>NW_006921651.1:671610-683060 GCF_000298275.1 Orycteropus afer afer | reverse complement strand
TATTGACTATGCAAAACATTAGATTGTGTGGGATCATACCAAAATGTGGATAACATTGAGAAGAAAGGGAATTTCAGAACACTTAATTATACTCATGAGGAACTTGTACTTAGACTAGGAGGCTGTCATTCAAACAGAACAAGAGCACACTGCATGGTTTAAAATCAAGAAGGGAGTGACTCAGCGTTGTATCCTTTCACCATACTTACTCAATCTGTATGCCGAGCAAATAATCTGTGAAGCTGGATTATATGAGGAAGAACATATTGGCATCAAGATTGGAGGAAGAGTCATTAACAACCTGTGATACACTCATGACACAACTTTGCTTGCTGAAAGTGAGGATGACTTGAAGCATTTACTGATGAAGATTGAAGAATACAGTCTGCAGTATGGATTACATCTCAATATAAAGAAAACAAAAATCCTCACAATAAGCAACATAACAGTAAATGGAGAGAAGATTGAAGTTGTCAAAGACTTCACATTGCTTGTTCTACAATTGATTCCAATGGAAGCAGCAGTCAGGAATCAGATGATGTATAGCACTGGGCAAGTTGGCTGCAAAGGACCTTTTTTGAGTGCTGAGGAGCAAAGATGTCTCCTTGAGGCTTGTGCCTGACACAAGCCATGATATTTTCAATCGCCTCATATGCATGTGAGAGCTGGACAATGAATAAGGAAGACCAAAGAAGAATTGATGGTTTTGAGTTGTGGTGCTGGTGAAGCATGCTAAAAGTACCATGGACTGCTAAAAGAACTAACAAATCTGTCCTGGGGGAACTGCAGCTGGGATGCTCTGTGCAAGGGAGAATGGCCAGACTTCATTTCACCTACTTTGGTCATGTTGTCAGAAGGAACCATTCCCTGGAGAAAGATGTCATGCTTGGTAACGTGAAGGGTCTATGAAAGTGGGGGAAGGTCCTCAACGAGATGAATTGACACAGTGGCTGTGGGATGGTCTCTAGTATAGCAAGGATTGCGGAGCTGGTGCAGGACCTGGTGATGTTTCATTCTGTTGTGCATAGGGTCGCTATGAGTTGGAGATGACTCGATGGCACCTAACAAAAACATGCCATTTTACTTGCTGACTTTGGGTTTGCCAGCCTCAGCAGCCAGCAGCTGCCTGAGTTAAGAGACACCTCCAGCTTCAATAGCCTGGGAGTGAGTTAGAGCTGAAGTCCAAAGTCCAGGGGCCTTCACCCAGCCCCTAGAGCTGGCATTTCTCGCCTCCTAAAGTATAAAAAAACTAAATCTCTGTTTGTTAAAACCACCTACTTGTGGTATATCTGTTATGGCAGCACTAGAAAACCAAAAGACTTACCAAAAAATGTTCATAAGTCAGCTTATGCCCCAGAGGAATCACTAAAAGGAAATCATCCAGAGTCACAGTGGCACACATTTTCAAAAACTTTGTTTGTCTCCCATCATTAAAACATATCTTTACACAAAGCAGTAATCTTGATAATGTGGGTTGTTGTTGTTGTTATGTGCCATCGAGTCAGACCTGACTCCTAGTGACCTCTCCTTGGGTTTCCAGGTGGTATATCTACGGAACTAGATTGCCCAACCTTCCTTCTGAGGAGTGTCTGGTGGGTTTGAACCATCAGGCTTCTGGTTAGCAGTCAAGCGCCTCAGGCAGTATGCTACCAGATCTCCCAATGTGGATTAGTAAGTGATTTTTTTTTTTGGCTTTATTGTTATTCTTGTTTCAGTCATGGTTCACTTGTTTCTTTAGACCTGTTTTATGTACAGTGCTATTTACACAGTCCTGTATTATGACTGCTAACCAGAAGCCTGACAGTTCAAACACACCAGTCACTCCTTGGAAGGAAGACTGGGCAATCTACTTCTGTAGAGATACTGCCTCAGAAACACAAGGAGGGGTCACTATGAGTCAAATCGACTTGATGGCAGTGGGTTTGGTTTTTTGGTTAAAATGTACTAGAAAGAATTGGATGATGTCCAACCATTTCAGGAGGTAGACTAAGATCAAGAACCAATGGTATTAAAGGAAGAAATCCAATCTGCACTGAAGGGATTGACAACAAACAAGGCTCTAGGAATTTGCAGAATATTGATTGAGTTGTTTCAACAAATTAATGTAAAGCTAGAAGTGCTCACTCATCTATGTTACTAATTTGGGAAACAGCTACCTGGCCAATCAACTGGAAGAGATCCATATTTGTGCTCATTCTAAAAAAGGTGATCCAACAGCATGCGGAAATTGTCCAACAATAAATATCACACACAAGTAAAGTTTTGCTGAACATAATTTAAAAATACTTGTAGCAGTAAATCAACAGGAAAGTGCCAGAAATTTAAGTGAGATTCAGAAGAGCACCTTGAATGAGGGATATCAGTGCCGATTCCACAAGGATCTTGGCTGAAAACTGAGAATACCAAAAAGATGTTTACCTATATTTTATTAACTATGCAAAGTCATTCAATTGTGTGGATCATAACAAATTATGGATATCATTGTAAGGAGTGGGATGTCTAGAACACTTATTTGTGCTCATGAGGAACCTGTACATAGACCAAGAGGCAGTTGTTCAAATAGAAAAAGGGGACACTGTGTGGTTTAAAATCAGACAAAGTGTGGGTCAGGGTTGTATTCTTTCACCACACTTATTCAATCTGTATGCTGAGCAAATAATTTGAGAAGCTGAACTATATGAAGAAGAACACAACATCAGGATTGGAGGAAGATGTGTTAAGATCTTCCTCTGTGATATGTAGATAATACAGCATTACTTGCTGAAAGCAAAGAGTGTTTGAAGCACTTACTGATGAAAATCAAACACTATAACCTTCAGTATGGATTTTTTATCAAGCATGATGTCCTTCTCCAGGGATTAGTCCTTCTCGATCACATGTCCAAGGTATAGGAGGTGAAGTCTCGCCATTCTCACTTCTAAAGCACTTTCTAGCTGTACTTCCAAAACAGGTTGTTTTCATTCTCCTGATAACATGACAAAAGTACAAGACATGAAGTCTTGGGATCCTCACTTCTAAGGAGCTTTCTGGCTGTACTTCTTCCAAGACCGATTTGTTTGCTTTTCTGGCAGTCCATGGTCTATTCAATATTCTTTGCCAACACCATAATTCAAATGCATCAATTCTTCTTCCATCTTCCTTATTCATTGTCCAGCTTTCATTTAAATATGAGATTATTGAAAAGACAATGGCTTGGGTCTGCTGCAACTTAGTCATTAAAGTGAAATCTTGGCAGTGAGTGGTAGAAACAGGAAATTGGAACACAGATGGCTAAGGGCTGGATTGTCTATGTAGCACTCTACTGCCGTAAATCTTTAAGTTTGTCATTTCCTTCTGTTTTCTCATAAGTGAAATGGGGACAAGAAGACCTGCTGCAGTGAGTGGCTGTTGGCTTTAAATGAGAATGAGATGGATGTGAAAGCACTTGGGCAATAGTAGGGACTCAAGAAAGGCCCCTGGTTCTCTAAATGTCGAGTGGTCTAATGTGCTTGGGACCAGTCATTGCTCTTCAAAGCATTCCTGGTTTTAGAAAACATCAAATCAACAAAACAGAATCTAGCTTTGATTTTTCAGCAGAGTGTGAACTTTAAGAAAGTTTACTTAGTTGGTTGTAAATTTGAATTTTAAAATAAATAATGCATAAGAAGAAAGTTGCTGGACAGGTCTTTCTGAAAGGCAGCAATTGTATATTTAATGTTATGCTCTGAATACTGAGGAGATTTTTGGTTAAGTCGTATGGAGACCATCCTAAGATAAAAATGAGGAAAATGACGGAAGCATTCTATGGATCCCACATTTGAATTTTGAATTCTGAAAAAGACAAAGCTTGCCTTCCCCTTTTGGTTCTGCTACAATCGACTGTGTAATGGTTTTGCTGTCAATTTCCACCCTGCTGTGCTGAGAAGCTCTTTCTCTTTGAGAGGACAACACCCTGGTCTATGCATAAAAGCTTTGGATGATAATTTTGTAAGCACATTTGAATTCTTCAAACTTGGGTCACTTGAAGCTTTAGCTAGCACAAGATAGCTGCTGGGAATCATAATGCTTCATTGAAATTCCGAATCACAAGTTACTGAAGGCAGTAAGACTGAAATTTCCAAATGTAGGATCACCCAACTAATACCCTGAGATTACAAATCAGCTCAGTGGTGTGTATATATACATACATATATATATACACACACACACACACACAAATATACACACACATATATGTGTGTATGTATATATATATACATATATATGTGTGTGTATATACATACATACACACACATATATATACACACATATATATACACTTTATATTGCAAATATACATATATATAGAGAGAGATTACTTGAATATATATATACATATATACATATTTTTTTTTTTTTACTGGCAAATATATATCCTAAAAATTTCACCAGTCTAGTGTTCTAATAATATGGAAGTCTTTGCAATGCAAATTCAGAGTCAGAAATTTTTTTACAGAAATGTATAATGATGAGGAAAGCAATGTGTTGCGTGGAGTAAAAATAATGAGAATTCAGAATTGTAGGAATAAGTCAAGGGTTAAACATAAAACATATTCAGTCCCTAACTTCCACATTCAAAATGTGAAAGAGCAAAATCCCTTAGGCATTCTGAATTTGTTTCAGATTACCTTTCTTCCAGCTAGGGAAAGATGTCAAATAACAAATGCATCAGTAGTTGAAATATCATTATCATGTAACTGGTTTCTAAGTTCTGATTCAAAGTAATGCTCTGGACCTGATATATATATATATATATATATATATATATATATATATTCCAGTTATTGCATTAATGGCTACAAAATGTACACTCTGCCACCTTGCAAAATTCTGCCTCTAATGCAGATAGCCTTTTTGCCTCAGAGAGAATGAAGAAGACAAAGGGACTGTCACTGGGAAACAACTAAGCCTCTCCAGGTTTCCTGACATTTAAAAGATGAACATAACATCTTGCTTAATGCGTTCTCAAGGATGAGTCTGATTTATGAAGCTTAATGTGCACTTAAGACATATCTGATTTGCAAAGCTTTCTTGATTAGAGGGGAGTCTGTTCTTGGTGCGTTATGGTAGCTTTGTGAAACTCAGATTACCCACTAAATGTAGCCTCTCTAGGGAAGAAGCCGTGCAGTAAGGTGCTTAAGAGCCCAGGCACAGAGCTAATCTCTTGGGCCTGTCGTTTATTGGTCCTGTGGCCTTGGGCAGACCCTTAAACTCTCTAAGGCTCAGCTTTGTCATTTGTAGTGTGGGATACTGATAATAACTTCCTAACAGGAAGATTGTGAGGAGTCAGTGAAATATTGCTTCTGAAGGCCTTAGCACAGTTCCTAAACCACGTTATGAGCTCAGTGAATGATAACTGTGTTCTTGCCATTTTTAATACAATAATATTGTTATGTATGCAGATAGCAAACAGGATCAGTTTGAGACAGCTCCCCAATCTCACTTTTCTATGTTCCAGATTATCTCAGACTTTAATCACTCTCTCATCCTTTCTTGCTTCTTTCTCCCCTCCCCATCTCCATCTCCTTCCTTCCTCTCTGTCTGCATCCTCATCTCCAATTACTTTTCTTTAATTGTAATAGCTATTATCTTCTTAGTGCTCAATGCTTTACATATGTGATTTCCATGTCTTAGAAATAACACAAACACAGGTATTATTATGAATTTTCAAATGAGGAAGTTACTATAAAACCTTCAGAAAGCTAGTCCCTTGCATGCAACAGTCAAAATTTGAAACACCAGACTGTCTAACTCAAAAACTGGTTCAATTTTCACTATATCTTACATTTTAGTTAGCTTTTTCTGAAATGCAACACATCATTCAACTCATTAGCTTAAACAGCCACCATTTGATTAACACAGTTCTGCATATCAGCACTTCAGGCTCAGCTCAGTGGGCTGGTTCTTCTGGTCTAGGCTGGGCTCACCCAGGCATCCACTGTTAGCTTTGTTTTGCTTTTCTGATCTTGGCTGTTGTATGATGTTTTGGAGTTTGTGTGGTGCAGGCTTCTCTGGGATGCCTCACCTAGAACTACTGGCCTCCCCTCTGTGTCACCTCTTAGACTCCAGTAGAGTAGCCCTGACTCGTTCACAAGGTAGTGGTAGAGGGCACAGGGAGGGCACAGGCACAGATAAGGCCTTCTGAGGTCTAGGTTCTTAACTGTTCTCCTAACATAGATGCACATAAGACCTCTTGAGGTCTAGGTTGCTAACTGCTCTCCTGTGTTGTTGGCTGCACTATATCAGCCTAAACCAGTTACATGGCCCAGATTCAGGGAGTGAGGACCATCAAGTTCACCCCTGAATGAAAGGAGCTGTGAAGTTCATATTGTAAAGGACACAGCTATAGGAAGGGGTGGAAAACGGAGGAAATTTTTGTAATGATTTCCACTTCACACATTCTGCCACCTTTGTTTCCTCTCTACACTTTAAGGTCCTGGTTTGCATTTATTTCCCTCAAATCCTGAAGAAACTGACAGAGTATCAAAGCACTTACCTACTCACCAATAAGAAAGCTTGCCTGGATTAGGAATTCTGGTGGCGTGTGCTTAAGGCATTTGACTGCTAACCAGAAGGCTGGCAGTTCAAACCCACCAGCCGCTCCTCAGAAGGAAGATGGGGCAATCTACTTCCATAGTGATACTGCCTCAGAAACCTAAGGAGGGGTGGGTATGAGTCGGATCCGACTGGAAGGTAGTGAGTCTTTTTGTTTTGTTTTGTTTTGTTTTGTTGATTAGGGCAAGGGATGGCAACTATCTCTAAGGAGAACAGAAAGCTAATGGCAAAATTTCTACTTGAGAATGAGTGTAGTTGAGTGTCTGTAATAGTTGCATTGAAAAAAAAAAAAAAGTTTAGAATTATTTCCCTGCCATCTGTCTTTATTTTGCTAACCCACTCTATTGACATTCCCAGGAAAGCCATGTATGAGGCAGCAATGGAAAAAAATCTACACAATAATTTGCAAACACATTTCTATTTTTTCATGGCCTAAAGAAGAATACATTTTGGGTTGCCCAGGTACCTACATCCAAATTTATCTTTACCTAGAGCCCCATCTGACTTAGTTTTAAGTATATTTCACCAATGCCCAAAGTCAAAATGTTATTTATAGTGTGGGGCTAGCAGAAGAATATATTGCATCAATTTCTCCAGAAAGAAGGGAGCCTGGAAATCCATTTTCCCAAAGGCAGGGAAATATGGTCCCTTTATTTATTTATTTAAAAGTCTCCTGGTTGTGCAGTGGTTAAGTACTAATCTGCTAATTGAAAGTTCAGTGATTTGAACTTACCAGTTGCTCAGTGGGAGAAAGATGTGGCAGTCTCCTTTCATAATAATTTACAGCCTTGGGAACATATAAGGTAGTTCCACTCTGTCCTACGAGGTCACTATGCTATGATTTGGAATCTACTTCACTGCAATGGTATGTGGTTTCTTCTATAATAGGGCTTAAGTTACCTTCCACAATTGGCTGCAAGTTAAACCATGTGTCTTGGGAATTGGGAAATCAATCCTTCTGTAACAGTTCTGCCTTTGATCGAGCAGCATCTGTATGTTTAGGGATAAGGAGGAGGAAGATTCAGCAGGTATTGATCCCAAAGTCATTATCACCCATGTTCAGTGATAACAAACCAGCTTTCTGTTTCTACTCAATATATGCTCGAATTAACTGAAGAGTATAAGAATGCAAAGCACAGTAGTTCCTTTGTAGGAAGTTTTAGCCCCAATAATTGAATCTAGACCTTCCATGAGTCTGTTTTTCTCTCTGAATTTTCATGGGACACAAATGCAGGCACAATTAACCAAGGAAGTCCTCTTTATCATTGTCAAGTGGTTGGAGTTAAATGCTAAAGAATCTTTGTGTCAGAGGCAAAAAGGCAACTCCAACAACCAGCCTCTTCAATTTTTGTTAGTTATTCAGAAAATGGTTGTTGGAATTTACCTCATAACTGCTGGCATGTTTATTCCATGCAAGAGGTAAATATGATAACTACTCTTAAAATTTATTGCTAGGAATTTTGAGTGTAGACGAAGTGAGAGTAATCTTCTTTATAGGTTTTATGCTGACCTATAAGAAAGAACTGATTGTTCTTGTGAACTTACTAAATGCCCATTGATCACCAAAATACATCAGATAACATTCTAGGTGCTCTTGATAATACCAAGAGGAATTAGATATTGTTATTGAACTCAAAGAGCTCGTAGTGTGGCATAGGAGATGTGCCAAGTTGAGACAGACTGTAGTAAATATAAGAGAAGCAGAATCAAAACACAACTGGAGCTCAGAAGAGAGAGAGTTTGCTTCTGAGTAGGAAGATCCAAGAAAGACTTCGTGGAAGAGGTGGTGGTATTTGAGCTTGTGGTCCTCTTCTGACATACTTGTGACCTAAAATGACTGGTTGCTATGTCTGGTTTACTTTCATATTTTGTGCATCTCTTCCTGCCCAAAGCCAACCTACCATATCAATCTAGATGTTAAACAACAACAACAAAAACAATAGCTTTCATTTCTGGCTCTGGTGACTCAATGTGTTTCAGACTAGAACTGCACTCCTTAGGATTTTTAATGGCTGTGTCTTTTGGACATAGATTACAGACCTTCTTCTGAAATGAATGTGGGCAGATTAAAACTGTCACTCTTTCAATTAGTAGCCAAGTGATTAACCATTCACACCACCCAGGAACTCCAACCTGGATACCATCACAGCACTTCTTCCTTTGGAATTTTTATTACCTGTCCATTCTTACTCTGTTCCTTCTCTTTATAAAGGAGGCCTCAGCAGAAACACACCCAAATTTTACTCCTCTTCAAACTTGTGTAGGTGGTGTTGGAGAGGGATAGGATAAAATAAAATTTATCTACATTAATTTATTTTCATTCAGTTTTACCTCGCCTTTCCTTTTCTCAAGAATCTAGAATGAATTCTCTAGACTTATTCTCTTACAATGACCTAATGAATACATTGTTATTGTATAAAGTCACTGTTTTGGGTGTTTTTGTTTGTTTGTTTTATTTTTGTTTGCTTTGGTTACTGAAAGGAGCTCTGGTGGTTGAGTGGTCAAAGCATTTGGCTGCTAACCAAAAAGCTCAGTGGTTGAACCCACCAGCTACTCTGAAGGTGAAGAATGAGACAGTCTACTTCTGTAAAGATTTACAGCCTCAGAAATTCATGTGGCAGTTCTACACTGTCCTATAGGGTTGCTATGTTGCTATGAGTCAGAATCAACTTGATGGCAATGAGTTTGATTTTGGGTTGGTTACTGCAGTTAGCATTCCCTGAGGAATATACCAGGAGCTCTGGTGTCATAGAGCCTAAGGCATTTGACTGCTAACCAGAAGGCTTGTGGTTCAAACCTACCAGCTACTCCTTGGAAGGAATACTGGGCAATCTACTTCCATAGTGATACTGACTCAGAAACCCAAAGAGAGGTCTTTATGTCCAGTCTTTAATTCTGACATGAGAAAAGGGAATTACAACCATGGATTAATAATTTCTGTTTCTAGGAAATTAATGCAAATGGTTCAAATATATTCCTCCACATTTTCCTTTCCTTTTCAACACACAAACACCTTCTGGAGCCCAGTCCTCACAGAGGCATGCACTGGAGGCAAAACCTCTGTTCTACCACAACCACTAATTAAGCCCTATGAGTTCAGAATTACAAAAATATACCATTTTTTATAGAAGATTATAAGCAGGGTGGGTTTTCTATATATTGCTGGAGTCTAGCTTAGGAAAGGAAATCCTTCCAAATTTTGGTATATTCTAAAACAGGTATTCCTAGTAGGCTATAGTTTCCTTTCATAATTTCTTCAACTCATCTTCACTCAATACCTTTTCTATTCCAGATGCAAAGCTAGGAAAACAGGATATGCAAAAATGAGTAAGATATGAAACCTACGCTTGAAGAAATCACAGCCTTGAATGCTGCATAGGCATAAAGGTAATTAAGTGATAATTGTTAACAATGAAGATAGTGGCAGTCACAGTTAGATCATAAAAGAGGAGCACCCAATACTTCCTAGGGAGTGACAGGAAAGACACCAAGGGAGAAGTGCTGATTGATTTCCTTGCACAGAAAATGGGAGGTTGATAATAAAAGGCAGCAAAATAGTGTGTGAAAAATAAGAAAGGTATACAATAATATAGCATATTCATGGAAATAAATATAGTACACTAATGTCAGTATACAGGAAGCAGACTGGATATGTTGGTAAAAGACATGAAATTTGAGAGGGGCTGGGTCAGATTTGGAAATGAATAAAGTATAAGTTAAAAACCATTGAGGTGTAATTAAACATCAGGGAAGTGTATGCTGAATGATAAGTAGGCAGATGGCAGAGCTTCGTGAATGTCAACCTTGAAAATAGAGCTAATGGAGGAGAGAAGCTTTAGAGGAGAGGTGAGAACTATAAACAGTAATGCCATGAAATTTAGCAATGGGGAGAATTTGACCCAGCAAAGTATGGTCAATGGACCAAATACTATAGACAGAACAGCATATGTGGATTTAAAATGTAACCTAGATTTAATAACTTAAGGTCAGTAAGTAAAGTTTGGGTGGGCTGTGAAGGCAGATGCCAGATTGAAGTAAATTAACTAACAGAATGGGAACTCTGCTCCATATAGTCATTCAGGGATACAAGCATCCTCTAGATCTAGCCACATGATCATCAGAATTCAGGCAGAGGCCATGGAAAAAGAGAGAGCACAGAAGACCAACTGAAAATTTTCTAGGGACAAGACCCTGTATCAATGCATATCATGACACATATCATCAGCTAGAACCCAGTTTCATAGCTTCTAAATGCAACCAAATGAAAATCCACTACCATCCAATCAATTCCAACTCACAGCAATTCTATAGAATAGAGTAGAACTGCCCTATAGGCTTTCCAAGGCTGTAAATGTTTACAGAAGCAGATTGCTTTGTCTTTCTCCCATGGATGGGCTAGTGGGTTCAAACAACCAAACTTTTAGTTAGCAGCCAAATGCTTTAACCACTGTGCCACTAGGGTTCCTTTCTAAATGAAAAGGAAATGAGAAACATAATCGAGCTGTGTGCACAGGAGGAGAAAGTAATAGCAATGGAATAGTGAACACATAGCAGTATCTGCCACAGCTGGTCTTTCCTTATTCCTTTACAGAAATACAGAAAAACATCACAGAAATAATTCTAAGCAAAAGAGACACTTAACAGCCTTTGCATGTTTTTTTCTCCCTCATTGAAAATATGCAGCTTATCTCTAGGGAGAGACACAAAAATCTTCCTTCTTAAGAACGATAGAAAACAGCCACAGATTTTTCTTTTAATCCCATTTGCTTTCCAGTTTGAGGAGAAATCTCTCCAGGTAGCTGTCAGGATTCTTAGGCCCCAAACATGGAACACTCTTTGGTTGAGGTTCAAAGAAGTAAAACAGTGAAACAAAAAAA
>NW_006921651.1:659871-670505 GCF_000298275.1 Orycteropus afer afer | reverse complement strand
TAGAAGGAAGGGACTAACATCAACAGTGGTCCAATCTGAGAAAGAGTTGGGATGTCAAATGGAGTAAATTAACTAAGACTTTTGCAGCAGGAAAGACAACTACATGGGTTTGCAATAGAATAGAAAGGAAGACAAATGACAGGTGTTTGGATTAGATAGTATGATTACCTGGGACAGAGAAGGGGCAAACCTACAAGCTCCAGTTTTCCAGTCTTGTCCAGATATTTATGGCCCAAAATGGAAAACCGAGAACAATCATTGCTCCTCATTATCAAAAAGAAACAAAAATATATTTTTTTCAGCCACAGTAAATGAATTGACATTTTTAGACACAGAAAAAATGAATGCAAGTATAGGTAGAGATTAATAGAGAAGTTCATGTGGAAACTATGAGGTGTTTGTACTATTTTGGAGATTGGAAGAGAAGCTGTGAAGCCGAAGGTAGGGAAAACAATTCATTTTTTAAAGGGGCAGAAAAATACATTGTGGGAAAGAAATACCCATTAGTCAGTTTGCTAACCATCTATTGCCAAATTTTAGAACATATAAACAGATGTTTATAAGCATTTAAAAAGTAAGCCACACTCATTTCAGGATAGCATAAGTTTATTCAGGGTAACAAGTGCCAACAAACTTCATTTCAGTTAAGTGGTATTAATAAGTATTACAGTTATAATAACCATATGGGAATCTAACATGAAACAGAACTTGAGAGCAATAATCACACATGAAGTATACTTTCCTTTTTACTTTTTAACTTAAATTTATCATTTAAGTGAGTCATGAATATATTCTCCTTGTTAAAAAAAAAAAAGTTACATTGACAGTAATGCTATAGGTCCCTTTGACTACTTCAAATAATTCTGTTCCCCTCTGCTACTACTTAAAGGTAGCCACCATATTGCTGTTTTTGTGTGTATGCTTCCAGACCTTCTCCTGTTTATTTATATGTGTCTTTCTGTGTGTTTGTGCACACACACACTCACACACACAAAGACACACAAGTGGAGAAAAATACTAATATTTTGAATAAAGTTTCCTTACAAAAATAAGGGGGCTTGGAGGCTGCTTTTCACTTGGGTGTGGCTCTATATTAAGGCAGGGATCTGAGGTGGATGGGCAATGGGCTTGAAGGCTGCATTTTGCTTGGATGTGGTTCTATATTAAGACCGGGGCCTGAGTAGGCAGGTTAGGAACAGCTAAGGAAGACAAACTTGTCTGTAAGTTTGTCATTCTGTGGTGGCTCATGTGTTGCTGTGAGGCTGGAGGCTATGCCACTGTGTTGCAAAATCCAAACAGGGTTATACATGGTGGAGACTTGTCAGGGGACCTTCCAGACTTAGAAAGACTCGGAAGAAGGAAGAGGCCTTCCACTTTTCAAAGATTTGGCCAGTGAAAACCTTATGAGTAGCAGTGAAACACTGTCTGATACATTACTGGAAAACTTTATGAACAGACCTGAAACATTCTGACATAGTGCCAGAAGATGAGCCTATCAGGTTGGAAGGCATTCAAAATTTGACTGGGGAAGATCTGATTCCTCAGATTAGAGATGACCTTAATGATATTGATAGAGTAAAGCTTTTGGGACCTCCATTGGCTGATGTGGCATGACTCAAAATGAGCAGAAACAGCTACAGACATCCATTAATAATTGGAAAGTGGAATGTACAAAGTATGAATCTAGGAAAATTGGAAGTTGTCAAAAATGAAATGGAATGCATAAAGATTGATATCCCAGGCATTAGTGAGCTGAAATGGACTGGTTTTGGCCATTTTGAATCAGACAACCATATGATCTACTATGCCAGGAATCACAATTTGAAGAGGAATGGTGTGGGATTCATCATTGAAAGGATGTTTCAAGATCTGTCCTGAAGTACGATGCTGTCAGTGATAGGACTTTGTCTCACCTGCTTTGGTCATGTTGTCAGAAGGAACCATTCCCTGGAAAAGGATATCATGGTTGGTAAAGTGGAGGGTCAATGAAGAAGGGGAAGGCCCTCAATGCGATGAATAGACAGAGTGGCAGCAACGATGGACTCAGGTACAAGATCATGAGGCTAACACAGGATTGGGCAGTGTTTTGTTCTGCTGTGCATAGGGTCACTATGAGTCGGAGATGGCTCGATGGCACCTAACAAAAACAACAACACCACAAAAAATATATATATTCTTAAGTATTCTGAATCTTTTCGAAATTGGCTGTTCTTGAGCTGAGACCAAATTCATGTCTAATATCTAACAGATATTTCTCAAGATACATATATTGGTCTAACTTATCCTTTTATTGAGATGTACAGAGTATCCCTGTTCTGGTTACCTGGTGCCACTCTGACAAGAATATACCACAAATAGGAAGGCCTTAAAAAACAGGAGTTTATTCTTACAATTTGGAGGCTTTAAGTCCAAGTTCAAAGTGTCAGGCTCTAGGGACTGTGTGAAAGCCCCTCAACCTTGGGCTTCAGCTCTGCCTCTTGCTCCCAGCCCACTAAAGCTAGAGGCATATCTTCACTCAGGCAGCTACTGGCTGCTGAGACTAACAAGCTCATGGTCTACCAATAAAATGGCACAGTCCTGATGTTACCAAACCACATGGGAGGCCCTTAATTCAAGTCTATTGTTAAGTCCCAAGGTCGGCAGAGCATGGCAGACTGTTGAACAATGCTACATGCAGGGTCCAAGTGTACCATAAACTAGAGACTATTCCCAAGGTTTCTCCTTATATATAGGAAGCAGACCACATCCCAAAGGCACCTACACAGCTGCTTGTGATAAATCCCTCCATGGAGTTGATTGACAGTCTCATCATGGGGAATAACTACCACCAGCTTCCCAGCCATTCAACCAGGCCCAGCCAAGTTGACTAACAAATTTAACAACCACAATTCCATTGCATAAAACATAACAATTTATTTAGTCAGAAAGCTTTAGAGTTAGTTTCCTACCTCTCTTGTGTGTGTGAATCAAGTATTATGTAATTACCTTTGGACAAACAAACTTCAAACAGCCCAATGTTTTTGTTTGCATGCTGGCATTCTGTGTCTCCTTGCAAGCTATTGAACTGCTTTGCAATATGTCCGCTAAGGTCTACTTGTATAACTTTTCTACCTTCATTAAGCTGACAGTCTTCAGTCAGGAACATAGCCCTGTTTCTTCCTCTCTTTCTTAATCTGATATGGAAATCAAAGGAGTGTTCAGGACAAATTTAGGAATATAGATCTTAGAATCTATAAAGTTTAGGGGGCTACAGTCTTCCTACATTCAAAAATTTAAAAATGCATTTGGTGTTTCCATATACCAAGAGAGGTGGAAGTACTCTGGAGAAGCCAGTCTTTCATTTATTTGTTCATTCTTTCATTCAACTGGTAGTTATGACTTCTTACTTTGTGCCAAGTGCTACTCTAGTCAATGAAGATGCAGCCATAAGAGAACAGAAGAGTGTTCTAACAGCACTTACCTGTCATGATGAATGTTTTAGAAAAATGAACAAGTAAATAGTGGGTAAGACAACATGAGATAGTGATAATGCTTTGAAGGTAAATGTGTACGAATGACTGTCAGGAAAGGCAACAAATGATCAAATGATATCAATAATAATATGGTTTAATGCATGAAGGTACTGTCCTATGAGAATAATTGTTCTACTGTTAGGCTGTCAAGTCAGTTTCAATTTGTAAGGACTCGATACACAACAGAACAAAACATTGCCCAGTTATGTGACATCCTCATGATCATTATCATGCTTGAGTCCATCGTTGCGGCCACTATGTCAATCCATCTTGTTGGGGTATTCCTCTTTTCTGATAACCCTCTCATTTGCCCAGCATAATATCATTTCCTATGGACTGTTCCCTTCTGAAAACCCGACCAAAGTATGAGAAATGTAGGCTGGTCACTCTCTCTTCCAAGGAGCATTCTGGTTGTACTTCCTGCAAGACAAATTTGTTTGTTCTTCTATCAGTCCATTGTATATCCAATGTTCTTTGCCAGCACCACAATTCAAATGCATCAATTCTTCTGTACTCTTCCTTATTTTTTGTTCGACCTTCACATGCAATAAGAAAATTACATTTATTAAATCATGTTTTCACACAAAAGCTTGATGAAGTAGATATCATTTGTACCCTTCTTTTATAGAAAAGGGGACAGAGGTCGAGACACATCGAGTAGATTGCCAAAGTCCCACAAGTTATAGGAGGTAGAGATAGAATAATAAGAATAGTAGGAACAATCTCCTTTGAGGAAGTGACGTTTGAGCTGAAACCAAAACATCGAGAAGAATCCATCCCTGGAAGTCAAAGGGAATAATACCAAGGGCAGATTTGTGAGGTGAATGTGCTTTACCTATTTTAGGAACAGAAAGGCCAGTGAAGAGGTTTCTGGGACTTTCTTCAACACATTATATTCTTTTGAAACAACTTTAGGACATCATATTTCTTCTCACATGAAATCCTGCTGGAAAACATGAGGTCACCAAGTGAAAGATTCTAGAAGTTCGTATTCTGGTCTTCCCTGTGTTGCCCTGGGCCTCTGCAGGACCATGGATATAGACAGAAGATGGGTTCTGGGAGCAGTAAATTTTTCTCCCTAAGATGAGGATACTGGAGTATAAAAACAAAAAACAAAACAAAACAGAAAGCTCACTGCCATCGAGTCAACTCTGACTCATAGTGACTCTCATTTGGTTTCTGAGGTGGTCAATCTTTACGGAAGTATGTTGCCCAGTCATCCTTCCACAGAGTGGCTGGTGGATTTGAACCACCAACTTGTAGGTATTTAGATTTCAGCAAAACATGATATTCTCAAAGAAGAGGTTAGAGATGTTAGTTAACTTTAACTGGTTGGGTTATTATGCCTTGAAGTGTCTGATTAATAGTTCAATAACAAGAAGTAAGGGAGTCATTAATATTACGCCACAAGCATGATCCTTGCTTTTAGTTAAGTAGTCAACATTTAACAATTCCTTGAATAAAGACATAGAATATGTTTACTAAATTTGTGGATGGTATAAAAGTATGGTTATATACATACAGTGAATGAAAACATGAGAATTAACATGAATTCAACAGACTACAATTAAAGGTCATACCTACAAGACACAATCTAATAGTGAAAATTTTGAAGTTGTATTTTAAGTTTAGTACACTCATATATGTATTACACACATATGCCCTGGAGAATAAAATTGATCGACACTCTTTCAAGATGGGTATTAAATACAGTCACGGCTTTGAAACTGCTCATTCCAGTGTGACCCCCTGCCAAGAATTTGTGCTTCCACCCCAGATATACTGACTCAGAATCTACAGTTTAACTAGATCCCCAACTGACTCTTATGTATATGTAGTTTTCACTTGGGAATCTTGTTAAACTGTAGATTCTGAGTCATATATCTGGGGTGGAAATGCAAATTCTCAGCAGAAGATCAAATCAGGATGGAGCTGTTGGAACCCTGAGTACAGTTACAAGTTCAGTCTTTACTAGTAGTGAGTCTACCCTACTTCTCCTCACTTACTATCCCTTTATCTGACATTTCTCACAGCAATAGAAAGACTCTTCTGACTATTTTGTGCATTAATGATGCACATCTGGCAGTAATGAATCCTGAGGCGAAAGGTGAAAGTAACGCTGGCTGTGATAAGGGTTATGTGTCAGCTTGGCTGGGCCGTGGTTCTCAGTGGTTGGGCTGTTATGTAATGACATAAATTGACAGTTACATAATGATACAGTCATTCTCCATTTTATGATCTGATGTTCTCATCATCCATTTTCACATAATGACCTGGTCTTTGAAATCTAATGGTAAAAATAAGTGAAGAGGAGGTGTATTTCATTTTCAGAGACTTTGGATTTATTTATTTATTTATTTAAGAGACTTTGGTCAACAGGCTAGGGAATGAAAACTGCCGTCGTGAAAAGAAGCTTTCTAGAAAGTAGATCATATGAGGATAATCTGAAGAAATGGAGAGACATTTCACCTGGAAAAAAAAGAAGTTAAAAGCCAAGAGTTGTCTCTCTAAATATTTGAAAGCTGTTGGGTGAAACAATAAGGAGCCCTGGTGGCATAATGTTTAACCACTCGGCTACTAATGATAAGGTGGGTGGTTCAAATTCACCAGCTTCTCTGAGGGAGAAAGAAGCAGCAGTCTGTTTCCAAAAAGATTACAGCTTTGGAAACCCTGTCAGGCAGTTCTGTCTTATAAGATTGCTATGAGTTGGAAAGGACTGGAAGGTATTGGTGCAGAGGCATTGAAACAAGCTACAGAGCTTAGGGCAAAAGACAATGGTCACAAGCAGCTGTCTATGCACTTGTTTATAGAAACTCTGGTGGTGCAGTGTCTAAGATATTTGACTGTTAACCAGAAGGTTGGCAGTTCAACTGCACCAGCAGCTCCATGGAAGAAAGATGGGGCAATCTATTTTGTAAAGATTTACCATCTCAGAAACCCAATAAACCTCACTATGAGTTGGAATCCACTTGATGGCAGTGAGCTTGGTTTTGGTTTGATATGCATTTGTTTGGCCAGTAGTGTTGGCCCACATCATGTTTCAAATTGTATTCACCACTGGTATTCAGAAACTGGGAGTTTTTATATATGTATCTAATTGCCTAGTCTTCTTGAAGAGTTGGAAGATTTGATGACTTGGGTCCTCACTTTTCCATAAAGATTACTAGGGCTGGTAGCTCCTTTAGATAATAAATGCACATTTCAATTCTACTCAATT
Organism: Orycteropus afer afer; assembly: GCF_000298275.1. Lineage (NCBI taxonomy): Eukaryota > Metazoa > Chordata > Mammalia > Tubulidentata > Orycteropodidae > Orycteropus > Orycteropus afer. Next base: position 663,776 of record NW_006921651.1, on the reverse strand, counting down.
ACCATTACTTCTTATTATATCTCTAAATCCCTATTTTTTATCTAAACCAAGCCATTTATTTAATTTGCTATCTTCCAACACCTATTATCCACAAGGAAGATTCAGGACTAAGACTTGGCAGTTTTAAGGAGGCATACTTCAACCCAGCATACTGAAAAAAGTTAGATTTGCTGAAAGGTGAAGCTAGGTTTCTAGGGTTGTAGTTAGCTTCCCTACACCGACAATGCCAAAACAGACCTTGGAAGACAATTTTTAGAAAGAGTATGCCATAAATTTCTGAGCTGGATCTGGAGTTAAGCTAAACAATAAAGGTAGCCATTTCTCTTTTCCATTATTACATGTGGAGTCCTTGGGTGCTGCCGACAATTAATGCACTTGGCTGCTAACTGAAAGTTTGAAGACTCAAGTACCCCCCGAGCTGCCTCAGAAGAGATGCCTGGTGATCTACATTTGAAAAATTAGCTATTGAAAACCCTATGGGGTACAGTTTTACTCTAATACACGTGAGGTTGCTGTATGTCAGAATTACTTCCATGGCAACTGGTTTATTATTATATGCCTAGTCAGAACCAGAAGGCTGGCAGTTCAAACCCACCAGCCACTCCTCGGAAGGAAGGTTGGGCAATCTACTTCCATAGTGATACTGCCTCGGCAACCCAAGGAGGGATCACTATGAGTCAGGTCTGACTCGACGGCACATAACAACAACAGTCAGAAGGAGGGAGCTCTGGTAGCATAGTGCTTAAGGCACTTGACTGCTAACCAGAAGACTGGTGGATCAAACCCACCAGCCACTCCTCAGAAGAAAGGTTGGGCAATCTACTTCTGTAATGATACTCAGAAACCAAGCAGGGATTGCTATGAGTCAGGTCTAACTCAACAGCATATAACAACAACAACAACAACAACTGTCAGAAAGATGTAGGTGAGAAGAAAAATGCTGTTGTGAGAGAGGGGAAAAATAAGTACTACCAGGACATGAGTAGAAAAAGAAAATAAACAATAACTTAAGTAAAGTTTGCCAAGGCTGTCTAAGAATTAGTGGTAGCAAATAAGACTCTAAATGATTGCTCCACATTTCAGAGAGAATTGTATACTTATCCAAAACAATTTCAATTAAATGAAGTGTATCCTGGGCAGCTGTCTTGATGCATTAGACATCCTGCTGGAAAACTGAAATGTAGATTTCCTCCACATTTAAAACATCACTACCAACTCCTAAAGATTTGGTGTCTCAAGGATCTAAAAATCAATCCAACTGGGGTATTTATAGGAAACTCATCAAATCATTTGTGGTCCAGGTTGGATTAAGTGTGATCTGTTTTTATGCATTATAATTACTTAGTGGTTTTATGCATGGTATGTACTCCTTAATCATAAAAGCCACCAAACAAGCAGGCAAAGAGATTTCATTTTCTCTGCCCCTTCTTTATTTCCTTAGGTTTATTCCTTTGAGGAGTCAGCTGTTGCAGGTCCTTACTGTCAAGCCTCACTAAACTGTCTTCATCTGCAATGCTTGAAGGAAAAAAGGTAACAGTTCTATTTAGAGACTGGGAATTATAAAAATCTATGCAAATTCATAGAGGAGTGGGAGGAAAAGAGGAAGGAAAGTCGATTCCCAAAGAAGTCAGTTTGTTCCTCTTCTCCATATCTTCATTCTACATACCTGTTGTGGAAAGCTCTCAGATTTCAAAGCCAAGGGTAGTTTGCTTTGTCTTTTTCTCCTTTTTTCAGGTATTCCCCAGGTTATGAACAAGGCCTATTCCCAAGTCTGTCTTCAAGTCAAATTTGCAGGTAAGTGGGAACAGGTATATATAGTTCTTATTTAGTGTCAATTGAATCTTTTTGTCTTAGTATATAGTGTACATTTTACCTGTCAGCATTTGACTGCTAACCAGAAGCCTGGAGGTTCAAACCCACCAGCCACTCCTCAGAAGGAAAAACGGGCTATCTATACTTCCGTAGTGATACCTCCTCAGAAACCCAAGGAGGGGTCGCTATGAATCGGATCCGACTCGATGGCAGTGAGTTTGTTTTTTTGGTTTATTCATATAAAACACTTAAGAAACACTTGCAAATACACTAAAAGGTCGGAAACATAATAATACAGTAATAATAAAAGTAACTACTATCCTAAAGAGAGAGAAAGAATCGGTGTGTGTGTGTGTGTGTGTGTGTGTGTGTAGCTATATAGTATGTGCAGATCCTGAATTACAAATGAATACCATTCTTAAGTCTGTCTTTAAGTCAAATCTGTGCCTAAGTTGGAACAAATATGGTATGATTCATATCTGATGTCAGTTAGTCAAATGTTTGTTGTAGTATATATAGTATACAGTGTACTTTTCTATGCATATAAAACATTAAAGAGACACTTCCACATACACTAAAGCATCTTTAACCTAATAACACAGTAATGATAATAATGTTTTCATGTCACAAAGTAGTGCATGTTTGTTATTACGAACCATTGTATGTACCTTGAATTTTTAATAGGCTTTATGGGGGTTGTGGGTTCGTACCTATGGGTTGTACACATATTGGATGCTTGCAACCCTGGGACTGCCTATAATCATGTAACAGGAAGAGAAATACATTGAAATGTCATTCTTTCTGATGTTTCCCAAACTATAGTTAAGTTTTTTGTGTTTCCATCCCATCTCTATATAAAGCGTTATCAGGGAGAAGCCCTACTAAAGCAGACTCTCAGTGGGTGTGGTCTTGGAAGGGATATTTTAGAAATGTAATAAGTGATCCTGATGCACGTATATGTTTCTATGCAATTGTTATTGTTCGTTACTGTGGAGTCAGTTCTGACTCATGGTGACCTCATGCATAAAAGAACAAGACATTGCCTGATATTGGACCATCCTTGTGATTATCTGCATGTTTGAGTTCATTGTTGTAGCTTTGTGTCAATCCATCTCAGTGAATATTTCCCTCATTTCTGTTGGTGCTCTACTTTACCATGTGTAATGTGACAGCTACTGATACAGAATCATCCTTTGTTTAGTTGACATTCCCTACTTCTGCTAATGGTACCAGAGTGATCAAGAGGAGCAACACAGGGTGGAGGAGAAGAACTTCTATTTTTTGCCAGTTATAACTGCTGAGAATTCTGGAGGGAATCTCTGCTTCTGACATACTTGGTATATAGATTATGTGCAATACAAGGAGGTGGGGCAAAGAGGGAATAGAAGTTGTTTCAACTATATGGGGCCTTAGTTCACACATGCTTTGCCTGAGTGCCAACATGTACCCTACATTTGCTCTAAAAGCTTCCACTGAAACCTCCTGAAGGTGCAACCTGGGAAAAGCTTACATCATCTCTACTCATGCTATTCAGGGATGAAGAGAAATGTAGTTATTTCTGGGCAGGCAAATGATACCATTCAGAGGTATTGGAAATAAGAAAGAGTTATGGCACAGGTACTAAGGCATGATGGATTGTTTGGGAAAGACCAGTTACCATTTTTATTTACCCTTTCCCATAACAGAACAAGAGGGTACTCACTCAATTGGAAGGGGAAAAAAAAGCACATTTAAAACAAATGAAAGGAAACGTTACCACCTATGGTGAATTCAAAACACTATAGCTACAGATTGCCAAAGAAAATTACTGAAGCATAGTCATAGGGGACATCAAGCTCAATTGGCATAACACACTACACAAAACGTTCCACCTCCTACTTTGGTGAGTAGCAACTGGGATCTTAAAAGCTTGTAAGCAACCATCTAGATGCAACAATGGGTCTCTCCTTGTCCAGAGCAAAGAAGAATGAAGAAAACCAAAGATTCATGGAAAGAATTAGTCCTAGTGACTGGCACATTGTCTGATCCACAGCCTATATGACTATGAGACTAGAAGAACTAGATGGTGCCTGGCTACTACTGTCAACCCCTCA
>NW_006921651.1:656225-659471 GCF_000298275.1 Orycteropus afer afer | reverse complement strand
GTAAATTGTAGTCAATGTCATGAGACAAAGTGTATGTGAATTGCTGTATGGAAAGTGAATTTGTTCTGTAAATTTTCACCCAAGTCACAATAAAAAAAAAAAAAAAAATTACTGAAGCAATTTGTATCAGTGGCCATTTGTATCAAAATAATGAAAGCATTTTTACAAGCTAAATGGGTAGAATAATAAAAAGAGTACCTTTGGCTAAAGTTGGGTTCCTTTTTCTTAAGTGGTAATATTTCTTAGTTATCTTGTATTATCAAGAAAATACTGCTAATCTTCACTTAGATCCAACAAGTGTCATTTCTCGTTCAAGTGGGTGATGGAATGCTCTTCTGCAAACTTGTTAGTTCTAGAATGGTGCTGTGTTGAGGATGCTCAACACATATCACCCTCACAATCAAGTATTGACTGGAAGCATATATCTGAAGTCATGGCTAAGACTTATTAGTGAAGTGTAGTGAGGATGCACAGCCAGATCGTAAGGGGAAAAGACATGGCAGAGTCTGGAAGAGTCCATGTTCAGTCTTCTCATGCTCTCTCCCGCTGACGGAGTCCCACAGAGCACACTGCTCCTCAACAAATAGGCAACAACATGTGTGTGATGTTTCTGACCAGTGAAACCCATTAGAGACTCAGTGGCCAAATTTTTTACTGGGGCTGGTCATAGAGGGCCCTTCTGCCCAAGACAGGAGGAATAATTTGAGTGATGAGTAAGACAGCTAGAGAAGGGTTATAAGCATTGAGAGTGTCTTCTCTTTCTCCTCTTGTTTCTGGATTGATCTGCTTATAAAGAATGAATTAGAGCATTTCGCTACTTCTGAGCCTATGACTGAGTGGATGAGAATTATCACCTCTGCAAAACCCACTGACCAACTCTCACCCTGATTTGGTCCCAATATTTAGATTAAGGAGTCTAAATTTAGACTAGAGTGTGTCAAATTTTATATTTGAGATTTTATACCTGAGTCGCTGTATTTTTTACTTATAAACTATATTTCTAGGAGAGGAAAGTGCCTGTAGCTATGTTCCCAATTTTAAGAGACTAAATACAGTCTTTCTTACATTTGTTTGAGTTAATTAGAGCTAGATAATGAGGTTATGGAAATTTAATTGGTACCAAAGCTTTGATTAGTAAAATCAACTTTGTGTGAAAAGCATAAATTAATAATTTAAATGAATGGTTTTCTTTATACACATTTTAAGAAATTTTTGTAACAATTTTTTCATCTTAAATGTATGTCAATGGTCCTTGTCAGTTCAAACAAAGATTTTTTTGTTTTTCTTAGTCAACAGAGAGAAATGCAACTTTGTAAGGTCTAAAATATTTGACTGCTAACCAGAAGGCAGCCACTTCTTGGAAGGAAGATGGGGCAATCTACTTCCATAGTGATAATGCCTTGGAAACCCAAGGAGGGGTCGCTATGGTCGGGTCCAACTCGACGGCACATAACAACAACAACAACAACAAAAATAAATATAAATTTATTTGAATTCTATGTAAATAAATACCAAATTCTTTTAATTAATCTAATAAAATATAATAGCAGCTCAGGGTTGGTTCTCAAGGCACCTGTCTCAACAATCTCCCATTCTTTCATGGTTCTTCATTAACGACATCTAAGCAAAGGCTTGAATCCCTGCTTTCAGTTATATTTTCTATACAGAGAAGAATTTTAAAATATCGGGCTCATAAATTTCTGTTTTCACTGAGGGAAGCCTGATTTTACTTTCAGCTTTAAACTGTGTTCTCAAGTTCAGGTTTCTAGCAATAAAGACAATTTCCTAAATGGTCCAAAATATCATATCGTAGGGTAAAGTGATTTGAGTGGCAACACAGAGCAATCTCCATTAACAGATTCCTCATAATAATGATTAAGATCTTTTTTTGTTAGAAAAATTCCTGATTGTAAATAATTCTGACCCCTGAGGAAGCATATTTTTGTACGACTTAAAGTTTTGCTGTCTTTCGTGACATTTTTTAAGATATGAATTTTCTCTGTGCCATTTTCTCTTTCATGTTGTCCCTCACAATTCCTTTTACACAGAGGACAAAGTCCTCATTCATGATTTAGTGGTAATTTTTTTCCTGGGTCTAGAAGAGCTAGTAGAACAGAGATGAAATGTCACCGGTAAGTGTCACTCTTGATACCATAGCTGAGATGGAAAATTATTGGCAGTTATAAATTTAAGCTTGTAAAACAAAAAATAGACACTGCTCACCATTTCCATACCTCTGAAGTTTTTCCTTTGAGCAGGCTGGGTCTCTAGGACATTCCTCAATGCATTTGTTGGTGAGTTCAAAGAGACTAAGAACTGTATAGACTGGCTATCTCCCAGTGAGTTTTTTTTTAATCAAGGCATAACGTATATATATAGTAAAAAACACAGATCTCAAGTGTGAAGTTCAATAAGTTGTGACAAATATATACATCCTTGTTACCACCACTAAAAATAAGATAGAGTATACTTTCCTTAAGCCAGCAAGTTCTGTCATGCCTTTTTCTAATCAGACCCCTTTCCCCTGCCACTTCCATGGTAACTACTATTATGGTTTCTATCTTGATTTCTTTCACTGTTCTTGAATTTTATTTTGATGGAATCTTAGAGTGTGACAATTTTGTGTTTACCTTCTTTTGCTTGACAAGGTGGCTTTTGAGATTCAAGAATGTTGTTGCAAGAATCATTGGTTCATTCATTTTTTCATTAAAAAAAGTGGAGGGGACCAGGTTTGCTAGTCTGATAGACTCTGATGGAACCACTGAGACTATGGCCCCTAGCTGCCCTTCAGGTCTGGAATTGAACCAACTCCTGTGGCTTCCAGCCAAACAAAAGACAGACATATGAGCCGAACATTTACATTAGGTAGATACACTCCTTGGACAGATTAATCATGGGAGAATAGAAGGGCTGTGTATGCACAGGGAGACAGCTTGAGGGGCAGGAGGGCATGGGAGGGAAGGACACAAAGAGGAGGTAACTATGGGGAGGAGGTGAGAGAGGAGCTGTAGCATTGTGGGAAATTGTCATCAACGTCTTGAGACAAAGTGTTTATGAGCTACTGTATGGAAAGTGAGGGAGCTCTGGTAGCATAGTGCCTAAGGCACTTGACTGCTAACCAGAAGTCTGGCGGTTCAAACCCACCAGCCACTCCCCGGAAGGAAGGTTGGGCAATCCTACTTCCGTAGTGATACTGCCTCGGAAACCCAAGGAGGGGTCGCTATGAGTCGGGGCCGACTCGACGGC
>NW_006921651.1:654698-655905 GCF_000298275.1 Orycteropus afer afer | reverse complement strand
CTTGGCGGCCTCAGCAGCTAGCAGTTGTCTGAGTGAAGAAAAGCCTCTAGCTTCAGTGGGCCAGGAGCTGGAGGCAGAGCTGAAGCCCAAGGCTAAGGGGCTTTCACTCAGCCCCTAGAGCCTGGCACTTTGAACTTGGACTTAAAGCCTCCAAACTGTGAGAGAATGAACTCCTGTTTGTTAAGGCCATTCCATTTGTGGTATATTCTTGTCAGAGCAGCACTAGGGAATTAGAACACTGTAAACTTTCACCTAAATCACAATAAAAATGGTAAAAAAGAATCATTGGTTCATTCATTTTTATTGCTGATTTATAATTAGTTATATGAATGGATCGCAATTTGTCTTTACATTCTCCCATTGATAAGCATTTTCGTTGTTTGCAGATTTAGCTTATTTGAAATAAAATTTTTGTGAACATTCTTGTGTAAGCATTTTTGTGCACATATTTCCATTTTTCTTAGGTAAATACTTAGGAGTAGACTGCCTGGGTCGGGGTCATAGGGTTGGTACATTTATTTGTATAACAAAATGTCAGACTTTTTTTTTTTTTTTTTTTACCAAAGTGGTTATACTGTTTTACATTCCCACTAATAATGTGTGAAAATCTAGTTGATCCATATCATTGCTGACATTTGGCACTCACAAATATTTTAAGTTTAACCATTCCAGTAAGTGCATTGAAGTATCTCGTTATGGTTTTAATTAGCATTTCCCTAGTGACCTGTGATGTTGAGTATCTTTTTTATGTGCTGATTGGCTATTTGTATATTTGCTTTCATTGTGTCCAAGTATTTTGTCCATTAAAAAAATACTTTGTTTGTATTATTACAGTTGAGTTATAATTGTCTTTATATATTTTGGATAAAAGTGCTCTGACAGGTATGTGTACTGAAAATATTTTCTTCTGGCCTGTGTCTTGCCTTTTCATTTTCTTAGTAAATGGTATCTTATAATGACCAGATGTTTATAAGAAATGAGACATCGAAATGCAATTTAAAATCTGGCGTACTTTTCTACTGAGGAAAAATTTCAATAGGATTTTTGCTCAAAACAGACCAATTTAAAATGCTCCAAAGTTGTGTTTAATCAGGTATCTCCTTCTTGATTATCTTTTCAAGTGTCATAAGAGACTCCTTAGTAGCTATTATATTTATAGACTTTGAGAATAGGTATGGAGCAGAGGTAGGAAAAAAGACAAACACAC
>NW_006921651.1:640875-641577 GCF_000298275.1 Orycteropus afer afer | reverse complement strand
TGATCCATCATGGGAACCACCACTCACAACTGGAGTCCAGCCAAGTTGACACATCTTCAACTATCACATCTACTGACACAGGACCATAGTACTGGGGGACACTAGACTCAATAGATACAATAAAATGCATAAAAATCTTGTTCTACAACCTATGTTGGTGAGTAGTGCCTGGGGTCTTAAAAGCTTTCAAGCAGCCATCTAAGATGCAGCTAATGGTCTCCTATCATCAGAAGTGAAGAAGAATGCAAAAAAATAATAAAATAAAAAACCCAGGCACATTTGGAAGCAATCAGCCCATAGGAGGACATGATGGACCTCAAGACCAGAAGAACTAGAACATTGCCCAGCTACCAATGCCAACCACTTGGAAAAGGATCAAAACTGGAAATCCTGGATAGAGTGGGAGGAAAAACATGGAACAAAATCCAAAAACACAATAAGGACCAGAATTATTGTTCAGATGGACACTGGTGGGACCCCCAATACTATGAGCCTGGGGTACACTTCAGGACTGGAATAAAACTCATTCCCATGGGCTGGCTCTTAGCCCAACAGTAAATAAGATGTACATACAGACCACTCTACCCTTGGTGACGCACCCACATCCTCTGTGGAGATGCATCCCTTGGAGCAATTGACCACAGGGCACCAGAGGGGCAACATTCACACAGAAGAAATGCAGGACACACAGGAATGCATAAA
>NW_006921651.1:635926-640775 GCF_000298275.1 Orycteropus afer afer | reverse complement strand
CTGGAAATCCTGGATAGAGTGGGAGGAAAAACATGGAACAAAATCCAAAAACACAATAAGGACCAGAATTACTGTTCAGATGGACACTGGTGGGACCCCCAATACTATGAGCCTGGGGTACACTTCAGGACTGGAATAAAACTCATTCCCACGGGCTGGCTCTTAGCCCAACAGTAAATAAGACGTACATACAGACCACTCTACCCTTGGTGACACACCCACATCCTCTGTGGAGATGCATCCCTTGGAGCAACTGACCACAGGGCACCAGAGGGGCAACATTCACACAGAAGAAATGCAGGACACACAGGAATGCATAAAAATGAGGGGCGAGAGAGTGGGTTACTGGGCAGGGAGTGGAGGAGAGTGAGTTAGGGTAAGGGATGGTAGTTGGGGAGTGCAAGCAAGTGTACACGAAATGTTAGTTGTAAAACAAACTCTGCTCTGTAACTTGCACCTAAAGCACAATACAAATAAATAAATAAATAAAAGTGCTGTATGGAAGGAAAAAAAAAATCTGTCCATTTATAGGATTAGTTAATTCTCCTCCACAAAACTAGAAACTCTTTGAAACTAGAATTTTTGACTGCTAACCAGAATGGTTCAAATCCACCAGCCACTCCTCGGAAGGAAGGTTGGGCAATTAGATACTGCCGCAGAAATCCAAGGAGGGGTTGCTATGGGTCAGAACCAACTTGACAGCAGTGCGTTGTGTTGTGTTGTGTTGTTACCCATGGTGTCCAGAATAATATTTGGCATACAATCAGTGTTCCATAAAAATGTTCCTGAATGAATAAATAATGAACAAATGAAAAAAGAAGACTGGTAGCAAAAACTTGCTTAATAAGAGATGAAACTAGATTGACTACATCACTAATAATACTTAAACATTATCTATTATCTAACAAAATGTAACATTAATCATACAAATCAAGATACTTCCATTTGATGATAAACCCAACATTCATCCTTGGAGATGTATCATTGGAATTACTTCCTGACATTATGGTTTAGATTTTCTTTGTCTCTATTTCATTTCAAGGTAAAGTCTTGGTTATAATAAATACCTAGTATTAGTTACCTCATTGTATTTTGAGGAATTACTCATTTGTATCACATCCTTTGCTCCATTCTGAAGAAATCAGTTCAACTCTCTCCATTTATGCTCATCAATGATTCATCATATCCTTTCACCTCCTAATTTGTTTTATTGTGGTGACAATTAAAGTAAGCAGAAAATAGAATTTTCCAGTAAGGGTAAGATGCCTCAACACTTTGTTTACTTTTATTTGAAGAGAGAGCCCCTTTTTTCACACAATGAAAAGAGCAAGGATAAGGCACAGATTACAGAGCAAGGACAAGGTGACCTAGAATAGAGATATGAAAGTGATTCTAGAGTTAATAATGTCTTTCAGGGAGAACAGGATATGTTTTAAGACCCCAAACAAGGTAAATTTCTTAAATTTCAATCTTTTTAAGTAACTTCAACTTGGGTGTCTGAACAATTTGTGCTGGTCTTTCCATAGTTGAGGTGGGACTGCACTTGGTTATAATGCCAGTGACTATGTGTACAAAAACTTAGAGGATCATGGATGTATTGAGCATCTGCTGGCTTAAGATAAAAGAAGTTTTGCTTCATTGAGCAGTAATGTTTGTATTATTCTATTTATTTCCAGAAAAAAGAATAATAATTTTAATACAAAAGGGGTGATCTAAAGGGATCATAATTTTTTTACTTGAAGAACTGTCAAAATCGAGCCAACCATGATGAAGAAGAAATCACTGAAGCTGAAGTATAACCTACCATTTCCTCCTCACTTCCTTAAACTGAGTTTGAAAACCAGTGACAACTGACGCTCATGACCGTCACATTATTGCAGAAATGGTCCTTTGCTGCAGACAGAGACTTGAAGTCTGTTAGAACAAAGTCCACCAAAAGCAAATTTCAGGAAGCTTCCATGGTTTACAAAGCACACTTCCTTGCATAAGAGCTGAATCTAGAGCTTTTCCATAAAGCTGTTAAAGTCTATTGAGTAAATAATGCCCACTTTACAGGGTTCTAACTACATGCTCTCTTGACAAATAGGTATAGACACCAAGGGGCTGAATAACAATCTGTTGTTAAAAGCCTTGGAAGATAGAATCCTAAGTGCTTGGAGACAAATAACCCTTAATATTTTAAGTGCTTGACATAAATATTGAAAGGTATCAGGCTATTTTTTAAACAAGTGTTGTAAGTTAAATAAAGTTTATAAAATAATTTCAGTGTTTGTTCTCTAGGAATGGGGCTGTAAGTGGCTCACACATGTTTCCTATATTAAAATATTGATACAATTTTTAAAATGTATGATCCTTATGCTAGACTAGACAAAAATATGTTCCACCAAAATTAAAGTGAAAAAGGTTTTAGTGAATTAAATGATTCAGAAGATGCAAAAATATTAATTGCATGTGAAGATTTGTTGCATTTGAATTGTGGTTTTGCCAAAGAACATGGAATATATTGTGGACTGCCAGCAGAACAAACAAATCTGTCTTAGAAGAAATACAATTATAATGCTTTTTAGAAGCAAGGATGGTGAGACTTTTGGACACATCATCAGGAAAGAAGAATTGCTGGAAAAGGACATCAATTTTGGTATAAAGTCAATGAAAATAAGAAATCTTCAATGAGATGGATGGATACAATAACCACAAAGGGCTCAAACTTACCAATGATCATGGAATGGCCCAGGCCTGGGCAATGGCTCATTTTGTTATACATAAAATGGCCATGAGTTGGAGCCAACACAACACTAACTAACAACAACAAAAATGTTAATTTAACTGTGTTGTTGTTGTTGTTGTTAGATGCCATCGAGTGGGCTCTAACTCATAGTGACCCTAATTACAGCAGAACAAAACACTGCCTGGTCCTACTCCAGTCTCCCAATCCTTGCTGTGCCTGAGTCCATTGTTACAGTCACTGTGTCAATCCATTTTGTGGAGGGATTTCCCCTTTTTTGCTGATCCTCCACTTTACCAAGCATGATATCCTTTTCCAGGGAATGGTCCTTTCTGACAACATGACCAAAGTAGGTGAGATGAAGTCTGGCCATTCTCACTTCCAAAGAGCATTCCAGCTGCACTTCTTCCAGGACAGATTTGTTGTTCTTCTGGCAGTCCACAGTACTTTCAGTATTCTTTGCCAAAACCACAACTCAAAAGCATCAAATCTTCCTCACTTCCTTATTAATTGTCCAGGTTTCATATGCATATGAGGCAATTGAATATACCATGGCTTGGGTGAGGTGCACCTTAGCAAATGCTCTTAAATACCTTAAAGAAGTCTTTTGCAGCACATTAACCCAGTGCAATATTATGTCTGATTTCCTGACTGCTACTTCCATTGGTGCTGATTGTGGATCCAAGTAATATGAAATCTTTGATTACTTCAATCTTTTCTCCATCTGTCTTGATGCTGCTTATTGGTCCAGTTATGAAGATTTTCATTTTCTTTATGTTGGGATGCAATCCATACTGCAGACCGTAGTCTTTATTCTTTATCACTAACTGCTTCAAGTCATCTTCACTTCCAGCAAGCAAGTTTGTGTCAACTGAATATCACAGGTTGTTAATGAGTTAGTTAACTGTAGTGTCCCTCAAATCTTGTATAGGAAACTTGCACTTGTAATTGTGGAGTTTGCTGTTGTAATTGGTGTCATATCTGTGTTTATCACTATCTTTTTTTTTTTTTTTGCTATTTGTATGTAAAATTTAGCTCACAACATCTGCTACAACCTGCACAGATCTTAGAATAACAGCTTCATCTGGTTTCTCAAATCACAGCTTATACCTAAGTGGCTTTGCTGTGCACAATCTACAAACATAAGTATATGAATTCATGCACACAGTTGAAAAATGTTAGGGTAGGTTGAAAAACATGTGTACAAACACAATTAGGACCATCTTACCTTTGCCCAAGAGTGTTGTGCATGGGCATGAGTTGCACAAATTTATTAGCAGCAAACACACCTCCATAGACATTTGCAAGTGAAATTTCCTGACTGTTTTCTAAACTGTGATTGTGTTGCTAGTCATCTTTGGCAACTAGTCAACTATAACGATTTCATTAATTAATGTTCATGTATGCAATATTTCTTTCTATCTCTAAAACAGATAACAAGAAACACGCCTGATTGTAAAATATTGGTTTAAGAATTCTAATGATGGTCATGATTTATTAATGCACTTGCCTGCATCAGTTATAGGGAGTTTTCTGCATGCCTCAATGGAAATCTCCCTGATTTGTTGAATGTGAGCTGAGGAGAAAACAGGCATGTAAATTATTGCTGTCTTACATGCCATCCTTATAATGTCTTAGAGGGCTATGATTTTGCTGGCCCCAAAGCATTTGGTCATTCCATATAACTTAATTAGTAACTAATCCAACCACTTCGATGTAATTTAGTTGGGGTGAAGCCAAAGCTCATAGTTTACATGTATGACAGTCTTGACAAATTTATGTGAAGACTTATTTTTCTAGCATAATTACTGCTGTAGGGATACCAGCTTTATTTATACATCTCCCAAAAGCATACAGAATAAGCAAGAACTGTGGCCGAGGGCTATGCCAAGACTAATTACATTCCCAAATCTACTTTGCTTTCTCTTCTTCCATTTTTTTTTTTCATTCTAGTAGAAAATAAGTAAAAGTACACATACCATAGGGATTACTTGTAAGTAACTTCATTAGTCCATGAGGTTGTCAGATTGCATTGTGTAACATATGAAAACACAAAAAAGAATGCACTCTCTATGTTGTTGTTGTTATGTGCCATCGAGTCGGACCTGACTCATAGCGACCCCT
>NW_006921651.1:634658-635746 GCF_000298275.1 Orycteropus afer afer | reverse complement strand
AAATGAGGATGCAAAATTTCATATCAATTTCTGAAATTTCTACATAGGAAAGCATATAAAGTGCTGGAAACCTCCTTGGAACTATTGGGAAGATATAAAGCAAGATTTCATAAGAAGACCTAGACATTTCAATCCTTATCTTATAAGTAGCCAAGGGCATGGGTTTCTGAGTTCCATTTACAAAAAGAATATTGAATAATTTCATGAACAATTTGAAAATGCTGAGTACTGTGAAATATATTTCACAGCAGAAAGAATTTTATACTGTTAAAACATGACTCAGTTGTTACTGAGGCACCTGGAACTTATATTTCTAAAATGAATACTAGATATTTAACTACCTTAGAAATACTTTGAAAATATAAGAAATTGATAGCAATGATTTCCAAGAAACATGAAAAATCGACCATATGCTTTTGTGGTGGACATTGTAATACACTACTCCAATTTCCATTCAAGAATGAAGAACTGTCAGCTCCAGCCCTCAGCTCAGCCCTTTACAGGGATGACCTTTGCTGAAAGGAACTGCCTCACCCAAGACCATGATCCATTTCTCAGGTGGCTCACATTCAATGACTGACTGGCATGGGAGTATAAAAGCCTAGTCTCCTTGCCCACATTGGGAATAACACTGAAGTTTTAGCCTAAGAACTCTCCATGGGGCTGCTGAGGTCTCCTTTAAGACTGAGTCTCAGCTCAACTCCCTCTGCCCAACGTAACATAGTGCTTAAGGCATTTGACTGCTAAGAAGAAAGATTGGGCAATCTAATTCTGTAGAGATACTGCCTCAGAAACCCAAGAGGGGGTCTCTATGACTTGGAAACAACTTGATGGCAGTGAGTTTGGTTTTGGCTTTGATAAAGAAAATATGAAGACTGGAAGAAGTTAAAAGAAAATAATTATTTCAATTATTTCTCAGCAATAGAATTATGCATGATTAAATTTATTCTTTAAGAGAAGACCAAAGTGGATGACAGAAGAGACTCTGAACCTTGCACTTGAGCAGAGAATAGCTAAAGCAAATGGAAGAAATGAAAAGGTACAAGAGCTGAACAGAAGATTTCAAAGAGCAGCTCGAGTAGACAAAG
>NW_006921651.1:624207-632158 GCF_000298275.1 Orycteropus afer afer | reverse complement strand
GAGGTGGTAACTTGAGGGAGTCTGTTTCTGGTTGTCTCAACCATCCTTTCAACTCTATAAAGATAATGAGTGAGAAGACCAGGTCTTCAGAAGGAGCTTGAAGTGAGTGGTGAACTTGTAAACAATTGTTGAATGTTTATAATTCAACATCGGTAATTCACAGAACTGTTGATCAAGTTCAGGGTCCTGGCTGGTGTGGTGACTATGACTTATTCAGGACAGCAATCTGAAGAGCTGTGAAAATGTTATTTATCTATTTATTTACTTGCTATTTTTGCTGGGTAATATGCAGGAGCTTGTGTGTAGGAGTAAATCGAATGAGGATTTTGGAGGTGGGGTCAGGGTTGTATGTTCAAAGTATAGGTGAACAAGGAAGGGGAGTGCTAGAGGAGCAAGTATAGACCTCACTATGCATATGGTAAGAAGTAATGATCCACGTGAAGTCTGATGGACCTGAGAACATCAAGAGGTCAAGGAACTGATGGTCTCTCAGAAGCCCAAAGGCGTTTTAGAAGTGACAGCATGAGAATGATGGGAGAAGTAGAGGTTGTGCTGGTGGAATGAGACCAGGGCTGTGAGGCAGCCCAGTCCTCAGTGATGACAAGCTCTAGTCACTTATGTCAGGAAGAGAGATCAAGAAACTGAGGTCTGGACACTGAACATAAAAGAGTCATTCAGAATTAGAAGACATAGGGTAAAGTTGGGGAAGGCTTTAGGTAGAGCTTGTAGAATGCCTATTGTTTTGATCACCTAGTACTACTCTAACAGAAGATACCACAACCAGAAATACACTCCCTCAAGTTATCACACCCCTTACATTTAGATTATCTTTATTCAGACTACCATTTAATCTCAGAACACAATGGCTTGAAGAAATAGGAGTTTATGCTCTTATAATTTTGGAGGCTACAAGTCTGAGGCCAAAGTGCCAGGGTCTAGGGGCATGTAGTGAACAAGTATTATGATAAGAGTGTGATAAATTATAGTAAACAAGTATTATAATAAGAATGTGTTAACATTATAGCAAACTAGTGTAATAATAAGTTTGTTAACATAAACAGGAAATATGTTGTAGTGAACAAATGTTTAAAAAGTGTGATGGTAAAATAAGGGTGTGACAGAAGCAACCAAGGGTGTGGACAAGTTAGCGGAAAAGACAGGACAAATCTGGTATAGACAAGATGGGAAAATGCTGATTATGGAGTATATCAAACCAAAAAACCAAACTCACTGCCATCCAGTCAATTGTGACTCATAGTGACCCCTCCTTGGGTTTCAGAGAAGGTATCTCTACAGAAGTAGATTGCCCAATCTTCCTTCTGAGGAGTGGCTGGTTAATAGTCAAATGACTTAATAAGGACCAGGAAACAGCAGCTTATTGCTTAGAGCAATACCAGAGCCATCCTGGAGCCAATATCAAGACTGCGTCCAGGCCGGCAGTCTTGAGAGTGACCTACACTCTAAACCCACACATTTGCTGTGTGGTACTTTTATCTGCTAGGAATACCCAAAGGGTTGGTGAAGTTAAGGTAATGGCTGTCTGTGGTCAGTGTGGGTAGTAGCCAGCACATTCTGGGAACCTCAGTGCAGGGGATCGATTGGCAGCGGCAGCTTGCCCTGGGTAACCCTGCATCGGCCCCATTGGGTCTCTCCTGTCCAGAGAGTGTCTCCAGACATAACAGGATGCATGCCACAGGAGAGACCCTCTCTTGCACAGACCACTGCGAGGCACAGCAGGATGCCTGCCCCTGAAAGGCCCTTGCGAAAGAAGGTGTCACTACAGGCCTCATCACAAGAGTTGCAGACACTGGGATTGGGAGCAAACGTGTCCTTCATAGCGGCTGGTAAGTACTAACTCTGCTTATCTACTCCTGCTTGCCCAAATCCTTCGATTGTGGAGGCAGTCACCCTTGGTTTGTTGATATTCTTAAGTATTAATAAACCTGACATTGTGGAAAGACACAAATTTTGAGTAGAGTGATCATTTTTCACCATCTGCTCAAAACAGGGGTGGGTGAAAGCCCCTTGACCTTGGACTTCAGCTCTGCCTCCTGCTCCTGGCCCACTGAAGCTGGAGGCTTTCTTCACTCAGGAAGCAGCTACTGGCTGCTGAGGCTGACAAACCCAAAGTCCACAAGTGAAAAGGCACAGTCCTGATGTTACTAAACCACACAGCAGGCCCTTAATTCCAGTCCACTGAAAGTCGCAAGATCAACAAAGCATGGCAGGCTGCTGAATGAAAACTCAGCTACGTGCTGGGTTCGAGCATGCCAAAAAGCTGGAGACCTTCCTCAAAGCTGCTTCTTATGTACTGGAAGCAGCCCACATTCCTAAAGCAGCTACTCAACTGCTCCAGTAGATTCCACCACGGAATTGATTGCCAATCTCACCATGGGGAAGAACTACATCCAGCTGCCCAGCCACTCAACCAGGCCCAGACAAGTTGTTAACAACCTTAATAATCACACCTATATTGACCCCTGGGAGCTCTGGTAGCATAGTGCCTAAGGCACTTGACTGCTAACCAGAAGGCTGGTGTTCAAACCCACCAGCCACTCCTCGGAAGGAAGGTTGGGCAATCCTACTTCTGTAGTGATACTGCCTCAGAAACCCAAGGAGGGGTCGCTATGAGTCGGGGCTGACTCGACAGCAAACAACAACAACAACAACATATTGACCCCTCGGATGTGGTACGACAAAGAATAAACCCCATCTTCACTCTAAAGGACTATGCCTGCACTACCAGTGAAGAGCCAGGTCTCAGATTGAGGCAAGGACGTAGACGGATGGGGGGAGTATTTGTAGAAAATATGAATTCTAGATTCTTGATGATAAATTAGACAGGAAGCAGGAAAGAAAAAAAGGTTGTTTTTTCCCCCATAAAGCTATAGGAACTCTAGGAAGAAACCCAGTGCATCATGTAATAACACCCTGTGGGACACATTCAGAAAAAGTAGATACCAAAGCCGAAGGAGGAAGCATTCCTGGACTACTGGAAAACAGGTGACCTAGGAATATTTCTTTATATTGAATATAAATCAGAGATATATACCTCAAAGACATTTATACATATATTCACTAAAATACTCATAGCAGCACTATTAGTAATAGCCCCAAACTAGAGAGCATCTGATATCTACATAGAGTAGAACAGGTAAATAAACTGTGGGATAATCATACAATGGAATACTGTAAAGGAATGAGAATCAATATTCTACATTACAAAGAAAAACATTGGTGAATATCGTATACCTAATGTTGAATGAAAGAAGCCAAAAAAAAAAAAAAAAAAGTATGGCTTCTTTCTTGTGTGCAAATACACACACATACACACACACACAAATATATGTGAGTTAAAAGACATTTACAAATGTGCTTGTGAACTTGGAAATACCCAAATGTCTATAATAGTAGCATGGATAAATTTATTCTATTACATTATAATAGAAGATAAACAATGAGAAAGAATGAATGACTGCTTTATTCACCAACATGGATGAAATTCGCAAACATCACACTGAGAAAATACCAGACAGAGGAGGAAGCACATTGTATAGCTCCATTTACATAAAGTTCAAAAACAGACAAAACCCATTTGTGATGTTAAAGGTCAAGAGAGTGGTTCCCTCAAGAAAGATGTGCACAGCAACTGGATGGGGACACCAGGCATCCTTGCACAGTGGGTGAGAAGTTCTACTTCTGGATCAGGATGATGGTTATATGAATGTGTTCTCTTTGTGACAATTCAATTATGATCTGTAGCTCTTTTCTATGTATCTGCTGTCCTCCAATTAAAAAAAAAAGTTCATTTAAACACATAAAAATCATAAACCATTTTGAGAACTAACAGCAATATTGATTTCACATTCCTTCAGAAGGAGAGACTATGACTTTTATCAAAAAGTTAATGCTGGATTTTCTAAAATTCCACTTGTAAACAAATCTGTTGGAGGCTCCTGAAGGACTCAGCACCTCTGTCTGTGATTAGATGAGAATGCTCTGGAGAAATGACTAGGACATGCCAAATGTTAAATCTTCATTATCATATGTTCTGTTCTACAAGCTCCTAGCTTCAGCTCTATTTTTGTATTTTCTTTAACAGTTCCATAGTTCTGAGCAATTGGCTGTTTTTTGTGAAACCCATCTCATTATGAGACCAAGAGAAAATCTTAATTTCTTTTGATCTGTTCAGTTCTTAGGAATCCTTTGTGCAACCAACACCCTCCATGTACCCTTTTTAAACATTGTCAACCTTTCTCCAGGGAGTTATCTTTAGGTATGTATGGTTGCACTCCTCTGTGTTTTTACAGAATCATGATACATGTTTTGTTCACTGTCTTGCAAAAGGATATGTCTGTCTTTATCCTCTGAGAACAACCCTAGACAGGTAAGCAGAGATACCTGGGTTCAAATACCTATGGAGAACGCGCTAAAGTATTTTTTAAAATGTAGTCAAAGCCAATATGAGCTGCTTTAGAAATGCAAATGAGAATTGCCTTGGCAGAAGGCAGATGTTGTAAGAAAAAAGCATGGGTATGTAACATGATACACTGCCAGAGGTTACATTTGAGACTTTTTTCTTTTCTGAGGCAAGAGTAGTGGGAAATCTCTTTAGAACTAGTAAAGGTATCCATCCTTTCATTGCACTCTCCGACCCTTAGAGTTTGTAGAGAGGTTCACAATAGTTATACATATAACTGTCAGTCATCTTACCATCAGGCATAGATTTTCAAGTTCTTTCTGGAATAGAATATTATAAAGAGTAGAGAGAGGTATGAAAAAAGAACAAGCAAAGTAAGATAAAGCCATAAATGAGAGAAGTTGGAATTAACAGATTGGA
Organism: Orycteropus afer afer; assembly: GCF_000298275.1. Classification (NCBI taxonomy): domain Eukaryota; kingdom Metazoa; phylum Chordata; class Mammalia; order Tubulidentata; family Orycteropodidae; genus Orycteropus; species Orycteropus afer. The sequence goes on along the minus strand of NW_006921651.1, from coordinate 627,318 downwards.
GGCATGGTGGTAGAAGAACAAGAGGAGAGATCCATAAGAATTTTTTATTTAGCTAAGAAGAAAATTCAACGTTGAAAAGTTGTCAACAACAACAGAAATCTGTATAAAACTGCTTGATGTTTATTCCTACATAAGGCTATTTGAAAGACATGAATTGTAATCTGTGCAACTACTATAGCCTTACATTTTGTATCCTAATTAAGGTAAGGATTGGCATCTTGAACATCAAGTCTTTTTTTTTCTAAATGCTGGGAATTGAGATGGAAGAAAGAAAATTGATTCTGTTGGAAAGAGCAGGGAGAATGGCATGGTTCTGGCAAGAAGTTTGTCTTCAGGGACAACTTTCATTGGAAATTGGTTGAATTAACCTATCTACATTTTCATTCCCTAGAGAAAGATACCATGCTTGGTAAAGTGAAGGGTTAGCAAAAAAGGGGAAGACCCTCAACAAGATGAATTGACACAGAGGCTGCAATGATGGGCTCAAGTACAGCAAGGATTGTGAGGATGGTACATGACTGGCAGTATTTCATTCTGTTGTACATAGGGTTGCTATGAGTCAAAGCTGACTTACGGCACCTAACAACAGCAACAGCATATTTTCACCTGTTTTGGAACATTTAAACATGCAATTCAATATCTCTTTTTCCATTCTAGCTTAACCTCATTTTAAATGTCTGTTTTAAAGAAATAAGAAAATGAAATAAGAGCTTTGTACCACAGGTGAGTTTTTGAACATTCCTAATAATGCATAAGGTTAAAAGTAAAACGGAGCAAGCAGTCCAATGAAAGGAAAGACATCTTTTAATTCTTCCACTGGGTAGACTGGTCTCTGGTCTTTTATTTCTCAGTAAGTAAAACTTATTATAAGAAATCTTGCAGAGTGTAAGTCCATTTGAGAAAGGCAAATATTGTACAGATTGTTGTTGTTGTTGTTATGTGCCATCAAGTCAGACCCCCGACTCATAGTGATCCCTCCTTGGGTTTCCAAGGCAGTATCACTACGGAAGTAGATTGCCCAACCTTTCTTCTGAGGAGTGTCTGGTGGGTTTGAACCTCCAGCCTTCTGGTTAGCAGTCAAGTGCCTTAGGCACTATGCTACCAGAGCTCCTTCTACAGATTATACACTTGCAATTTATGCTGATATTGGAGAACTCCCTCACTTAAAATAATGGGACCTGATTCCTTCAGTTTCAAGGAGGTAATTCTCCAAAGAATTAGCCAGTGGTATGGCTAGAATTGATATTTCTGACCTGGAGAAAATGAACTAAAATCAGGGGAAATATCTATTACTGGCACAGGTGGAGAGCTAATTTTGCAAGGGCTAGTGATTGTACAAAGGAGCTCTGGTGGTGTAGTGGTTAAGGGATTTGGCTGCTAACCAAAAGGTTGGTGGTTCAAACCCACCAGCTGCTCTGTGGAAGAGAGATGAAGCAATCTGCTTCCATGAAGATTTAGAGCCTTGGAAATCTAATGAGAGTGGCTATGAGTCAGAACTGACTGGATGGCAATGAGTTTGGTTTGGAGTGATTCTATAAACGGAATCGATTTCAGAAGTTGATTCCTTCCAGAAATTCAACATTCTTCCTTGATCTTGGGATCAATATTAATAGGCTGTTTTATGATCATATCTTTCATACACCTGGAAACTAGTCTCTAACCTCACCTTGGCTTTCCTCTTAACTCAGAGCTTACCCTTAATCTGCACCTTACTCATGTTAAGAACCTTCAAAATAATTTTTTTCTTCTCACAAGAGAGTTAGCTCAATGATCACAAAGAGGTGTTTGTCTTTTTCATAGTACCTTGCATATGATATACACTCACACATCAAATAGATACTTGATGAATAAATAAGTGAATGAATTCTAAAACTGGATATTCTCAAATTTGTTCTATGTCTTTCTTTTTGGTTGACATTAATGCTGATTCCTTAATTTTGACTGTTGTTTAAAGTATTTCATTTTAGAAATGTATATCTTAGTGTTTAAATAAACTGTTGTTTGCATATTCTAATAGGAGGATATTTATTTGATTTATCTTTTCAGTAGAGGGTGAGGATCTGTTCTAACTCATTTACTTTCTCCTCCTCCTCAGTTCATTGTAGTTAAAGGCCAGTCTAAGAAAAAACATCTTTCAAGATTGAGGATACAACTTTTATCTGTATAAGATGGGAAGTTAACGGACTTATGTAGGGACTGAACTCATGGTGATCATTGACTCACTACCAAAATAAAGCATTTAAAATGTAGTGTTTACTACTCTAGTTTTGACTTTCTTATTATTGGCAGTGTTATCATTATGTAAAAATTTGTACATCATACAGAAAACCCACAATGTCAAGTTATGTTACACTGATTTATTGTATTAGTTGGGTTGTGTTGACTAGGAATTTCAGAAAACATCATTACAGTGAATAAACGATAGCAAGTATTTTTCACACAAAACAGGTATCAAACACCAAAAACCAAACCCATTTCTACCAAGTTGATTCTGACTCGTAGTGAGCCCCATTGAGTTTTACCCTCAAAGGGGTAAATCTTTATGGAAGTAGATTGCCCTATCCTCTATCCACAGAGTGGCTGGTGGATTTGAACTTTCAACACTCTGGGTAGCTGTCAAATGTCTTAGGCATTGTGTCATCAAATTTCCTTCGTAACAAATGGAGAGTTAGATTATTCAGTATAGATTGCTAAGTGGCTCAACCATGTCATCATAGACTTAGCCTCTTTCTGTCTGTCTGCTCTGCGTTTCTTGGCATGCTGACTTTTGTCCTCTTTTTTGCCACCTCAGGGTGACCAGATTCCTGCTTCCCTCAGCAACATAGGCAGGAAGAGAGCGAAAGGGAAAAAGGAAAAGGCCAAGTGAGTCATATCTGTCCATTTTTATAAGGAAATAAAAATCTTTCCTGTATGCCTCACCCAGCATCTCCCACTTACCTTTAATAGCCACCCCTAGATCAATCACAAGCCAAATGTTAGAGAGTATCATAGTTGAATTACAGCAGCATCGTATACTCCCTGGGATTGAGATGGAGTTCTACCTTCCTGAGATATAGGATCTACATAGAGCCACCTAAATAAACCTGGATTATGTTAAAAAAAAAAAAAAAA
>NW_006921651.1:618614-623900 GCF_000298275.1 Orycteropus afer afer | reverse complement strand
GGTAGCATAGTGGCTAAGACACTTGCCTGCTAACCAGACGGCTGGCGGTTCAAACCCACCAGCCACTCCTCGGAAGGAAGGTTGGGCAATCCTACTTCTATAGTGATACTGCCTCGGAAACCCAAGAAGGGGTCGCTATGAGTCAGAGCTGACTCGACGGCACATAACAACAACAACAACAATTCTAAATGTCATTTGTGATTTGATCAAATAGACACAAAGCATAGACTGATTTTCTGTTGCTTGATTTTTATAACAAAGAACCTGGCATCCTACCACACTGATATTGTTTTCTAAAGCATCTAATGGGAATATGTTTGAAGTAGTTAAATGTGAAGCTTTTCTTTCTTGTTAGTTGCAAGTGCTGAAGAATCCCATGTCCAACATATATCTCTTGATTTAAATTGAATTCTACGAATATTTATGACTTCCCACTAGGTGACAGAAATCACAAAGTCCAAGCTGGATGGTAAAAGTACTCAGGTCATGGAGATGGGCTCATAAACACATAATTAAGATGTGATAAATGTTATCATAAAGAAATGTACAATTGTATTGAGGCAGAGAGATTAGCCTAAGGCTAAGTTTGGAAGTCTGGGAACACTATGAGAAGAGGTGATAATTGAATTGAGCTTTGAAAAAGCTAATGTATGAAACCCATTGGAATCAGTAAAGGTGTTGAACAAATGTAGCAGCAGAACCATGAAAAACTGGAAGCTATAATAGGCTTAGACACTTTTCAAAGCTTGATTGTATTGAGTTCACAATCAAAGAAAATTGATGTAAGTGGCAAGGTCTGCAATGAGTCTTTTCCTTTGTAGGAGAAGTATGCAAACATGAATCATGATAAGTATTAGAACTTGGGGGTTGAAACCTGTTCCTCTAGAGGTCTGACATTATAAGCTATGAATACAGAATGTCCAGGTTGGTGATCATCTTTCATTTAACTTGTGAAAGAAATCTGAAAACAAATACACTATAATTTCATACAAATGTAACTGAGTCTAGAAATAAGTTGGATTTGGGAAGCACCAACATCTCTATGTGGTCATCAAAACCTGCTGCAATAGATAGTTGACTGTATATGAAATAAAGCAAATAAAACAAAATGCCAATTATAGAATTTAGGTGGTCAATATATGTGTATTCACTATATAATTCTTTCAAATTTTCTATATGTTTAACAATTTCATAATAAAATATTGGGAAATAAAAGCACTGTATTCCCAGGAAAGGTGTGAATTACCAGGACACAGAGTTTTCCCATGGTGCACTTGCATTGGGCAAAGCTGCATATTTCTCTGAATCCACATCTAGGGCTTCACATCAAGGCATGTGGAACAGGTTTAAACTGGTCAGCTAACCCTATCTCCTAGTTACAATTTGTTCAGGAAGAACATGCATGAAAAGATGGACAATTAATATTTAGAGAAAAAATTGTTGAAGTCTTCCCCTTTCTTTATCAGGGAAGAAACTTCCTTAGTCTTTTATGAGAGCTTCTAGAACCCTCTTTTTTCCCCTTGAGTTGTAGAAGTTTATGTTTATAGGGATCATTGAGCTGTTCTTTTCAGGTGTCATCAAGTAGTTTCTGACTCATAGTGACTCTGCATACAACAGAATGAAACACTGCGTGGCCCTGCATCATCCTCACAACCCTTGCTATTATGCTTGAGCTCATCATTGCAGCCACTGTCACTCAATCTCATTGAAAATGATCCTTTTTTTTTTTTTTTCCTGAACCTCACTGTTTCAAGCCTGATGTCCTTCTCCTGGGGACTGTCCCTCCTGATACACGTCCAAAGTACATGAGACAAAATCTCATCATCCTCACTTCCAAGGAACAATCTCCCTGTAGTTTTTTCAAGACAGATTTGTTTGTTCTTTTGGAAGTTCACAGTATATAGTATTCTTTGCCAATGCCATAATTCAAAGGCATCCAATCTTCCTTATTTATTGTCCAGCTTTTGCATGCATATAAGGTGAATGAAAATTTTGTGGCTTGGGTCAGATGCACTTCAGTCCTCAAAATGGCATCTTTGCTTTTTAACACTTTAAAGAGGTCTTTTAGAGCAGATTTGCCCAGTGTGATACATCATTTGGTTTCTTGATTGACGCTTCCATGGACATTGATCTTGGATCCAAGTAAAATGAAATCCTTGGCTTCAGTATTTTCTCTGTTTATCATAATGTTGCTTATTCATCCAGTTGTAAGTATCTTTGTTTTCTTTATGTTGAAATCTCTAGTCTTTGACCTTCATCAGTGTTTCAAATACTCTTTACTTCAGTAAGCAAGGTTGTATCATCTGCATATCGCAAGTTGTTAATGAGTCTTCCTCCAATCCTATTGCCATTTTCTTCATATAGTTCACCTTCTATTGTTAGCTCAGCCTACAGATTGAATAAGTATGGCGAAAGAATAGAACCTGATGCACACCTTTCCTGATTTTAAACCATCCAGTATCCGTTCTGTTCAAATGACTGCCTTTAGTCTATGTACAGCTTTGGCATGAGCACAATTCAGTGTTCTAAAATTCCCATTCTTCTCAATGTTATCTATAATTTGTTGTGATCTATAGAATTGAATGCCTTTGCACAGTCAATAAAACACAGGTAAACATCTTTCTGGTTTTCTCTGCTTTTAGCCAAGATCCATCTGCCATCCGCAATGATAATCTTCATTCTGTGTCCTCTTCTGAATCTGGCTTGAATTTCTGGGAGTTCCCTGTTGTTATACTGCTGCAACTTTTTTTTTTTTTTTTATTGTGATTTGGGTGAAGATTTACAGAGCAAATTCACTTTCCATACAGCAGTTCACATATACTTTGCCTCATGTCATTGACCACAGTTTACCACAATGCAACAGCTCCCCTCTTACTTCCTCCCCATAGTTACCACTTCCCAGTGTCCATCCCTCCATACTCTCCTGCCCCCTGAGCTGTCTCCCTGTGCATAAGCAACCCTTCCTTCTCCCATGATTGTTCTCTCCAAGGCGTGTGTCTACTTGAGGTAAATGTTTAACTCACATGCCTGTACTTTGTTTGGCTGGAAACCAAAGGTGTGGGTTCAATTCCAGACCTGAAGGGCAGCTAGGGGCCATAGTCTCAGTGGTTCCACCAGGCTCTATTGGACCAGCAAACCTGGTCCTCACCTTCTCTTTTTTTTTTCCCCCCTCCAAATGATTTTGAATTTTGTTCCACATTGTTCTCCCTCTCTATCCAGGATCTCCTACATCCCTTCCAAGTGGATGACAGTGGTAGCCGGGCACCATCTAGTTCTTCTGGTCTCATAGTTGCATAGGTTGCAGATTGGATGGTGTACCAGTCTTGAGGACTGATTGTTTCCATTAATTTTGGTTTTCTTCTTTCTTCTTTGCTCTTGACGAAGAGAGACCCATCGTGCTGCAACTATTTTTGAATTATCTTAAGCAAAATTTTACTTAATGATATTGTTTGATAATGTTCATGTTCTGTTGGATCACCTTTATTTAGAATGAGCACAAACATGGATCTCTTCTAGTTGGTTGGCCAGGTAGCTGTCTTCCAAATTTCTTAGAATAGACAAGTGAGTGCTTCCAAAGTTGCATCCATTTGTTGAAACATCCATCAATTCCTGTAGTCTTGTTTTTCACCAGTCTCTTCAGGACAGCTTGGACTTCTTTCTTCAATACTGTTGGTTCTTGATTACATGCTATCTCTTGAGATGGTTGAAGGTGGACCAATTCTTATTGGTACAGTGACTCTGTATTCCTTGCATCTTCTTTTGATGCTTCTTGTGTAATTCAATATTTTGCCCATTTGCCCATATTGTTGTTAGTGGCTACTGAATTGGTTCCAACCCATAGTGGCCCCATGTACAATGGAATGAAACATTGCCCAGTCCAGCACAAGCCTCATAGTTGTTGCTATGCTTGGGCACATTGCTGTAGCCACTGTGTGTCAATCCATCTTATTGAGGGTCTTCCCCTTTTTCGGTGACCCTCTCCTTTCAAACCAAACCAAACCAACTGCCATCGACTCATAGTGACCCCCATTGGGTTTCTGAGGTGGTACATATTTATGGAAATAGATTGCCTGGTCTTCCTTCCGTGGAGTGACTGGTGAGTTTGAACTACCAACCTTCTGGATAGCAGTCAAATGCCTTAGGCACTGCACCACCAGAGATCCTTACCCTCTGCTTTACCAAGTATGGTATCCTTCTCCAGGGACTGATTCCTCCTGCTAACATAACCAAGGTATGAGAGATGAAGATTGTCCACTCTTACTTCTTAGGAGTCTTCCAGCTATACTTCCTCCATAGCAGATTTGTTTGTTCTTCTAGTAGTTCATAGTACATTGACAATTCTTTGGCAACACCACAATTCAAATGCACCAATTCTTCTATGCTTTTCCTTATTTATTGTCCAGCTTTCACATGCATATGTGACAATTGAAAATACCACGGCTTGTGTCAGGTGCACCTTAGTCTTTAAAGTGATATCTATGCTCTTCAACACTTTAAAGAGGTCTTTTGCAACAGATTTGTCCCCAGTGCAATAGGTCATTTGATTTCTTGACTCTTGGTTCCACGGGCAATGACTGTGGATCTAAGTAAAATGAAATCCTCGACCACTTCAATCTTTTCTCCATTAATCATGATGTTTTTTATTTGTCCAGTTGTGAGGATTTTTATTATTTATTTTCTTTATGCTGTAGTATAATGTTTATTGATGGCTGTAGTCTTTGATCTTTATCAGTAAGTGATTCAAGTCCTCTTCACTTTCAGGAACCACAGTTGCACCACTCGTCTGTCAGTTTGTCATACTGTGGTGACATGTGTGTTGCTGTGGTGCTGGAAGTTATGCCACCAGTATTTCAAATACTAGCAGGGTCACCCATCATGGACAGGTTTCAGTGGAGCTTCCAGACTAAGCCAGACTAGGAAGAAGGATATGTCAGTCCCCTTTGAAAAACTGGCCATCAAAAACATTATGGATAGCAGTCAAATATTTTGTCCTTAGAATTCTTTAATTTTGCAACTCAAGGCTCGAATTTTTTCTTCAATTCTTTTTCCTTGAGAAATGCTGAGTGTGTTTTTCCATTTTGGTTGTCTAAATCCAGGTCTTTGCACATTTCATTATAATACTTTACTTTGTCTTTGTGAGCCACCTTTTGAAATATTCTGTTGACCTCTTTTATCTCATCATTTCTTCTGTTCACTGTAGCTACTCTACATTCAATAGCAGGTTTCAGAGTCTATCAATTTGTCAAGCTGTGGTGGCATGTGTGTTTCTTTGATGCTGGAAACTAT
>NW_006921651.1:612168-617804 GCF_000298275.1 Orycteropus afer afer | reverse complement strand
AGAGCTCCTTCTATTTTAGAAGACTACTGAAAAATTTCCTTATCATGCATATACATTATACACGTTTACATATATATACACACACATACTCACATATGTCAATATGCACATTTATATTGCATTTCCATCCTCAACCTTTGTAAATGTGTGATCTTTGAAGTGAAACATTGCAAAAGATGGGCGAACCTAGGATTGCATATTCCTCTGTCACTTAGCCTCCCCTCGCCCAACCCTTATGCCCCACCTATTCAATAAGGAAATAACTGAAAAACACATAACAAAAAGTAATTGCATCATGAATAGGATTGCCAGATTTAGAAAATAAAAATACAGGACACCAGTTAAATATGAACTTTAGAAAGCAAACATTGCGTGGGACATACCTATACTACAAGACCTTTGTTGTTTATCTAAAATTCATATTTAACTGGGAAGCCTGTATTTTAGCTAGCAACCCTAATCAAGGATAGATTGTTGTTGTTGTTGTTGTTGTTGTTATTGGAAGAGGTCTGGTATCCACTTTGTGCTTAGTAGTAAGTGCGATTTTTCATCCTGCCCAACACTTCTAGAATGCATGTCCTGATAGATACTGGTAGAGCCTGCTGCTGAGGGTATTGCATTATATTCATACTTCATGTTTAATTTTATCAATGTCAAATGATGTGTTTGATGTAACATAAGATGGGTGGCTGTGTGACAGGATGTGACCATCATGTAAGATAAGACATAGGTTCTGCTTTTAATAAGCATAACTTTCCAAATACATCTTGACAGCAACACATGTTTAAAGCACAGTCTCTCTAATGGCCAGACTCAGTGTACTACAATGACAATTGATGTTTTACATTGTTGATTTTCAATAAATATTGTTCCAATCATTTATTATTATTGTTATTATCAGAAGAACAATAGAATACAGCAATCAAGGTTTAAGGCATATCTTAGAGCCTATTTGATCATGTTGGGAGTGTTTGAGCACTTGGGAGGTAAAGTCTAATTTTAGAGAAAAGAAGTCACCTTAACTCCTGACAGCTCAGAGCTTCTTTAAAAAAATTTTTTTTAAGATGGGGGGAAATAAAAATACATTTCCTTGATGGCACTCCTTATTTCATTTTACTGCAACAATTCCAATGAGAAATGGAAAAGTCTTTTTATTGTCATATCAGATTTACATGGTAAAATTTAATGTACTTCTTGTCAGCTTTAAACACTGGAAATATCAATAAAATGTCAAATTATATTTGACTTCAAACCCAAGTGGTTATAAAAATGCAATACAAATTTACAATCATTTAGTCTTCCCCTTTTCCCACAGTAAAACCCCATTTTATTCTTTATGGGAAGCTAAAGTTATTTTGCTCAAAGCTGGTAATTTATTAGGGCTCACATTAAATCTGAATTGTGTTTCTCTTAGAAATCAATGGTGGGCCTGGAACTAGGACCAAACTTTTTAATTATGGCTTGAAAGTAATGTAATTGTGGTATTTAATACCTCGTACATCTGCTTGAAGGATTATATGCATTTGCCCAAAGTTCTGGAAGCAATAAAATTAATTTTTTGAACAGTGAGCTAGCAAAAGGATCTTGGTGACGCTAATTAGAATGTACAGCATAGTATCTCTTAATGCACTTTGTGATCTGTCTTACACAATGAACATCTTGCTCAGGTGTCAGCAAGAACTGCACAAAAATTGGCCTTCTGTTCAAATGCCTTCTTTTCTTCCCTCCTTTCCTGGTTCCTAATACTGAGACAATTCATTCTCTCCTGGATGAGAGAGATTCAGTGGCATTCAGCTGATGTTGCTAATTGCAATGTATGAGGACTTGCGGCCAAAACTGTTAAACGGATTGGGGGTTTTAGGCAAAGTTCATTTCCATATTAAAGAACTATAGCCATTTTCAAGCTGTCACAGCTAACCGGGCCACTTCAAAACCAAACTCACTGCCATTTATTCGGTTCAGACTCATCGCATTGCCCACTGGTTTTCCAAGGCTGTAAATCTTTACAGAAGCAGACTGCCTCATCTTTCTTCCATGGAGCGGCTAGTGGGTTTGAACTATTGACCTTTTCTGGGCCATGTTGTTGTTGTTGTTTGCCGTCGAGTTGGACCTGACTCATAGCGACTCCTCCTTGGGTTTCCAAGGCAGTATCACTACGCAAGTAGATTACCCAACCTTCGTTCCGAGGAGTGGTTGATGGGTTAGAACTGCCAGCCTTCTGGTTAGCAGTCAAGTGCCTTAGGCACTAAGCTACCAGAGCTCTAGTCACCATTAAAACTTAAGCAGAACAAGAAAAAGTAGAGAAAACAGATAAAGTTGTTGAGAAGTCTTATAGGAGAAATCCCCAGAGAACCTCTAGTCTGGCAACTCTTCTTGGATTCCCAAAGAAGTCATTTCTATACAATTTCAGGCTATTCCAATCTCTGGCTCATAAACTTCTCAGACAAGGTAAGAATTGAAAATGAAACGGGTGTCCTTCCCTTTCCCATACCTTCTCCTTGCACACACATTTAAATGTTTCTATTTCTTTTGTTTACATTACAATGACTCGGCATCATTTGTTGTTGTTAGTTGTGGTCAAACTGATCCTGATGCATGGAGACCCTATGTGTGAAGACTGGAACTGTGTTCCATTGGATTTTTAAGATTGTGCCCTTTTAGCAGCGTATCTCTAGGCTTGTTTTCCAAGGAGGCAGAAGGTACTAGGTGAGTCCAAACTGCCAACATTTTGGCTAATAGTCAAGCGCTTAACCCTTTGCACCACCAAGGGACTCCATTTATATCCCTGTAATTCCATTCGATTATTTATTCTTTCTCTTTCTGTAGAAATGTAATTATCAAAGTTACCTGGAGGTACTCATTTTTACCTGGTAACCAATTTTTACTCCTGTCTGATATTCCTTCTTCTACTCTAGTTCTTAGATCAATGGTTTGGAAAGTTAGCAATGAACATTTTATATAACATATATTGGTCTGCATAAAAAATAAATTTTGAGTTAAAAAGGGAGTTTACAAAATTGTTATTCTGGTTGCACTGTGTGATTAGAATCAGTTATTTGACATCCAGCAAGTCCTGTGCTTCTGTGGTTCTATCTTTTGTGTTCATCCTTAATGACAACCACTTATCTCCCTTCTCCACTGCCCTCAGATATCTGATGCCTCCCCTCCACTTTCTCTCCTTTAGTCAGTGGCTGGACTTCATTCTTCATAAAGAAAAGAGAAACCATCAGATGAGAGCTTTATTTTTTTCCTTGGATCTAGAAATTGTATGTTAGTAAGCACTGCTGTGTTTTGGACCTTGCCCTGTGATTATCCTATTTCTCTGATATTGTTAGCTTCTTCCTTTCTAATGATTCATCTGCATTTATATATATTTTTTGTATCTAGCATATAAAAAATAAAACAGCATTGTAGTAAGCAAAATAATGCCCCCTAAATATATTCACATCTTACTCCCTGGCAACAGGAAATTAAGGTTACAGATGGAATTAAAGCTACTAATCAGATGATCTGAGCATAAGGAGGTTCATATAGATTACCCAGGTGGACACAGTGTAATCACAGTTCTTTAAAGTAGAAAAGGAGACCAATGTGATGCCCTGTGAGATGGCCTAGATCATTGTTAATGGCTTTGAAGGTGGAGGAAGGAGGTCATGAGCCAAAGAATGCAGGTGACCTTTATAAGCTGGAAAAGGCAAGGAAATAGATCTTAGAGAAAGGAACGCAGCCCTAGGGATGCCTGGGTTGTACCCTAGTGAGACCTGTGTCAGTTTTCTGACCTCTAGAACTGTAACATAATAAATGTTTATAATTTAAGCCAATAAGTTCATAGCAAGTAAAAAACAAAACAAACAAACAAACAAATACAACCATCAAACCAATAAACCAAACTAGGTGAAGCCACCACAAAACCGCGAAAAAAGGCTCCCCAGGTACCACATGTTGGGCACACTCTCTCTCTCTGTGCTGTTATAGCCAAATTGTGTAAACCGAGTTGTCTAAAGATACTCATTCTACCTCGTCCTCCCCCACGCCCTTTTTCTATGCACTCTAAACGTGATGTCTGCACTCACCATTGTACTAGACCTGCCACTACTAAGATCATCAGTGACAAACAAGTTATCAAGCTCAGGACATATTTCATTCCTCATCAGCATTTAATGCTTCTGACTATCTCTTCTTGAAATAATATTTTGTCTTAGTTTCCATGAAGCCATACTCTCAAGCTTTCCCTTTTCCTTTTGGACCTCCCTAGTGTCTGCTTTCTGGCTCTTCCCATGCCACCTGATTTGTGTGTGTGTGTGTGTGTAGGACATCTCTGTCCTCAAACCTGAACCTCAGCCAGGGCCGTGAAAACAGATACCACTCTAGATATATCTAGAAACTGTACTGGACGAAGTATGGCTAGAATACTGAATGAGTGAGAATGGCTGAAATTTGCCTTGCCTATTTTGGTCATGTTGTCAGGAGGGACCACTCCCTGGAGAAGGCTATCATGCTTGGCAAAGCAGTGGGTAAGCATAAAAAGGGAAGTCCCTCAATGAGAATGACACAGTGGCTGCAGTGATAGGCTCAAGCAGAGCAGAGACTGTGGGGATGGTGTGGGACCAGGCAGTGTTTCGTTCCGTTGTACATGGATCACTATGAGTCAGAGCCAACTTGATGGTGTCTAAGAAAAGCAATCATAAATAATATTTTTAAAATTTTAAATATTTTAATATCTGACACATTTTCTTGGTCTTCATAATTGTCACCCAGGATTGTAGAAAATGTCATTTTTTTTTTCCTACACTCTTTTGCCAAAGAGGTGTGTTTAAATTCATTGTAATAAGCAGAATAAATTCAAATTTGGCAGATATATACTTTAATCCCAAATCATACATGAGTTATTTTTACCTTTACAGTAAAATAAATAATAATAATAAAAAGGTTCTTGACAAGGCCTAGAGGCCCTACTCTTAGACTCCATTTACCTTTCAATTTGGCACTCTATGGTGGCTCTTTCCTCCCCTGCCCACTCCTCCTTTCATATTCCCTGAGTGGAGTCCTCACCCCCTCTTTGTCACCTCACTCATCATCCCATCCTGTGAGGAAAGGATGTGCTTATCTGACTGGTGAAGTTAGAAGACATCGGGCATGTGTGCCTCAACCATGCTTTTCTCCTCTGTCCTTTTGGTATTTACATTTCTGGAGAAACCACATATCTGGTCTGTTCTTTCCTCGGGAACATTGAACAGTAAACTGAGGTGTTAGTCTACAGTTTTAGGATCTTTTATTATGAAATATGATTTTTTTTTTTAATTCTTCATCTTTCAGACTCCTGCATCTCTCAGTTGTATCTCATCTCAGATACTGGAAAGAGAGTTTTATTTAGTGTGTTCCCTAAATATGCAACACCCTAATGTGGGTACAGCCTGTTGATACGAGCTCACAAAGCCCTTCTTGGAGTTTCTCTTTGGCATCTGTCATAATGATAGTTTATCATAATGGTGTGTAATCTGTGAATTTTCTGTTTTCCTTACCAAAAGGTGCATGCCACTGTTGTGCTCACCATTGTAACTCTAGTGCCTGGCATAGAACCTGGCATAAAATGGGAAGTCATAAAATGATTGCTGGGGGAGGCGGGGCAAGATGGC
>NW_006921651.1:592394-604148 GCF_000298275.1 Orycteropus afer afer | reverse complement strand
AAAAAAAAAAAAAATCACTACTTTTCTGTCTAGGAAAGGCCAGGGACCTTGAGAGGGCAGTTACTTCAGATAGGCAGGTCCCAAGAGGATCCCTGATGCTATGAAGCATGGAATACAATTGACTTCCTGGCTGTTTACACAAAAATGAATAGAAAGACACTGTTTTCTGAAAAAAATATAAGTAGGTTTTATATATAATGTGGCAGCAAACATCTTAAATATGTGTGAAAGATGGAGGAAAGCTAACATATCTAAGTATGAGACATACCAGAACATGTGATCCTTGAATATTCCCTCAGTATATATTTCAATATTTAATTTGATTTTAGTGTTGAGGATAAATGTATTCCATCAATGAACAATTTTAAAGTACCTCCAATGTTTGATAAATGCTATTGGTAGTACATGAGGGTATAAGTCACAGTCCAAATTTCTGGAGGCGTAGTGCCTAAGGCATTTGACTGCTAACCAGAAGGCTGGATGTTCAAACCTACCAGCCAATCCTCAGAAGGAAGGTTGGCCAATCTACTTCCATAATGATACTACCTCAGAAACCTAAGGAAGGGTCACTATGAGTCGGATCTGACTCGATGGTAGTGAGTTTGGTTTTTTGGTTTATGGGATTTATAGTCTTAGCAAACAGCTAATACCAGGCAGTAGGCTTTAAATGCTTTAAATGCTCTGAGCTTTGTTGTTGTAAATGTTTATTTCTTTTATAAATTACTCTGGCTGGGCTTCGCTAGGATTTCATAGCATCTATTGCTAAGGCTGCGAGCTCTGGTAGCATAGTGGCTAAAGCACTTGAATGCTAACCAGAAAGCTGGTGGTTCAAACCCACCAGCCACTCCTCGGAAGGAAGGTTGGACAATCCTACTTCTGTAGTGATATTGCCTCGGAAACCCAAGGAGGGGTCGCTATAAGTCAGGGCTGACTCGATGGCACATAACAACAACAGCAACAACAATTGCTAAGGCTTAGGTTAAGCCTTTTGCCACCTAACCCACTGGTGGTAGCAGAAATGAGCAATGGTGGCACAATGATTAAGCTCTCAGCTGTTATCCAAAAGGTCAGTGGTTCGAACCCACTAGCGACTCCATGGGACAGAAAGCCTGGTGATCCGCTCCTGTGAAAATTACAGCCTAGGAAATCCTGAATGGTTTAGGTGGCAAAGGGCCTACTCTGTCATATAAGGTCACTATGAATTGAAATCAACTCAACAACACACATCTCTAGTAATCCCATTAGAATTTGCCCTGATTCTCAAGGGAGATTCTTTTTAGGAAGATAACTCCTGTGCCAATAGCATAATAATAATGAGTAAGATAAGCCCTGGACTAAAGTCATTGTTGTTGTTGTTAAGTGTCGTCGAGTCATTTCCGACTCATAGCGACCCCCTGCACAGCAGAACAAAACATTGCCTGGTCCCGTGCCAGCTCCACAATCCCTGCTATACTTGAGCCCATCATCGCAGCCACCATGTCAATCCATCTCGTTGAAGGCCTCCCTCTCTTTCATCGACCCTCCACCCCACCAAGCATGACATCCTTCTCCAGGGAATGGTCCCTTCTGACAACATGACCAAAATAGGTGAGACGAAGTCTGGCCATTCTGGCTTCCAAGGAGCATTCTGGCTGCACTTCCTCCAGGACAGATCTGTTAGTTCTTTTTGCAGTCCATGGTACTTTCAGCATTCTTCGCCAGCACCACAACTCAAAAGCATCAACTCTTCTTCGGTCTTCCTTATTCATTGTCCAGCTCTCACATGCATACCAGGCGATTGGAAATATCATGGCTTGTGTCAGGCACACCTTAGTCCTCAAGGAGATATCCTTGCTCCTCAGCACTTGAAACAGTTCCTTCGCAGTTGACTTTCCCAATGCTACACGTTGTCTAATGTCCTGACTGCTGCTCCCGTTGGCATCGATTGTAGAACCAAGCAACGTGAATTCTTTGACAACCTCAATCTTCTCTCTATTTATTGTGATGCTGCTCATTGGTCCAGTTGTGAGGATTTTTGTTTTCTTTATATTGAGACGTAATCCATACTGCAAACTGTATTCTTCAACCTTCATCAGTAGGTGCCTTAAGTCATCCTCACTTTCAGCAAGCAAAGTTGTATCGTCTGCATTTCTCAGGTTGTTAATGATTCTTCTTCCAATCCTGATACCACGTTTTTCTTCATATAGTCCAGCTTCTCGGATTATTTGCTCAGCATATAGATTAAATAAGTGTGGAGACAGAATACAACCCTGACGCACTCCCTTCTTGATTTTAAACCATGTAGTGTCCCCTTTTTCTGTTTGAACGACAGCCTCCTGGTCAAGGTACAGATTCCTCATGAGTACAATCAAGTGCTCGGGGATTCCCATTCTTCTCAATGTTATCCATAATTTGTCATGATCCACACAATCAAATGCCTTTGCATAGTCAATAAAACACAAGTAAACATCTTTCTGGTATTCTTTGCCTTGAGCCAAGATCCATCTGACAAGAGCTATGATATCCCTTGTTCCACGTCCTCTTCAGAATCCGGCTTGATCCCACAGAATGTGGAAATTATAGAACAATATCATTAATATCGCATGCAAGTAAGATCTTACTGAAGATAATTCAGAAACGTTTGCAGCAGTATATTGACAGAGAACTTCCAGAGGTTCAAGCCGGATTCTGAAGAGGACTAATGTCATAGTTCTGCTTATTTCCTGTTTGACTTTGGTAAGCCTCTCAGAGTTCCAGAGTCTCAGTTTTCACAACTGTGAAATGGAGGCAATAACATCAGAATATTGTTCTGATTCTTTAAAAATAAACTTTTACTTTGGAATAGTTTTAGATTTACAGAAAAAAGAGTGAACGTAACATATATTTCCCGTATATTCAACACCTAGTTTCCCCTTACACACACTTACATGAGCGTGGTAACTTTGTTGGAATTAACAAACAAATAGTGGAACATTATTATTAAATATAGTTCATGCTTTAGTCATACATCCTTGGTTTTTACCAGGGATGCCTATTTCTGTTTCAGGATCCATATGACATTTACCTATCACATCTCCTTAAGCTCCTCTTGACCGTGACAGTTTGAGACTTTTGGGGCTTGTCTGTTTTCTTTAGGATTGTGACAGACACTGTTAGCTGTGTGCTGCCTAGACAATATGTGTTCTCTCCTTTCTCCCTCCTTTCCAAAGAAAGGCGGTGACAGTGTGCCTAGCTAAAACATTCACTTTTCCAAACTGACTCCCTTGCAGCTAGGAATTGTCATATTGTTCTGGGCATTGAGATGTAAGTCAAAGATTCTGGGAAGGGCTTCTAAGGAAGCTTTCTAAAAGGATCAAGCTTGGCTGGAATGTGCCTTTTCCTTTACTTTACCTCACTCACTTTGTCCTAATGGTAGAAAAGATGACCAGAGACCTAGCAAATATCTTTTAGTAGTAGTATTATGTAAAGTTTTATTTACTTAAAAGATGAAAGTTTTAGTTTTATTCTTATTATACATACTCATTTATATTCTATCTATTGAGATATGATTCACATATCACACAATTCACCTATTTAAATTATATAATTCAATAGTTTTTACTATGTTTAGAGTTGTGCAATCATCTCCACAATCCATTTTAGAACATTTTCAACACCATTCAAAAAACGTGTACCCATTAGCAATTATTCCTCATTTCTCTGAAATTCCACAAGCCTCTGGCAGCCACAAATGTACTTTCTATCTCTATAGATTTACTTATTCTGGATATTTCATATACATAGAATAATACAATATATGATATTTTGTGACTGGCCTCTTTCATGTAGCTTAATGTTTTCAAGGTTTGCTGCCATTGAGTCATTTTCTGACTCATAGCGACCCTCATTGGGTTTCCAAGGCTATAAATCTTTATGGAGGTAGATCACCCCATCTTTCTTCCACAGAGTGGCTGGTGGGTTTGAATCCCTGACCTACCAGTTAGCAATCAAGTGCCTTATCCACTATGCCACCAGAGCTTCTCCATTGTAATAAGTAGTAGAACTTTATTCCTTTTAATTGTCAAATAGCATTCTTTTGTATACATATATCACATTATAATTTTCCATTCATCAGTTGATAAACATTTGAGTTCTTTCTGCTTTCTGGGTCATTTGAATAATGATACTGTGTACATTTGTGTACAAGGTTTTGGTGGACATGTTTTCAATTCTCTTAGGTATATGCCTATGAGCAGAAGCAGCAAATGTCTTGAAAGTATGAAGATAAAAGCCTTAAGTTAAGGTTATCATTGCAATAAACACAGGACATAGGGTGCTGATGACATCTTAGAAGTCCTGTAACACCCTGGACTTCCTACCTCTCCTTTATTTTCTAAAGACCATCTGATAAAGCTACTGTAACTTGCTGCTGAGCACAGAGCACCATGGCCGGTGGACAGTAAGCCTCATCCTTACCTCAAGGAAGCTTGTTCTGACTTCTCCAGCTCATAGGCATGGCTTTCTTCTAAGAATGTCATTAATATTGAGTACCAGGTATACTCTTGGCTGTTTTATATGTTACTTTCATGTTCTTAAATTACCTGCAAACTCCTTAAGGGCAAAATACCATTTATAATACCATTTTGTGGGGCCACTGAAACACCTAGCTGAGTGCTTGGCTCTCATATGCCCTCAGGAAATACTTGGGCTTGATTCCACTATGAGAAAATATCTGAAGTTTTCTTACTAAAGATCCTATACCCTGAAAGTGACATTAACCAACACTACAGGGCCAAAGTAATAAATCTTTAGTAGCTATTTCAAAACTCTGGTCTCCTTTCTGTAGGAAACCAAGTTCAATTATCACAAAAGACCATAACAGTTAATGATATATGCCTGAATGCCACTAGGATTGAACTTGTCAGCCCCTTGTTTTCTCAAGATTAACAACAGCAAAACAACAGCTAACATTTCTTGACCACTTGTTAACAATAGTGTAATGCATTTGGAAGATAAAAAAGAAATAGGATCCTGTGGAGAGTGATGGAATGGTTCTTGATCATAATGGTGGTTGCATGACTATATACATTTGTTAAAACTCAGCATTTTACAAAATTGGTGAATTTTATGGTATGTAAATTACAATTCAATAAACCTGATTTCACCCCCAGCCCCCTCAAAAAAGAAAATGAAGTGAAAAAATTTAATCTGTGCTTATAAGTAGCTCATAAATTAGGGGAGAAAATAACTAATAAATAAGCAGTACTGGATTAGATTCAAAAAATATACAACCACTAAGACATGAAAATAATTTAATAGGTCATGAACATAATTTTAAAAATAAGGAATAGAAAAACGTTGGAATTTGATACATGTAATGACAGTAATTATTCTTCGTGAAACTTATTTCAAGTATATATAGATGTATATATATATAAATTATTTTTCATAAAATTTATTTCAAGTATATATATGGGAGGGGGGAGAAAGGAGAGAAGGTACTGTTTGAGTATATGTTTATAGACTGAACTAGGCTGTGATAAACATGTAAAATGACCACTATTCTAGTTTGTCCAAGACTATTCTGGTTTTAGCACTGAAAAGTTCCACATTCCTGGGCAAATCAGGACAGTTAATAAATGTATTTTATTCTTAGAGTTATGGGTTTTTTGATTGTTTGTTTTGTTTTTTAAACTATGAAACATAGTAATCTAGATATTTTCACAGTTCTGTTTTTGCATTAGGACAGGTGAGCACATAAATTCTAATGTTGCTTCTGCCAGGATTCCTATTTCTCCAATCAGGGCTTATCAGTTTGTGCTCTTAGTGCTTCTAAGCTCATTCCTGCTGCTTCATAGCTTAGGGATGGGGGTCATGTCATAAGCATCCTTGAACTCCTTCCACTGGAACATGATGAGTATTCAGTGTATACTCCTCTGTATACAGAGAGTTGCCAATGTACTTCAAGTTTAAATACCTCATGGGCATTTGGTGTGTATCTGCAAACTGAGGTCACAAGCTATCGATTACATAGTAGGAAGTCAAGCTGGGAGAAAGGATAACGCTAGATCACCTGATGCCTTTCAGGTTAAGTAAACATTATCAGTTTTCATCCTAAAAAAATGGGAAACAACTCATGCAGAAAAGTGACCAGATTCTCTTTTTTCCAGCTATCTCCACTTTCTTCATTTCAACCTCATCCTCGGTATATAATTTACAGAAAGGGTTTGTCCTCCTCATTCCCTAAATGAAGATTGAGTCATGACTTCTACTGAAAAAAAAGTCTCTTGGTGGCCCTGGAGCTTTGTGATTGAAAGTAAGTTCTCTATGTAATACAGCTTTCTCATCTATGAGATGGGGGTCAAAATGGTGTCTACCTCCTAGGAGTTTTGTGGTTGTCATTAGTTATTGTTGAATTGGCTTGAAGTTATATTGTCTCCAAGTACAAAAGAATGAAATGTTGTCTACTACCTGCACTATCTTCAGGTAGTTGACAAGTCCATTGGTATGTTCAAGGCCATTGGTATAGCCATTGTGTATTTTATGTGTCTTCCAAACTAGGGGCTCATTTCCAGCACTATGCTGGATAATATTCTGCTTTGATCCATATTTAGATATTCAGTAATTGTTATTCAGAAGTGGATCACCAGGCTTAAGTCTCTCTTAGTCTGGAAGCTCTGCTGAAAACTGTCTACCATGGATGACTCTGCTGGTGTTTGAAAAAACAGTGATATAGATTCTAGCATTGTAGCAACACACACACCATCATAGTGCCACAAAATGGCAGATGGGAGGTGGCCTAGGATTATTGGGAGGATTAAATAAGGTAACAGTCAGTGCCTTGAATATAGTAAGAACTATCTAATTTCTTCTGAAATAAATAGACATTCTGTTGTGAAGAATGTCAGTGATGAATGATAAATCACTTTCCAAGTTGGATTCACATACAGAAGTGTGAAGAAAAAACTGCTGGCTCAAAGAGAGGAATCAAGAACTAGTCCAAGTGCATTACCAGTGTGATCATGTCCTTTTGAGTGATAGAAAGGTCTGTATGTCTGTCACTTGTCTATTACTGAACAACAGATTGCCTAAAATTTAACAGCTTAACAAGAAAAATTTATTATCTCATAGTTTTCACAGGTCAGGAGTCTTAGCATGGCACAGCTAAGTTCAGTGCTCAGACCTCACAGGCGGAAACCAAACTGTCAGCCAAGGCTGTGATCTCATCTAAGGTCCTAGTTCAACTTGCTGGTTGTTGGCAGAATTCAGTTCCTTACAGTTGTAGCACTAAGGACCTCCATCCTAAAGGCCCCACCATTACCTACCATGTGGCCCTCTCCACAACATAGCAGCTTACTTCTTCAAAGCAAGCAGGAGAATTTCTCTCACGCTTTGTGTCTCTTCCTTCAGGAAGGGCCAAGTTCCTATTAAGGATTCACCTAATTAAGTTAGGCCAATTCAGGATAACCTCCTCTTGGATGAATTCAAAATCAACTGATCTGGGACTTTGATGACATTTACAAAGTCTCCTCACTTTTGTCATTTAATGCAATCTAACACCAGGAATGGAATCCATCATGTTCTCTGACCCACCACACTCAAGGGCACGGATTTATACAGGGCATGTGTATTCTGGAGCAGGAATCTCGGGGCTACCTTAGAAATCTGC
Source organism: Orycteropus afer afer (assembly GCF_000298275.1). Taxonomy (NCBI): domain Eukaryota; kingdom Metazoa; phylum Chordata; class Mammalia; order Tubulidentata; family Orycteropodidae; genus Orycteropus; species Orycteropus afer. The sequence continues at coordinate 596,521 of NW_006921651.1, read as the reverse complement.
TTACTACAGTGTACTTTTGAGCCCTTGAAGAGTAAAAGGAAAGATTGCAGAAAAATCACTAGCTTCACTGTGAAGGGTGAACTGGGGGCGGTTCAAGTAAAGTAAGAGAGAAATAATAATGAAAATAAGAACAACAATTGGAAGGATAATGTGGCTGATGAAGGTGGTGGCAGTTCAAATGAATAGAAGTAAACAGTTTCTGGATATGTTTTTGGAGAATAACTAGACAAGCTTTGGTGATGGTTAGGGTATAGAAACATGAGGGAGAAAAAGAGTATATGATACTGTATTGTCATCTATTACTGCAAAACAAATTACTCTAAAATTCAGCAGTTTTAAATAATAAATACTTATTATCTTATAGTTTCTATGGATCAGGAATTCAGGAACAGCTTAGCTAGATTACAGTCAAGATATCAGTTAAGGATTTAGCCATTTGAAGGTTTAACCAGAGCTGAGGATTGGCTTCCAAGATGGCTCACTATATGGTTATTGGAGAAAGTCCTCATATTTTTCAACATGTGGGCCCTCTCTCCATAGAGTTGATTGAGTGTCCTTACAATATGGCAGCTTCCTTTCCTCAGAGCAAGTAATCCAAGAGAGAGAGAGAGCAAAGTAGAAGTTGCAAAGCCTTTTAGCAAATAGTCTCAGAAGTCACTCACTGTAATTTTTGTCATATTCAAATAATCGTGTGGTTGTTATGTGCCATCAAGTCAGACCTGACTCATAGTGACCCCTCCTTGGGTTTCTGAGGCAGTATCACTACGGAAGTAGATTGCACCATCTTCCATCCGAGGAGGGGCTGGTGGGTTTGAACTGCCAGCCTTCTGGTTAGCAGTCAAGTGCCTTAGGCACTATGCTCCCAGAGCTCCCTATTCAAATAATTAGAAGTAAGATATTATGTCTAGTTGACAAACAAGGGGATGGGAATTAGGTTTACTTTTTAAAGACAGGAGTGCCAAAGAATTGTGAATCTATTTTAAAACTACCACATATGACTTTCAGGATTCAAGCATGCTCAACGATACTAGAAGAATTTACCAAACTCACTTTGAAAACTTAAATAAGAATAAGGAGTTTTTTTGTGTTAGGATTTTGATCAAAATAAGTAAATACCAATACATTTCCTTAAGAGCTTAGAGAAGGGCTAGATGAATACAACTTGAAGTAGCCAGGATGGATTTAGATCTTAACTGAGTCTTGAGTGATGAGTAGTGTTATGATGGAGATATAAAGAGTGGCAACCCAAATTGAGTACACAGCACCAGCAAGAGCACAGAGGTAAGAAAGAGGAAGTTGTGACTGCAGACAACATTTGATTTGAAGGTAGAAGGACATGAGTCAGTAGAAGTTGTTTGGAGCTACTTCATGCAGAATCTTAGGTTATTTCATGCTAAAGAGTTTGCATTTGATTCAGCAGTTGGGAATTTATGACAGTTTTCAAAGAAAGAGAGAATTGTTGACAGCGGCCTGATTTGAGCACAAACTTGGCACAGCCAAGTGAAATGTCTGCTGTTGGCTTGTGTTTCAGAAGCAGGGCTTGCTCTTTAAACTTAGTGATGCTCAGGAACCTAAGTATTTTGTGCACTGAAGGGACTGATTGTGAATCAAATTATTCATCAGGTTTGGAAGGATTTATTGAAGAATGCTGAAGGAAAAATCTCCTGTCACCAAGGAAAGATTTAAACCACTTAAGTGTACATAAGTCAAGCAGAAATTATGGTAATTGGACTTAAACCTGCTTCCCTCTCTGCATACTGTAAATAAAAGGAGACAGTTTAAACAAAAGAGCAAGATGTAAATACAAGAGTGAGATCAAAGCAAATCTGGAATTGAATTCTACACAAAGAAAACAAAATCCAAGATATATGACCAACACTTTGTAATGCATTTCACAACACTAAAAACTGGCAGCCTAAAATATGATCTGCTCAACATGGTCTATATAGAGTTTCCAAAACAATTTAGAATTCACCCTTTCTTGGTGTTTCTCAATTATCTTATATTTAATGAAGTCATTGACTAATTCTTCACTGAAATATGCACTGTCACTGACGTATTGCATACAAATGAACTACTTACCTAAACTTTTCTGTCACTTAAACTACCCATCACCATGATGATTACATATTATTTCCTTTAATAACAATGTAATTCTTTTTGAAAACTGATAATCAATGTATATTTTCAGGCATAGAGTTAGAATGCTGATTGCTTATGGAACCACTAAACTTTATAAAGTTATTCTCATAAATAATAATTTGAGAGCACATCTTCAAGTAAGTAGGACTAAGAATGAAGATATTCTGACTAAGGAAGTAAGGATGGTTGGAAGATTTAAGAAGATATTGAGAAAGGGAAATGAATTGGGCAATGATAGAAAAGCTAACACAAACATTACTGATATATTATTATGATCCTGCCAACTATCCCCATATGGGAATTTGTCTTTAGCTCATAAGTCCATTCCCTATGTGCCATGTATTCTAAAGAAAGTAATTTTACCCTGATAGGGTGAAAAATGTTTCTTGGGGGACAAATATCTTACTCTTTGTATGTTTTTAAAACAGATATATCATATATGTGTTGTATTAAAATTTCATGAAGGGGACAATTAGGATTTCATGTGTGTTGGGGGGGTATGGTGATAATGGAAAAAAAAAAAAAAAAGAAAAATTGACAAATACACTTCTACGTCATATTCTCCAAAATCTTTAGGGATTCACTAGAATTTAAGCTCCTTGAGCACAGGATTTTTGTCTTAATTATTATTGCTATATCCTCAGTGGCTAGAACTGTGATTGACATATAGTAAGCATTCATCAAATATTTATTAAATAAATTACTCCTCTCTGTAGCAGAGAAACTCAGGGTGGGGGGAGTAACATCCTGATATTCATTGTTTTTGCGATCAAAAGAGAACACCCTAACATTTGTTCAAGTGATTCTTTGATCCAGTCCCATCTAATACTAAAACTCCCTTACATGGCTTCAGTTCTCCCAACCTGGCTTCTTTCATTTTCTCTGTCCTTCCTCCTGCCACAGGACGTATGTACATAACATTCTTCTGACTAAATCTCCCTTCCCGTAGCCTTTTTTTTTGCTGGGAGAGGTTAAATATAATTATTAACTTTTTATTATGATTTGGGTGAACATTTAAAGAAAAAATTGGTTTTCTATTCAACAATTCATACACATTTTATTTTGTGACCTTGATTGCAATCCCCACGATGTACAGCGTTCTTTGCACTTCCTCCCTGTGTTTTCTGTTTCTATTTTTCCTTCTCTCCCATCCCTTCCTGCCTTCTGAGCTGTTGTTGTTGTTGTTGTTATGTGCCATCGAGTCGGACCTGACTCACAGCGACTCCTCCTTGGGTTTCTGAGGCAGTGTCACTATGGAAGTAGATTGCTCAACCTTCCTTCCGAGGAGTGCCTGGTGGGTTTGAACCGCCAGCCTTCTGGTTAGCAGTCAAATGCCTTAGGCACTATGCTACAACAACTTTGAGCTGTATTCCTGGGCAAATGCTGACTTTTGATCTCATGTGGTTGACTGTTCTTAGGAATGCATACCTCCCTGATGTTATTGTTCCCTTATAGACTTGCCTATTATTTGACTGAAAGCTGAGCCAAGGTGGTGAGTTCAGTTCCAGGCGTGAAGAGTGTCTAACAGCCGTAGTCTTGGGGGTTCCACCAGTCTCTATAGGATCAGTGAGACTGGTCTCTTTTGTGAATTTTAGTTCTGCTCTACATTTTTCCTCCCACTCTATCCAGGACCTTCTGTTGTGGTCCCTTTCAATGTAGTCTGTAGAGGTAGTCAGGTGCCATTTAGTTCTTCCGGTCTCAGGGTCAAGGAGGCTGTGGTGCACATGACCCAGTAATCCTCTGGACTACTTACTTTCATGTATTTTTTATTTCTGTCACCCTTTGCTTCACATAAAGAGATACCAATGGGTGCATCTTATAAGGGCACTCACAAGCTTTTAAGACCTCAGTCACTACTCACCAAAGGAGGATATGTTGTTGTTGTTGTTGTTAAGTGCCGTCTAGTCGTTTCCGACTCATAGCGACCCCATGCACAGCAGAACGAAACACTGCCCGATCCCGCGCCAGCCCCACAATCCATGCTA
>NW_006921651.1:583309-590034 GCF_000298275.1 Orycteropus afer afer | reverse complement strand
ATTTCCTCATCTGTGGCTTTGGTGGTTGGGGCATAAATTTGAATAACAGTCATATTAACGGGTCTTCCTTGTAGGCGTATGGATATTATCCTATCAAGGAGGATATAGAACAAGGAGGATATAGAACATTGTTTCTGTGGGCTATGTCATACTATTGACCTTCGTGTCTCCTGACACTATGGTCATGAGCCCCTGGTTCAGCAAATCATTCCTTCTAGGTGTTTGTTTGGTTACGACCAAGACTTTGTCCCCTGTATGCTCTCTATATATTTGAATATGTTTTCAGCCCATAAAAGCATATAGAAATATACTCTGTCAAACCTATATATGTTCATGGGTGTAGGCCCATTCCCATTCCCATGTCTGTTCAGCTTGCATGTCTATGAATAGCACTCGGAGATTGTTGTCATTACTTTTATTGAAGGGTTGTGTATGTGATAGTGTTTACCTTTGTTGCCTTTAACTCTTGTGCTCTTCCAAGAGTCTTCCTTTTCCTTCATAATTTGTGCTGTTCTTCCCCTTATTGTATATTGCCTTTCCCTTCACCCAAGTTAATACATGTCTATGTTCTAGTTAGTGATTTAGCCCTCCTTCACCTCCCACCCCAATAAGCTTCTTTCTCTGAGTAAAACTTCCCTTGATTTTTTTATAATAGTGGTCGCATACAAAATTTGTCCTTTTGTGACTGACTAATTTCATTCAGCATAATGCCCTCCAGTTTCATCCACGTTATGTGGTATCTCACAAATTTGTCTTTGTTCACTAACATTATATAATATTCTATTGTGTGTATGTACCACAGTTTTTTTAATCCATTCATCCATTGTTGAGCATTTAGGTTGCTTCCATCTTTTTGCTATTGTGAATAGCCCTGTGATGAATTTGGGTATGCATATATCTATTTGTGTCACACCTCTCATTTCTGTAGGATATATACCTAGTAGCAAGATTGCTGGATCGTATGGTATTTTCCAACTTTTTATGGAAGAGCCATACTGTTTTCCACAGTGGTTGCACCATTGTATAGTCTCACCAGCAGTATTTGAGGGTTCCAGTCTCTTCACACCCTTGCCAGCATTTGTTGTTTTCTATCTTATTGACCTTTGCTACTGTTTCACAGGTGAGATGGTATCTCATTGTTGTTTTGGTTTGCACCTCTCTAATGACTAATGATTGTGAGCATTACTTTTTTATTTTTATTTTTATTTATTTATTTATTTATTTTGTTGGCTGCCTAAATGTCTTCTTTAGGGCAGTGTCTATTCATTTCCCCTGTCCATTTTTAATTGGATTGGTTGTCCTTTTGTTTTTAAGATGTCAAAGTTTTGTATAAATTTTAGAGATTAGTCCCTTTTCCTATATGTCATTGCCAACAATTTTTTTCCCCAGTCTGTATGTTCTCTTTTTACTCTTTTGATGAGGTCTTTTGATGCACATTAATGTTTAATTTTCAGGTGGTCCTAGTCATCTAATTTTCCTTCTTCTATTTATATAGTTATTTATGTAATGCAATTTGCCCCTATTTTTATTTTTATGATCTTTATTTTCATTGTGGTGGTTTTAGGTTTTCCATTAGGTCTTTGAACCATCTTGAATTAGTTTTTGTGTGGGATGAGATATGGATCCTGTTTCATTTTTCTGAAAATGAATATTTCGTTTTGCCAACACTATTTGTTGAAGAGACTATCTCTTCTTATTTAATAGGTTTTTATCTTTTGTTTAAGATCAGCTGTCTAAAGGTAGATGGATTTATTTCTGGGTCTCCTGTAGTCTCTTAACTCCAACTCATCCTTCATTCATATCCCTGAGTAGCTTAAAGATTCTTATAACTCCTATTTATGTTTCATACATTTAACACAGGTGCAATATTGCATATACATCTGTGACTATCAATAGTGCCTATTACACTGTAAGCTCCATCATGTCTGTTTGGGCTCACTATTTTATCCTCATCAAATGGCACCTTGTGTAGTACTGTGTTCAGTAAGTATTTTCAATAAACAAGACTATTAATTCTGTAAATTCCAGAATTCTTTAGATGAAAATATCTCAGATGTGTGATCAGGATAAAACAAGTGCCATACCAGCTTCAGGTAACATAAGATACAGTTATTTTCTGCCAACTAGTCCCTGATGAGCCACTTCAGAAATACAAATGAATTAATCAATGGGTAGCAATTGAGAAATTACCTGTGCCCAGTACTATACTAAGATCTATATTTAATCAGCTTTTGTTATCTGCAAACATTAGGCATATATACTGGAACCTCGCTTTTACTATAGGGTTGAGCTCAGCTAAAAAGAGTACCATGTTGAGTTCTGAATTTATAATATGATAGGAACTTTACATGAATACTCACTTAATCCTCAATAATCCTGTGAAGTATTATTTATAATAATACCATTTTAAAGATGAAGAATCTTTGGCTTCGAGTGGTGTTATTAACCAGGCAAGCTCTCATGGAGAACGTGTAGATTCTTTTAAGGTAGTATTCATATTCTAAAAAATAGACCAATTATTAAGGGGAGGGATGGTATAGAAAGTCTGTGACCACCATGATAACATTGGGGAGAGGGAGGACATCGAATTGTGCACATGAGACATAGACGACAGAGGCTAATACCAGTATATCTACAATACTGAATTACTATTAACACTAAACACCAGGCTACAGATAAACACACAAACATCTGAGAAGATCAAATGTTGGTCAGGATTGTACTCTAGACCAAGGATAGATTCAGCTGAGGTTAATCTTGCATAGATACCAATGATAGAAAATACCTACAATCTTTACAGAAACAACAGAAGACAGACACAGAGTAATCCCTCACAGACACCCAGACACTGTGGGAGAGAGATCCAATGGATTTACCAACTCAGGACCATAGTATTGGGGGACACCAGACTCAATTGGCACAATAAAATACATAAAAATCTTGTTCCACAATCTGTATCAGTGAGTAGCAACTGGGGTCTTAAAAGCTTTCAAGCAGCCATGTAAGATTCAGCTTATGGTCTCCTATTGTTGGAAGTGAAGAAGAGCACAAAATATCAAGGGCATTTGGAAACAATCAGCCTGTAGGACATGATGGACCTTGAGACCAGAAGAACTAGATGGTGCCCGGCTACCAAGGCCAACCACTCAGGAAAGGATCAAAACTGGAGATCCTGGATAGAGTGGGAGGAAAAACATCAAACAAAATCCAAAAACACAATAATGGCCAGAATTACTGGTCAGATGGAGTCTGGTGGGACCCCTAACACTATGGCCCAGGGATACATTCTGGGCCTGGAATAAAACTCACTCCCAAGGGCTGGCTCTCAGCCTAATAGTAAACAAGATGTACACACAGACCACTCAATCCAGGGTGATGCACTCACATACTCCATGGAGATGCATCCCTTGGAACAATTGACCATGGGGCACCAGAGGGGCAACATTCACATGGAGGAAGTGCAGGACACACAAGAGTGCATAACTATGAGGGGCACAGGGGGAGGGGGTATTGGGAAGGGAGAAGAGGAGAGTAGGTTAGGGTTGGGGATGGTAATTGGGGAGTGAAACCAAATGTACAGGAAACCTTGAATGTAAAACAAACTCTGCTCTGTAAATTTGCACCTAAAGCACAATTTAAAAAAAAAAAAAAATTTAAAAAATTACTCTCCTGTAGAGATCAACAGGTCTGACTCAATGGCACATAACAACAATAAGAGATCAACATAAGAGCAATAGTTAAGAGCTCTTCTGTGAACATAATCATTGGTGGTTTGAACCCACCAATGGGAGATCTGGTAGCATAGTGCCTAAGGCACTTGACTGCTAACCAGAAGGCTGGCGGTTCAAACCCACCAGCCACTCCTCGGAAGGAAGGTTGGGCAATCCTACTTCCGTAGTGATACTGCCTCGGAAACCCAAGGAGGGGTCGCTATGAGTCGGGGCCGACTTGACGGCATATAACAACAACAACAACAATGGCTCTGCAGAAGAAGAGACCTGGTGATCTTCCCTATAAAGACTTATAGCTTAGGAAACTCTATGGTGTGGTTTTACTCCATGCTATAGTGTTGCTATGAGTCAGGATTAACTCAACAGTGCACAAAAACCATAGAGATCTACATAAGAGACATAGGAAATAAAGCTTCTAGAGCAAAGGTTGGCAAACTTTTTCTGTAAAGGGCCAGATATTTATATTTGATGCTTTGAAAGACATATGGTTTCTTTCACAACTACTCAGTTCTGTCATTGTATCACAAAAGCAGCTGGAAATAATTTATAAACTGGAGTGTAGCTGTGTTCCAATAAAACTTTATTTATGGACACTCAATTGGAATTTCATATACTTTTCACATTTCACAAAAAACTTAATCTTCATTAGATTTTTTTCCAACCATTTAAAAATATAAAAATCATTTTTAGTTTGTAGGATGTAAAAAAAAAAAAAAAAAGGTAGGCAGAACAACAACATTTGCTCAAGGTCACAGCTATGGAAGATGGAAGGATAAGGCTACAAGCCCAGGTCTTTTATATTCTAAACTCTAAACATATATTCATGAATGGAAACTTCTTTACATCAATCAAAAGTATGATCAGATGTGGATTTATGGCATCCATTACATTGTTGTTGTTATTAGGTTCCCTTGAGATTCTCACAGTGACTTTATGTACAATAGAACAAAATGTTGCCTGGTCCTGTGCCATCGCACAATTTTTGCTGTGTATGAGGCTTGGAGGCTGCTTTTCACTTGAGTGTGGCTCTATATTAAGGTCAGGGCTTGAGGTAGGCAGGCTCAAGATTTGGAGGCTGCTTTTCTCTTGGGTGTGGCTCTATATTAAGGCCAGGTCTTAAGTAGGCAGGTGCAGAGGGGTTAGGGACAACTAAAGGAGATGAACTTGTCTTTCAGTTGGTCAACCTGTGGTGGCTTGCATATTGCTATGAGGCTGGTGTCTATGCCACTGGTGTTGCAAAATGCCAGTAGGGTTACACGTGGTGGGCAGATTTCAGTGGAATTTCTGGGCTAAGACAGACTCAGAAGAAGAAAGAGACCATCCACTTCTCAGACAATTGGCCAGTGAAAACCTTGTGAATGACAGTGAAACAATGTCTGATATATTACTGGAAAACTTTATGAATAGCCCTGAAACATTGTCCAATATAGTGCCAGAAGATGAGCCCATCAGGTTGGAAGGCACTCAGAATTTGACTGGGGAAGAGCTGACTCCTCAGACTAGAGCTGACCTTAACAATATGGATTGAGTAAAGCTTTTGCGACCTCCATTGGCTGATGTGGCATGAGTCCAAATGAGTAAAAACAGATGCAAACATCCATTAATAATTGGAACATGGAATGTACAAAGTATGACTGTAGAAAAATTGGAAGTTGTCAAAAATAAAATGGAATGCATAAAGATCAATATACCAGGCATTAGTGAGCTGAAATGGACTGGTTTTGGCCATTTTTAATCAGACAACCATATGATCTACTATGCCTGGAATGACAAATTAAAGAGGAATGGTGTGGCATTCATTGTTACAAAGACTGTTTCAAGATCTATCCTGAAGTACAAGGCTGTCAGTGATAGGATAATATTCATATGCCTACAAGGAAGACCAGTTAGTACTACTATTATTGAAATATATGCACTAACCACCAAAGCCAAATGAGGAAATTGAAAATTTCTACCAACCTCTGTAGTCTGAAATTCACCAAACATTCAATCAAGATGTGTTGATTATCACTGGTGACACAAATGCAAAAGTTGGAAACAAGAAGGGTTACAGGGAGTTGGAAAATATGACATTGGAGATAGAAATAACACTGGAGATAGCATGATAGAGTTTTGCAAGACCAATGACTTATTCATTGGAAATACCCTTTGCAACAACATAAATGATGACTATACACATGGACTTCACCAGATGGAATACACAGAAATCACATTGACTACATCTGTGGCAAGAAATGATAGGGAAGCCAAAACAAGACGAGGAGCTGATTGTGGTACCGACCATCAACTACTCACATGTACATTTGAGTTGAAGTTGAAGACAATTAAAACAAGTCCACGAGAGCCAAAATATCCCTGATAATATCCCTTCTGAATTTAGGAGCTCTGGTGGAGTTTAGAGATCATTTAAAGAATAGATCTCATGTATTGAACATCAGTGACCAAAAACCAGAGGAATTGTGGGATGACATCAAAAGCATCATCCACAAAGACAGCTAGAGGTCATTAAAAAGACAATAAAGGAAAACAAGGCCAAATTGGATGTCAGAAGAGACACTGAAAGTTGCCCTTGAGCAGAGAGTAGTTAGAGCAAATGGAAGAAATGACAAGGTAAAAGTGCTGAACAGAAGATTTCAAAGAGCAGCTTCAGCTGGCAAAGCCAATTACTATAATGAAATGTGCAAAGATCTGGAGTTAGAAAACCAAAAGGGAAGAACATATTCTGCATTTCTCAAGTTGAAAGAACTGAGGAAAAGAACTTAAGCCTCAAGTTGCAATATTGAAAGATTCTATGAGCAAAATATTGAATGATGCAGGAAGCATCAAAAGAATGGAAGGAATACACAGTATCACTGCACCAAAAAGAATTGGTTAATCTTCATCCATTTCAGGAGGTGGCATATGATCAAGAACAAATGGTACTGAAGGAAGAAGTCGGAGTTACACTGAAGGAATTGGGGAAGAACAAGGCTCCAGGAATTGATGGCATACCCA
>NW_006921651.1:580753-582494 GCF_000298275.1 Orycteropus afer afer | reverse complement strand
AAAAAAAAAAAGCCTCACAATTGGTCCAATAAACAGATTCACGGTGGATAGAGAAAAGATTAAAGTTGTCAAACACTTTATACTACTTGGTGTTACAATCAACATCAATGGAAGCAGCAGTCAAGACATCAGATGATGTATTGCATTGGGAAAATCTGCTACAAAGGACCTCTTTCAAGTGATGAAGAGCAATGATGCCTCCTTGAAGACTAAGGTGCATCTATTCCAAGCCATGGTATTTTCAATCGCCTCTTATGCATGTGAGAGCTGGACGATGAATAAGGAAGATCAAAGATGAGTTGCTGCTTTTGCCTTGTGGTGCTGGAGAAGAATGCTAAGAGTACCATGATCTGCTAAAAGGACTAACAAATCTGTCCTGGAAGAAGTGCAGCCAGAATGCTTGGAAGTGAGAATGACCAAACTTCGTCTCACCTACTTTGGTCATGTAGTTAGAAGGAACCATTCCCTGAAGAAAAGTCTCATGCTTGGTAAAGGGGAGGGTCAATGAAGAGGGGGAAGGCCTTCAACAAGATGGATAGACAGAGTGACTACAACAATGGGCTCAGGTATAGCAAGGATCGTGATGCTGGTACAATACTGAGCAGTGTTTTGTTCTGCTGTTCATAGGGTCACTATGAGTTGGAGACAACTTGAAAGCATCTAACAACAACAACAACAATAACATAAGCCTATTGTTGCAGGCCTGTGTCAATGTGCTTGAAGGACTTCCACTTTTTTGCTGACTCTCTTCTTTACTAAGCATGATATCTTTCCCCAGAGACTGGTCTCTCCTAATAATATGTCCAAAGTATGAAGCCAAAATCTTGCCATCTTGACGTCTAAGGGACATTCTGGCTATACTTCTGCCAAGACAAATTTGTTTGTCTTGCTGGCATTCCATGGCATAGTCAATATTCCTTGCCAACACTGTAATTGAAATGCATCATTTCTTCTTCAGAGTTCAGTTACAGGGTAAATCCATGGGAGCCTGAGCAGAACATATAAGACCTGAAATGTCAATAGGGCTCTGGAGGCATGAGGAATTTTTTTAATTAAAATTTTGTTGTTGTTGTTGTTGTTAAGTGCCATCTAGTCATCTGTGACTCATAGTGACCCTATGCACAGCAGAATGAAACACCACCCGGTCCTGAGCCAGCTCCATGATTCTCACTCCACTTGATCCCTTTGCCACCGCTACTGTGTCAATCCATCTCATTGAAGGCCTTCCCTCTTTCATCAACCCTCCACCTCACCAAGCATGACATAATTCTCCAGGGAATGGTCCCTTCTGACAACTTGACCAAAGTACATGAGATGAAATCTGGCCATTCTCACCTCCAAGGAGCATTCTGGGTGCACGTCCTCCAGGACAGACCTGTTAGTTCTATCAGCAGTCCCTGGTACTCTCAGCATTCTTCCCCAGCACCATAACTCAAAAGCATCAACTCCTGTTTGGTCTTCCTTATTCATTGTCCAGCTCTCACATACATATGAAGTGATTGAAAATACCATGGCTCGTGTCAGGCACATCTTAGTCCTCAAGGAGACATCTTTGCTCTTCAGCACTTGAAAGAGGTCCTTTGCAGCTGATTTGCCCAGTGCTATACATCAGTCATCTGATGTCCTGACTGCTGCTTCCATTGGCGTCAATTGTAGATCAAGCAATGTGAAGTCTTGGACAACTTCAATCTTTTCTCCATTTATTGTGATGCTGCTTATAGGTCCAGTTGTGAGGATTTTT
>NW_006921651.1:578576-579538 GCF_000298275.1 Orycteropus afer afer | reverse complement strand
AACTTGCATATGAGCAGTTGATGGTCTGTTCCACAATCAGCTCCTGGACTGGTTTTGGCAGAAGATATTGAGCTTTTCCATCACCTCTTGCCACAGATGTATTCAATCTGATTCCTGTCTATTTTGTCTGGTGAAGTCCACATGTATAGCTACCATTTGTGTTGTTGAAAAAAGGTATTTGCAATGAATAAGTCATTGGTCTTGCAAAATTCTATCATGTAATCTCCAGTGCTGTTTTTGTCACCAAGGCCAAATTTTCCAACTACTGGTGATTCTTCTTTGTTTCCAACTTTTGCATTCCAATCACTAATGATAAGCAACACATCTTGATTGCATGTTTGGTCAATTTCATACTGCAGAAGTTGATAAAAATCTTTAATTTCCTCATCTTTTGCTTTGGTGGTTGGTGCATAAATTTGAATAATAATCATATTAACGGGTCTTTCTTGTAGGTGTATGGATATTATCCTATCACTGACAGCCTTGTACTTCAGGACTGATCTTGAAACAGTCTTTGTGACAATGAATGCCACACCATTCTTCAAGTTGTCATTCCCGGCATAGTAGACCACAGGGTGGTCTGATTCAAAATGGCCAAAACCAGTCCATTTCAGCTCACTATTGCCTAGGCTATCAATCTTTATGCATTCCATTTCATTTTTGACAACGCCCAATTTTGCTAGATTCATACTTCATACATTCCATGTTCCAATTATTAATGAATGTTTCTGTTTCTCCTCAATTTGAGTCATGCCACGTCAGCACACGGATGTCCTGAAAGACTTACTTTATACATATCATTAAGGCTGGTTCTAATCTAATGAGGCAGCTCTTTCCCAGTCCTATTTTGAGTGCCTTCCAACCCAAGGAGCTAGTCTTCCTGCACTGTGTTGGACAATGTTTCCAAGCTATTTATAAAGTTGCCCAGTAATGTATCAGACAGGGTTTCTTTGCTATTCATA
>NW_006921651.1:561990-577121 GCF_000298275.1 Orycteropus afer afer | reverse complement strand
TAGTCTAAATTCAAACTTTAAACCCACAGAAGTATGTGCTTGTGGAAAAAAAATACTCAAGGGAGATTTTTCTTTCCCTGTCTTCTACTTGATGCCAACTTTGAGACATGCACATTTCCTTGTGCTCCCTTGTGCATGGTGGGTTTATTCCTAGCTTACTATTCCCAGAAGGGTATAACCCTTTGGTATCACAGCTTTAGGCAGCATTTTCTTCCCAACCTCCCCATCTGAACAGCTTAGATTTGTTTTCAGAAGTTTCTTTTTGGAAGTAATAAAACAATGGTGTATCTTACAGAAAGAAAAAAGCAAACAAACATATGCTGTTGAGTTGATTCCAACTCACAGTGACCTTGAAAGACAGAGCAGAACTGCCCTAAAGTGTTTCTAAGGCCGTAAATCTTTACAGAAGCCGACTGCCCCATCTTTCTCCTGCGGAGCAGCTTGTGGTTCCAACTGTCAACTTTTTCGTTAGCAGCACACGCTTTTACCACTGTGTCACCAGGGCTCTTTGTAGTTTACGATAAATATTATTCATTGAAATACGAAACCCTTCAAGGACATATTGAATGTTTATTTTTAGTAGCCATTGTGATAAACTTTCATAGAAATTATATCATCAATTTCTCCCAATAGGATGCTATCCATAATATTATTTACTTTGTCTGTAATTTGTTTGTCCTTGAGCATGACAGAGAGATATTGTTATGTGTACAAATATGATTTCTCTATTAATTGTGTATAGTTAAGCAAGGACGTAGGTTCAGTTAATTGATTTCAGTAAGAATTAACACTCTGGGAGTAGCAAGATAGCCATCTAACCAGGAAATTCTTATTTCAGAGATGACTCAGCATTTGGTATTCATACTGCAATAAAAATTGCTTTATTAATTTGAATAATCAATTTCAGAAATAGATTTCAGTGATGAAATTATAAGCTTATTAAGTAGCATGAGGAATATTAGAAGTGGGTATTTGCTCATGCAATCAAAGATTTCAATATATGCAATGGTTAGAAAATATCCTCTCTTGTAGAACAGGATGTCAGGATCTGGTGGGATCTACTTCATCCCTGGGGTTGGCACTTGAGACTTGATCCCTAAAAAGACTGTTACCTAGCCATTGATTTGGAGAATTTCTAGCTACCTGATACTAATTGTCAGGGAAACAGAGTCCTGCCTCTAGAATATTGTTTATTTGTCTTGCATGAAAGTTTCATTCAATCTGTGGTTTGAACATCTAAAAGGAGAGTGAGCTCAAAGAATTATTGTTTTTGCCCACTCACTATGGAATACTGAACGTATGTCTCTACACGTGGCAGAATTTCCCTTAGATTGGCCTCATAGCCCAGTAGTGAGATTGTAACCATCCACAAGACCACTATATTTGCTTATGCAGTTTGTGTACTATCTGCAACTGCAGGCTGAGGAAGCACGTGGGAGCTGAATCCAGCCCTGCCTCTGCTTCTCCATGATTCCTGAGCCAAGCAAGGCTACAGAATTCCCCCCAAAATATCCTGCTCTAATTTATACTTTCAGAAGGAGGTAACTTTTTCTAATTTACACAAAGGTGCCATTTTAAGCTGCCTGAGTCCTTTAAGCTCAGTTATCTCAAATGTCTCGAAGGATTATTTTTATCTAATTATAAAAACCAAAAACCCTGAGGTTTGTGGATGATGCAAAAGGAAGATACCAATATTTTCTCATTTTACAGAGAAAGAAATAAAATATAGAAAAAAATAAAATCACATCTGTCTATCTCCAGAAGCCGAGTCTCTGGACAGGTTTCTACTGAGACATCAACCCGACATGAAGCCTTTGAAGAACATTAGCAAACTTTTGACATTGTTGAATTCTTCAGTAACCATTGCCTCACAGACACAGGCATATTTAACTTCTTGTAATAGTTGTAGCCCTGAAGGGACATGTGTCAGTCTAATTTCTATAAATTTTGCTCACTAATTTACAATATAAGTTCAGGAACGACATCTTCATCGTATATATCCCCAAAAGATAGTAGAACTTATGTATCCATTGCCCCCAACTCACCTCTTTATCAAGGAGCTAATGATCTTTAAATCAACATTTAAGTGAACCAGGGGAACCCTTAAAGAAGCCCTACTCAAGTTTATTCATAAAGTAAGAATACACAAAATATCTCAACCATGCCATGTTTTCTGTTTCTACCAACAATTAGGTATTTCTTGTGGACCAACCAGTGACAATGTAGGATGAGAAGGAATACGCACTCACACGCACACACGCGCACACACACACACACACACCTCATTTTAATTCAGGATGTGGCAGGAAGACCTTGGAGATACAAATTAATACATCTGGTTCAGATTAAGAAAATCTAGAATTATAACCTCCTGCTGCTCAGAGTTGCTGACTATAGAGACATAGCCTGATGGAATTACAACATTCTAGAATTAAAAGGAAACTTAGAGATCATATTTTTCAACTCATCTCCAGTCAGTACTCTCTTCGAATACATCTGTAACAGAAGAATTGATTTGATTGGGGAATGATGACAGGAAGAGAGTAAAACTTTACCTTTTTAAATATTGCTGAACACAACCAAATAGAGTGCCTTGACTTGTCTCTCAGTGACTTCTATAAAATACATACCAAATACTGAATGCACAGGTACATGGTGCTAAGTGAAATGAAATTTTCAACATCGTCAGACAATTTGATAATTTCTCAGTTAATTTGTACCAAAGCCAGAAGAGCAGAGTTATTAAAACATATAGATTCTGGTATCAGATTGCTTGGGATCCAATTGAGGCTCCAGCACATAATGTTTGTATAAGCCTGATCTTAAGCCTGTTTCATCATCTGTAAATGAGGATAAAATAACATCAACCTTGTAAACTTGTTGTGACAATTAAAGAACGAAGAATAGATAACACACTAAATGAGTGCCATGAAGATAGTAAGTGTATAAGAAATGATTATTGTCTTTTAACATCATCATCATTACATCAGTAAAGGCAAGTAGGTGGCACTTATTCTGAGGATGAATCTTATTCCTCACTCCTCCATTTTACCATAATATTATATAGCTATGCACACACATAGGAGCTCTGGTAGCATAGTGCCTAGGGCACTTGACTGCAAACCGGAAGGCTGGAGGTTCAACCCCACCAGCTACTCTTTGAAAGGAAGATGAGGCAATCTACTTCCGTAGTGATACCGCCTCAGAAACCCAAGGAGGGGTCGCTATGAGTCTGGTCCGACTCGACGGCACAAAACAACAACACAACAACACGCACACACACACACACACACATGCATACAAAAAAAATATAATAAACCCCCAACATTTTACAATATTAGCATTTACTACCCAAGATTTTAAAGACTGAGAATATTCATATAAACTCACACAAAGAAATATTCTACTACTTTGAGATGACGAGAAGAAATGTTACTTCTACATTTATTAAGAGACCCTATGAGCTTAAGTTCACCTGCATTCCCCCTAATGCCAATTTGCAACTTTTATTGACTCTAATAGGAAATATGTGTACTCATTTATAGGTTGGAAATTAAAATAAAGATGACATAATGCATCTGGATTTTATAAGAAGAAGCCAACTGAGTCAATGCCAAACTTGATAGGATCCAAGAAATATGCAGGTCAGATGCAGAGAAGGGAAGTCAGCTAAGCTTCAAACATTGTGTGTATGTATGTATATGTATCTATATATTCCTTAGGAAACAGATAATTGTGTCTTCCTTCTCCTACACTACCACACAAAAACATCTCATTAACTTACATTCCACTAATTGGAAATTAAAATCATTTGACTTCGCTTGAGTTAAAATTTACCTCTCACTCTTTCTAGGGAGAAAAGATTTGTTGAGTACATTCTTATGAATGACATTGTATGGAGAGATATTTAACCTATTGAAGGGGACCAACTGTCAGAAATTCAAGCTCATTAATTAGCTGGTAGTATAAAAATCGTAGCTATTTATAACTAGTTATCAAGTAATTAGAGCCCATCAGGGTTTTGAGTAGAAACATTTGTTTACAGATAGTTACTATAGGTTTTTGAAAGTAGTAAGTTTATTTAAAAATTGCTTTAGAAATATTCCTAAGGCTCACTAACAAATGTACGTCAGTGTAGCTGATGTTCAATGCTCACACCATATGCACTAGTTTACACACTAGTGAGTTTCATCAAATACTTTTAACACAGTGCATTTGATGACCATTCAAATTTGCATTAAAAAGTGTGAATTCTTCAAAAATAACCTTCCTTTTTCATTATTGCCTGTAGCATTCCTCACATTTTCTGTTCAAAACTATGTCTTTAATCTACTTTTAAAAGCCACATTTTAATTAGCAAAGAACTGATTGATTTTGAGTTAACATATACTTACCCAGTGTCTACTTTCTTTAAGGAAATTTTCATATCATTTTTGTTGTTGTTGTTGTTGTTGTTGTTATGTGCCGTCGAGTCGGCCCCGACTCATAGCGACCCCTCCTTGGGTTTCCGAGGCAGTATCACTACGGAAGTAGGATTGCCCAACCTTCCTTCCGAGGAGTGGCGGGTGGGTTTGAACCACCAGCCTTCTGGTTAGCAGTCAAGTGCTTTTCTTTTTTCAATACTAAAAAGAAATTCTTTTTACAATACTAAAAAGAAAATGGAAACAAATCCCTCAAAATTCCACTCAGGGAATGGTGAATGGAATAGAATTATGGTAAATTAACCTTGTGGAATATTATTTAACTAACAATCACTAGAACTAAGTAATGTGGAAGGAGCTCTGGTGGCATGTTTGTGTAAGGCATTTGACTGCTAACTGGTAGGTTGGTGGTTCAAACTCACCAGCTGCTCCAAGGGAGGAAGATAAGACAATCTACATCTGTAAAGATTTACAGCATTGGAAACCCAATGAATGACCCAATGTATGAATCAGAATAACCTAGATGGCAGTGGGTTTGGTTTCACTGGTTTGAAATAATGTGGGGTGGTATTAGGGTATCTGTGGAAGAAAGAAGCAACCAAAAGTGCTTCAATGAGTTGCCTCCTTTACCTAGTGCTGTCCTATAGGCAACTAGTCTCATATCCTAATTATTACACCTTCCCAAATCCCTCTTCCTTAGGAAATACTATATCATCCTCTTGTGATTGTATAAGAAAAAAAAAAAAAAAAGAACTTGTAAGAGCTGCACTTGTGTTTTATGTGCATCTTGAGGGCAAAAACCATGACTTTTCACACAATGAAGTATTGAAAAAGACACCACTGAAGCTGTTTGCCTTTGGTTCTGTTAATATACCTGTCACTCAAATAGTATTTCTGTACCTCTTCTTTAGCGTACACCTCCCACTAAGTTCATTTTAAATGCTTGGAGACAGGCCCTGTTACCTCAAGGAAGAAATATTTGATTTAAAAAACAAAATGTAAAATGGGAAAAAAATGGAGACTTGAACGCAAATAGTGGTTGTGATCCCTTTACTGAAGCTCTCCCAGTTTTTCAAAGTTTATTTTCTGCTTGAGATTTTCGTCATGATGTTTCTGCTTGCCCAAAGTCTGACAAAAAGTGCTAATGAATCTTACCAAAAATGGCCTATAAGGAAGTGACTGACGGTGGGAAACGAGCAGCTAGAAGTTTGATGGATGTCATCTCAAATCGTTGAACAGAGTGGTGTGGCCCATACTGCCCTGCTTTATTTGGGAGCTCCAAGAGAATAACAAAGATGGGCAGAGTAATAAAAGGCTAATATGCTTATACAGCTATTACTTAAACAAGTTCATTCTAGTCAAACTAGCTAGGAAGTCCTGGAATGTAGTGATATGGGGGCAATCCTGATGTCACAGACCTCTTGGCATTTGATAGTGATACTGCCCATTGTATGACATGGGTCAATGGTGTTTCATTATCTCAAAACTTTGAGGAATAAAATATCATACAAATCCAGTTGCAGTTGCGTTGACTCCTACTGATGGCGATCCCAGAGTAGAACTGTACTTTATAGAGTTTTAATGGCTGATTTTTCAGAAGGAAGTCACTAAGTCTTTCTTTGGAAGTGCCTCTTGATGGACTCAAACATCCAACATTTAGCAACCAAGTTGTTAAGATTTTGCACCTTCCAGGGACTGCTGGTGGATATTATGGACATATCTTCTCTGGTGGCCTAGTGCCTGCGGCATTTGACTGCTAATCAGAAGACTGACGGTTCAAACCCACCAGCCACTCCTCAGAAGGAAGATTGGGCAATCTACTTCCAAAGACATACCTCCTTGGAAACCCAAGGAGGGGTCACTATGGGTCGGATCCGACTTGACAGCAGTGAGTTTGGTATCTCCTGGAGATATTATGGCTAGGTGGAGTTTCCAATTATTTGAAACCTTGTTGTTAATATTTCTAAAGTTGTTACCTGCAACCATTTCTTAGTAACTAGAAATCGTTGAACAGAGTCTCCTGTTCTGCCACGCCCCATGATTATTCTTATCAGTATGAAATAAAACCTTGGACAAGGTTTAAGTTTTGTTCTCTTTGGGTTGCTGCTGCTTCTCCTTTTCTCCTTCTCCTTTGGATATTATAAGGAATACCAAAACCATTACTAAGGTCCCCTTCAGTCCTAAAATTCTATGACTCTCACATTCCTGCAATTTCAGGTAAGTAAAATCCATGTCTCCAGCCCTCCATATCGTACTCTATTTTATCTTCTTCCCTCAGAATGCTGTGAGACACTTATTAAACATAATCCCCCCAAAGCCCAAAGGCAGTATTGCCACTTTGGAAGGTTTTCTCCCCAGAAAGCTGTTTAATTTGATGGCTCTTATTTGTTTGTCAAAGCCCACTGTTTATTTAGATTAATTAAAACCAATTATTCCAGCTGCAGCATGGTAGCACACCTTGTAATGAAAATATCTGCAATCCCAAATTCATCAACCTGCATCTGATCCCATTCAAAAGTCTTTAGCCTTACTCTATAAGGCAATACAACTCAGCCTGCCTCAGACCTTTGTCAGTAGATGAAAATATGAAATCCTTAAATGAGTCTTTTATCATTGAAATCTCATATCAAAAAGCTGTTGGGGATGGCCTTCGAATTTGAGATTGTTGAATTGGAGGCCTTAAATCAGGCCTAAATTAGGGAACAGGAAGTGAAACTGAACTGCTAAATCTTGGTTTATTTAAAATATAGTCTTCTAGAGAATGATATTTTTGGAAGTGTTTTGCTGTGTTGATTATCAAGGGTCCTTATGTGTTATAGATTAACAGATGCTATCATTTCCCAATAAATAAAATTACTTAATAAGAAATAAATGCTTATTTAGTGAAATAAACTTAATTTATTTTGGTGTGTTAAATCTGCTGAGACCAAGTCTTGTTACTTACAGTCACGTTTTCCTTATCCAAAATCATCTCCATATGATTGAAAGTCCCCAAATTTAAAAGCTTAACTGATTCACATCTGTAATATTAAAAATTGGTTTCTGGCATACACAGCCCCGCTGAAGAAAGAAGGGGAAAAGGAAGTGATTTTCCACTTACAGTAAATTGAAAATTCATCTGAAAGTCTTTAAAGCTGTTCACTGGTGCACAGATGAACTCAAAATGCTCCAAACAAAACCATTTGCCTCAATGCTTTCAGAAGCTCACAAAACTCCACCTTTGATTTTAAGAGAAATGTGAAATATTGTGCTAATTAAAGGATAGATGGCCAATGACTGTAAGCCTTCTCATTTTAGTGCTTTTGTAATCCATGTTACATGTAAGTACCACTTACATTTTCTGATTCTGGGTTTCTTGGGAGGTTTTTCCCCCCAACATACAGCACATGCTGGTGTCAGGGTAGGAATTTGCATAAGTGCACAAAACAGTTGTTCATTGGAAACATACTCCTGTGATGAGAGTTATTGTATGAAGTAATGCATCCTAGAAGAGTGATTATGTAAAACTTATCTCTTTGGGCTTCTCTACAGCAAGATAAGGCTATTAAGTATATTTACTGTTTCCTGTGTGTTATTGAGAAAGTGTAGTGCTTGGGATTAGGTGAAATGTCAGTGAATGTTTTTTCCATTGCCTCATCCCACCTACCCTCCCACTAGAGTCCTTTGGGACATATGTATCCCATATACTTTTAAAATCTATTGTCACTTACCAAAAATTTAAAAACACTCAATCATTCAGCATACAATCCATTAGTGAATAAACATTATAGCTACAGAATCTTACAAATAAAAAAATAATTTGGTAATGAAAGGGTTAATAGTTGCTCTTGGTAAAGGTCAGTCCTGTCCTTAACTGCATCCTCAGTTTAACTAAAAGAAATTTCTTATTCAAAACCAGGCAGGTGTTCCAGGATTGATAGCCTTTTTTTTTTTTTTTTTTAAACTAGCCTAGCTAATTAAGGAGCTCTGATGGCACAGTGCCTAAGGCATTCAACTGCTAACCAGAAGGTTGGAAGTTCAAACCCACCAACCACTTCGCAGAAGGAAGATAGCCAATCTACTTCAGTAAAGATTTACTGCTTTGGAAACTGAAAGAGGGTGCTACGAGTCGGAATCAAATCCATGGCAGTGGGTTTGGTTTTTAGCCTGGCTAACTACCTTTGTATTTGGCAAATGCCTTAGAATTTTCTTTCAATCTGCTGCTTTTGTCTCCAAAATAAATAAATTGATGACTCATCTATACAGCATGGTCTGTTGTTGTTGTTGTTGTTATGTGCCGTTGAGTGGGACCCGACTCATAGCGACCCCTCCAGAGGCAGTATCACTAAGGAAGTAGATTGCCCCATCTTCCTTCTGAGGAATGGCTAAAATAACCAATGATATCTATGCCTGGGCCATTACTCAGGCAAAAAACCACAAATAAGACCCCGACTGCGTCACAGTGACCCAGAAAACAGAGACGGCGCCAGCGTAACGCATGGATTATTCAATTCCTTGCCTTCAAGCCTACTCTTTCTTCCTAATGCCGTTTCTCCAATTGTTATATTTCCTCCTGCCTCCCTACAGCATTTATCTCTGGTCTTGTGCTGTTGCAGTTATGGAATCCATTGGGAAACTTATCTGCAAAAACACTGACATTGGTAGGATAAGTATATATTTTAAGCAAACTATTAAAATGGGCTCCTGTATCCTTTAATTATTATCTTTCTCTCTAAGGACACTTTAATAAACCATCTTTATTCCTCCATAAAGGTGGGTTCATTCTAGGGGCTTTGCCCTTCTCACCAATAACTCTTCCAGGGCTTTCTTACAGCAGCATCTTTTACGCCTTTCAGTAATGAGAAATAAACAAGCTGCACTTGTCACTCTCACAGACTTTCTCATTTCATACAGGAGTTCATTATGGGGAAGGTTTGTTACAAGGGAAAGGATGACAAGCCAAGAGCCCCTTGTGAAACAGCACTTTAGGTGAAACAAATCATTTTCTAAGAGGCTCCCTTTTAACACAAGCTCCTATTTATCTGTCAGAGGTCATCCCACCTCACACAGCAGGGGAGACCACTAGCAAGTATTTTACCAGTTCAAGAGGCAACGATTTCACATGAGGCAGCTTCTTGCAAGAAAACTATTAGAGCCTGTCCACCCTGACAGTTGCACAGATGCCCTGAGGGCTGGGCTGCAGAAACCAAACTTCAATTCATTCACTGACTTTCCAGGAGACTCCAGTCCGCTTGTTTAAATAAGATGAAATTGGAGTTTGGGATAATAATGGGGGGGTGGTGCGCAGGGAGATGATAGTGGGAGAATTGAGCAGCAGCCTAAAACACTGAGGTGATTTGAAATGATCTTGAAGCCCTAATTTGAGAACATGCATACATCTTAATAAAAAAATGACCCAGTCCTTGTTTGTAGCACCAAGTCACCACTCGCAGGAATTAACCTGTTTGTACATAGAAAGTTAGAATAGGTCCTAGTTACCAGAATATCACTCCACCTAAAATGGTGGTAACCAAAAAAAAAAAGGCAGCTGGCTTTTTAAAAAGGAATGTTGTGTCTCATCCCTCTGAGAATACGAGAAAATTGATGCTGACATGATAAAGGAGGAAACTTACAAACATTAATCCCAGATTTAAACTGTCACAAACCTTATTCTTCCTCTCCCAAGCCATATCTCCTCTCTAACTACATATAGACATTTGACTGTGTGGATTGTAACAAATTATGGATAACATTGGGAAGAATGGGAATTCTAGAACAGTTGATTGTGCTCATGAGGAAACTGTATGTAGACCAAGGGACAGAAATTCAAACAGGATAAAAGGATACTGTATGGTTTAAAATCATGAAGGATGTGTGTCAGGGTTGTATCCTTTCACCATACTTATTCAATATGCATGCTGACCAAATAAGCTTGAAAACTGAACTACATGAAGAAGTACATGCCATTAACAACCTGTAACATGCAGATGACACAACCTTTGTTGCTGAAAGCAAAGAGGACTTGAAGCACTTACTGATGAAGATCAAAGATTATACCTCAACATAAAGAAACAATAATCCTCCCAACTTGACCAATAAGAAAGATCATGATAAACAAAGAAAAGTTTGAAGTTGTCAGGGATTTAATTTTACTTGGAATCACAATCAATGCCCATGGAAACAGTAGTCAAGAGTCAGATGATGTATTGCACTTTTCAAATCTACTGTAAAAGATCTCCTTAAAGTGTTAAAGGGCAAAAATGTCACTTTGAGGACTAAGGTGCACCTGATGCTAGCCACAGTATTTTCAGTTGTGTCATTTACTTGCAAAAGTTGGACAAGAATAAGGAAGACTGAAGAAAGATGGATGCATTTGAATTATGATATTGGTGAAGAATATTGAACATATACCATAAACTGCCAGAAGAATGAACAAATCTGTCTTGGAAGAAATACAGCCCAAATGGTCCATAGAAGCAGGGATGGTGGGACTTTGTCCCATGTACTGTGAACATGTTATCAGGGGGGACCAATCCGTGGAAAAGGAAGGCATGTTTGGAAAAGTAAAGGGTCAGTGAAAAAGAGCTCAATGAGATAAAGTGACACAGTGACAGAAGCAATTGTGGTGGTGGTGCAGGACTGAGCAGTGTTTCATTCTGTACTACACAGAGTCACCATGAAACAGAACCAACTAGATGGCACCTAACCACAACAATTATGTATGAACTATTGAAGTTTGGTGAGATTTCCTGGAACATGGGAAGAGAATATGTAGCCATGGTGGCCTTAACATTTTCTGGTGTTAGATTGTGAGCATTTGCTAACAGGGGATGATCTTGTGTTGATCCAAATCAGGAAAGTATGGAGTGCTCTGCATCATCTAACAGTGGCGATGAAGGTCCCAGGAGACAAGGACCCTGGGTCTCAAGTCCCTGGGGAGACATGGCAGCCCTAAATTGT
Source organism: Orycteropus afer afer (assembly GCF_000298275.1). Lineage (NCBI taxonomy): Eukaryota > Metazoa > Chordata > Mammalia > Tubulidentata > Orycteropodidae > Orycteropus > Orycteropus afer. The sequence continues at coordinate 565,761 of NW_006921651.1, read as the reverse complement.
ACGGCAGGGCTTTGAGTTAGTTCATTCTATTTGATCCCCTGATGAGAATTTGCACTTAAACAAGATCCCATCCCAAGGTAATTCTCAATTATGCATAAGAATTACCTTGGGAGCTTGTTTAAATATAGATTCTGATTCAATATATCTGGGGTGAAAAAATTCTCAGCAGGGGATTGAACCAGAATGAACACGTTTGAAGCTCTTTTGCAGGATCCAGCTTTTGCCTGATTTTCACACCTTCCGAGGCAGATAATGGGATCAATGAGACCTAAAGTAGTACAGGTTAAGCCAAATACATTTAATAACAACAACAACATTTATTGAGCATTTCACATGTTCACAGTTCTAATTATTGAGTATGTATTATCTTATTTAACTCTTTAAATATCCTATGATTTTTCAAAAATACAAACAAAACCTGTTGCTGTCAGTTCAATTCTAACTCCTGACAACCCCATGTGTTGCAGAGAAGAACCACTCTATAGAATTGTGTTGGCTGTATTATTTAAGGAAACAAATCACCAGGCCTTTCTTCTGCAGTGCTGGTTGGGTTTGAACCACCAACCTATAGGCTAGACACTCAAACTCGCTGCCATCTAGTCGGATCCAACTCATAGAGACCCTTCCTTGGGTTTTCGAGGCAATATCACTATGGAAGTAGATTGCCCAAACTTCCTTCCAAGGAGTGGCTTGTGGGTTTGAACTGCCAGCCTTCTGGTTAGTAGTCAAATGCTTTAGGCACTACACTACCAGAGCTCCCTGTTGAGTGCAAACCATCTGTGCCACCCAAACACCTATGATTGAAAACTATTATTAGCTCCACTTCATAGATTAGGACATAGTATCAAAAAGAGATGGAATGATCTGTCTACAATCATATAGAGAAGGATGGCAGAAGGTTATAAATTGTTATCATGTATACATACCTGCACTGGGCAATCTACTTCCATAGAGATACTGCCTCGGAAACCTAAGGAGGGGTTGCCATGAGTCAGAATCAACTTGATGGCAGCGAGTTTAGTTGTTTTTGTACATACCTGCAAATATTAATTCTCTCACTTAAGAGCTTTGTGAACATCTTTGAGTAATTTAACCTCTCTGAGCCTCATATTGTTGCCACATCTAATAGTGAGATTATTGTGGGGACTAAAATAAGATATAGGTCTTGTTCTTGATAGACAGATAAAGTATAGAGCAGAATGCTTGACACAGAAGAAATGTTTTATGAATTTCAGCAAAAAAGTGAGCAGGTATTATTATTCTCAACTTAAGACAGTAATTAACTGAAGTCCAAAGACCCTAAGGCATTCCTCTAGGGCCACACAGCTTGTAGATAGCCAAGGTGAACTGGAGACAGGCTAGTCTGGGGTCCTTTCTGCAGTATCATATGTTCACCCTGCTTTCGGGAACAAGTCATATGCTGCCAGTGAACTCCTTACTTTGTGGAAAAGTCAGATAACAATTTCACCTTTCTTAATTCTTTCTAACTTATATTTATTGAACTCTGAATGTTTTAGTTATTTTACTTTGATAAAATGAAAGCAAAATGCATTAGCATGATAAAAATAAAAGGTAGAAGCCTTAAATGTCCAATACAGTAACTTTGGAACCCTGGTGGTGCAATGGTTAAACTCAGCCTCTAACTGAGAGGTTGGTGGTTCAGATCTACCCAGCGACTCTGTGAGAAAGAGCTGACAACCTGCTCCCATAGAGATTACAACCTAGAAGGTCCTATACCACAGCTTGACTTTGTCGCATGGGTTCCTATGAGTTGAAATTGACTCAAAGACACCTAACTAACTAACTTTGGAGGCCCTTTTGCAGAGGGATGGGGATAAAGACTTCTTCAAAGTTGTTATTTCCTCATGATCAAGGCTAGTGAGATCCTTAACCCAAGACTTCCCCTTCTGCCACCATCTTTCCCCAGAGAGCACATGGTGGAGCAGGCCATATTACAAATAGGAAATGTTAATTGCTTCCCTCCAAAATAGTTGGGAGAAAGATAAGGAGGTCTGCTTCAATAAAGATTTACAACCTTGGAAACCCTATTGGGCAGTTCTACTCTGTCCTATAGGGTTGCTATGAGTCAGAGTTGACTCAATGTCAGTGGCTTTGCCTTTTGGCTTGGTGCAAAAAAAGGTTCAAAGCCTTTCCAATGATTTAAATGCTGCACATGCAGCAAGTAAAGGTGATTTTAATGAAGAATTTGCTGCCAACAGGCCTTCAAACTGGCTCATTGCGGTTGGAACCCCTGTTGAGGATTCACATTTCCATCCCTTATATACTGAATCCCCAGATCCCACATGTTCTTCGTGTGCTAAACTGTAGAGTCGGGTTCAGTATATCTGGGGTGGAAGCACAAATTCTCAACAAGAGGTCAAACCCAAAGGAACTGGCTCGAAGCCCTGGTTCAATCATTTCAAAGTGAGGAAAATTTATATAACATTAAACGGCAAGTATGAGTTATCTGTAAGTCAGACATGTGTAACCCGGGGACTGCCTGCAATCATTTATTTCCCCAACTCTAAAAAGCGTAGTGAAGATATTCCTGTAGTCCTAGGGAAATAAAACCAGGCAGAGAAGTGCTTATGAAAGTGAAAAATATTCACAAGAAAAAAAATATATATAGTCTTCCTCTATACTCTCACAATTGGACTGAGTGGCATCTGAGTCTAATAGGTTGTGGTCATGAATGTTTTATCAGATTTGTGACAAGCATCCGTCTCACCGTAGTAGTAGGGGAGACCTTAAATTACCTTAGACAGTTTGGGTCCTTAATTGGAGAGTCCATACACAACCAGTTGGGAGATCTGGGTTATATTTGGCTTCTGTGATTCTGAGATGACTAAGACCATTGAGAAGTTCAATCTCATTCAATTAATTTTCTTGATTGTTTATTCTTTCTTCAGCTATGCTAGACAACAGGGTACTGACACAGCACACTGATATTAATTTTAAGTGATGCTCTAGCAAAGCACAGTTGGATATAGCACTGTTTCTTGGCCTGAACCAAGAAATCTGTTTAAAATGGTATTACATTTGTATATATACACATTGCCAGCTCAACATAATCCATGCCTTCATTAAGACTCAAGGTTTTCTATTGCTGTCTAACTTTCTTAAGTTTTAGTCACCAAGTTCTTGACTGTACCTCAGAGTTCTAATTTAATTTGAGGTCCTTCTTGTCTTGAAACCAATGGAGAATGGATAACTACTGATTATATGTTAGTTGATACAAAAGAGCTAGTTTCATAGTGGTTTGCAATTAAATATTCAATATCTTCTTCAGCCAGCAATTTAACTGAAACAAGACATATGCTGTTTCTGAAATATTTGGGTCAAAATGTATGCCACATAGTTTTCTGTATTTTAAAAAATATGTGCTTTTCTCTTTTTAAAAGAGGTGAAAATAGAGGCCATTTGAGGGCAAAATGTATTAGATCTCAAAATATTATTAAATAATTAAATACAGTAAAATTCATAGTTATTATAAACTAAAGATGGGCACATATTAAGTAGTTTGGAGGTTGTTGTTGTTGTTGTTATGTGCCGTCGAGTCAGCCCTGACTTGTAGCGACCACCTCCTTGGGTTTTCGAGGAGGTATTGCTACGGAAATACATTGCCCAACCTTCCTTCTGAGGAGTGGTTGGTGGGTTTGAACCACCAGCCTTCTGGTTAGCAGACAAGTGCCTTAGGCACTATGCTACCAGAGTTCCTAGTTTGGGGGTAAAGTAAGGTGTTTTATACATGTATAATAAAAGAGGAGAATT
>NW_006921651.1:549007-549897 GCF_000298275.1 Orycteropus afer afer | reverse complement strand
TTCATTGTGGTAAACTGTGGTCAATGACATGAGACAAAGTATATGTGAACTGCTGTATGGAAAGTGAATTTGCTCTGTAAATCTTCACCCAAATAAAAACAAACAAATAAATAAATATAAAAAGAAGAAGGAATTAAAAAAAAAAATACTGTATATCTGTACAGTGCTAGATGCCATATCACTGGAAAGTGTTAGGGAGAAATAGGTATGTTGGTGTGGGTAGATCTCCAAAATATACTACTAGGCTGAAAGAAACCAGCAAAACCATCAAAGGAAACCAGACAAGTCTCAAAACAGTGCAAATACTCCCACCAGCCTGTACTTATTCTGAATGTGAAATTGTGTTTATTTTTGAACCAAATCTCTGAGAATGGAATCCTAGGTTTGAGGGACTGGATTTATTTTTTTTATCATTTGTACCTGTATGTTATTTTCCACTTTCATAATATGCATAAAGTAATTTTTAGAAAGTTGAGAAGATATATGACTTTTACATTCTATTAATCCATGTCACTGGTGCCCAATATCTTAGTGTTGGAATTTATACATCAACTTCAGTATAGGAATTAAGATGAATGTGAGACATTTGCCTTTAAGTGATTACATATGGTAAAAGCAAGGACCTTGGGATTTGAGTCAGGAGATTCTGATTCTAATCCCATTTGCCCACGTAAAGGCTGGAATGCTTCCATCTCTTTTTTGTCTCAGTTATGGAATCAATAAATGGGGATAATGATGACCTTTCCTCCTCCCTTATAGTTGGTGTGATAAACAAATGCGATCAGGTGGAGAAGAAGGCCCTACACACCATAGGGACCATGCAACTCTATTGTTTGTGGAAAACTGGCTTCTCTGAATGCTTGCACTTTATACCTAGTATTAATAATCAT
>NW_006921651.1:546828-548102 GCF_000298275.1 Orycteropus afer afer | reverse complement strand
ATGCCGAGGTTTACGGGGCGAGCGGTTCCCCTCCTCAGTCACAGTGAGGAAGCTTGCCTTCTTGCTTGAATTCTGCTTTTCACTTTGACTTTGTGGTCCTGAAAGAGTCGTTTCTATCTCTGGGATACAGTTTTCAAATCTACAAAGCAAAATTAATAGAGTACAGGATCCATACACCCCTTTCTGGGTTTATTTTCCACTGTTTCCTTTGTGCAGGCGTATTCTCTGTGCCTACATGATTTCTCAGCAGTGTTTTCCAGGAAGTGGGGTGGTAGTGGTTTAGAAATGGCACTGGGGGCACAATGAGTGGCACTGCTGGGACAAAGTGTGTGTAGTGCCTTCAGCTTGAAGGAGACTCACAAGATTCCTCATTCTTTCCGTGCCCCCCGTTCAAGGACACAAAGAAGAGAGGGAGGCTAGCTCCCAGCTCATTTTTGAAATGAATTCTACTTCTGAACTCCCTCCCTGCATTTGTATGACATTTCATGTTTTTTTTTTGCCACTTACAGGCATCTGCACTTTAAAATGATGTTCTGGGATGCATCAGTGACTTCTAGTAGAAAAATGCAAATAAATGTAGATTTCTGTTATTATCAGCTTCATCAAAGCAAACAGGCAGAAGCAAGAACATTATTCAAGTGTGATAAGGGTGTATATTTGAATGATTTCCCCAGAGAACTGGGGAAAAGCTCATCCTTTTCTGTTTCCCATTGTAGAGGAGCATCAATTGTTTCGTGTGGAATTACCTGCATATACCACTTGTTAGGCCCACCCTGAACCCCCACTCTCATTTTTATTCCCATACAAGAGCTGCTGTCTATATTTCTGAAATGTGATTTCAATAAATGGTAGACTTGAATCAAGACATTTAGTCATAAGCAGGTGAGAGAAGATATGAATAACCTAACAGAGCATTGGAAGAATAATAGTTGCAAAGGCAGCATTTATATCACACACAGAAAATAAAAATAAAGGAAAATTCAGAGTGCAAGTTCTCCAGTTAGAGCCAGATGCAAATAAGGACGTTGAGACCTCCTGTTGGCTTTCTGGTTGGCACTATACCAGTTACCCTTGAATATAGCTTGTTATATCCTTTGACATTTTTTGATTAAATAAATCTAAGTTCTTTTGGACCTAGGGGTCTTGTGTTTGGTAAGGTATCCTCAGTAGCTTAGACCATTCCTAGGCAGACAGAATGTTCTGAATGTATTAATGCAGATTGAATGACTCTTTAACAGCAACGAGGTCAAAATTAGAAATATCCTTTGGATGCC
>NW_006921651.1:543519-544734 GCF_000298275.1 Orycteropus afer afer | reverse complement strand
TGTTCCCAGACAGATTTGTTAGCTCTTTTAGCAGTCCATGGTACTTTGAGTATTCTATGCCAACACCACAACTCAAAAGCATCAACTCTTCTCTGGTCTTCCTTATTAATTGTCCAGCTCCCACATGCATATGAGGTGATTGAAAATATCATGGCTTAGTCTTACCATTTGCTGGTGTGGGAAGTCTCAAGATGAGAAGAAACAGCTACAAGCATCCATTAATAATCAGAACATGGAATGTGCGAAGTATAAATGTAGGAAAATTAGAAGTTGTCAAAAATGAAATGGAACACATAAAGAATGATATCATAGGCATTTGGAAGCTGAAATGGACTGGTTTTGGCCATTTTGAATCAGACAACAATATGATCTACTATGCTGGGAATGACAAATTAAAGAGGAATGACATGGCATTCAACATCATAACAATATATCAAGATCCATCCTGAAGTACAATGCTGTCAGTGATAGGATGATATCCATATACCTACAAGGAAGACCAGTTAATACTACTATTATTCAAATTTATGCACCAACCACCAGAGCCAAAGAGGAGGAAACTGAGAATTTTTACTAACTTCTGCAATCTGAGATTGACCAAACATGCAATCAAGATGTTTTCATTATCATGAGTGACTGGAATGCAAAAGTTGGAAACAAAGAAGAATCACCAGTAGTTGGAAAATATGACCTTCTTGATAGACATAACATTGGAGATCACATCATAGAATTTTGCAAGACCAATGACTTATTCATTGCAAATACCTTTTTTCAACAACTCAAATGGGGGTTATTCACATGGACTTCACTAGACAGAATACACAGGAATCAGATTGACTACATCTGTGGTAAGAGGCAATGGAGAAGCTCAATATCTTCAGCCAAAACATGAGCAGGAGCTGATTGTGGAACAGACTATCAACTGCTCATATGCAAGTTCAAGTTGTAGCTGAAAACAATTTAAAGAAGCCTATGAGAGCAAAAATATGATTTTATAATATCCCTGCTGAAATTAGAGACCATCTAAAGAATAGATTTGATGCATTGAGCACCAATGACTGAAAACCAGAGGAATTATAGCACAATATCAAGAACATCATCCATGAAGAAAGCAAGAGGTCATTTAAAAGACAGGAAAGAAAGAAAAGACCAAAATAAATGTCAGAAGACACTCTGAAACTTGTCCTTGAATGGGGAGTTGTTGTTGTTGTTGTT
>NW_006921651.1:529554-540105 GCF_000298275.1 Orycteropus afer afer | reverse complement strand
TGATATATAGGTGAAAAAAGCTAGAGAATTATTCTTTCTAGCATCTGTGTTGGTGAACACCAAAATTGATGGCCTAACTTCTCTCTTGGCCTTTGACACTCAAATGAAGTCTATCACATAAGATACATGAAGTGATAACTATTTATATCTTTTCAGTGGCTGACTGATACGAATCTACTTTAAATGGATAGGGATTTTTATAATGCCCAATGTCTCCCAGGTCTGCATGAGAGTAATTGCCTGAAACATCCTTCCTGATGCTCTCATGGGAACCAGGGTTTTATGATTATTTATAAGTAGTTCCTACAACTGCTTTAACTAATAACATTTTAATTTAATGCATTTCATATTTCCATATTTATTGTGATCCAATCTTGTTTTATGGGGAGAGTGAACGTGGAAACCAATGTAACTGATACTTAGTATGTATGCACAGTGTACTTTCCTCAAGAGGTTTCCCTGCTGAGCACAGATGTAAAATAAATACAAATAAATTAAACTCTTTGATAGGCCTCTAGAGTGCCCGAGCCTAGCTGATCAAGTCATCCCCTTCCCTCCACTTAAAGAATTCTCTTTCAGAAACCAATAAACTGACTAGAACCAAATCCCCTTACAAAATTGAATTTCCTCTTTCAAGCTTCCTAATCTGCCTCCTTTCAGAGCCATGTTACCTGCCAAAGGGTACCTGAAAGGCAATTCACAGTCCGCTCTCTCCAGCTCAGGAAGAGACTTTCCAAGGAGGGGGAGTGGCAGTATGGGGTTACCCAATAAGCAAGGTGTGCATGGGCTTATTTGTGCTTACTTACTAATCTGGAGTGAACAGTTTCACATTTTTCACCACATCAAAACTTCTGCTTCTAGGTATGGCTGGCATCTGCCTCTCTCTCAACCCACAGCATCATCCTAAAGAATCAAAGCATTTTATCAAATTTATAGTCCCTGATAGGGACAGAGTACCCAGTAAGGGAGGTAAGCACTGGCTTATTTGTGCTTACTTACTAATCTGTAGTAAACAGTTTAACATAATTACAAGTAAGTCCTTTCTTACCTTGTTTATTGGATAATTCACCTTTGGGATTGGGAAAGAAAAGACTGTTAGAGAGGAAAATGTCCCCACCTTACAGTCGGCTTCAGGAAGAATCTGATCTGCACAGAGGAGATTGTGCCTTGCATGGTGTTCAGTCAGAGAGCGTTAGGAAGACCAGAAGGAGAAGATCTCAGATTCCAGAGACTCCGTGAAACTGGAAGATGCGTGAAGGTAGAGTTGCAAATTCTCTGGCCAGACTTCACTTTGTGATTACTTATGAAAATGGTGAGAAATGGATATGTCACACCAATTAAACTACAATATGTTGTTTTCTAGTCATTGCACATGTAATAAACTCATAACCATTCCATATTGTCATTTTTCTTTTCATCAGAATTAAAACCCATGCTTTTTTCATTTTCAGAATATGGCTACTTCTAGAAAAGGAAAGAAAAAAAAAAAAAAAAAAAGAGTTCCTTCTGTTTCACTGGAAGACCTGTCTTGCTTTGATCCTAGGAGAAAAGCATAAGCAGTTATTTTCTAGTTAAAATGTAATCAAAATAATTTTTAGGAAATGGACAGTGAGACATTTTGGAAGTTGAAGCTATGCAACCTGGATTGAAGGAAATTGAATTTAGAAGCATGTGTGATGACCCTAAGGAACTCGAACAGTAGCATGTCTGAAAAAAAGACTTAGAACCAAGTATTCCCAGTACACCAAATCTTTAACACTGGAAACTGATTTAGATGGTTCATGTGCAGAGAGGAGATCCACAGGGAATAAGGTATGGGGCATTTATCCAGCTTCTAAGAGTCAATGATAGGAAAAGAATAAATCTTAGCTTCTAATTCCTTGTGAAGTCTTTTAGGGCTGAGTCCTTACCATCATCTTTCCTGGAGGCATTGAAGAAGCAGATAGCCATTCTTCTGGAATGGTCTGGAAAGACATAGGCAGGGTGCTACTCAGGACCTGGATGACTTCCAAGGTTTCTACTTGGCCTTGGACTCTGTAAATTTGCTTCCTCATCAGTGTGCTTTTATCAGTCTATAGTAACTTGTCAGACACTATGGCAACATATCCAAAGTGCCAGATGAGAGAAAGGGAAAAGGGAATTCATGTAAAGTGCGTTTGTGTCCCAGGAACTATCCTATATCTTGTTTTATCCCCCCAAAAACAGTAGCTTCATCTTGTAATCCATATTTCATAGGCGAACAACTGAAAACTCTGAGAAGTTAAGTAACAAAGTTTGTAAGTGGCAGAGGTGGGGCTGGAACCCAGCTTGTCTGTTTGCTCTCATGTTCCCCAGGCTCCCTGTGGTGGCTCTACCTCACACCCCAACATCAGAGCTCCAAGGAGCTAGAAGGGAGCTAGAAATCAGAGGGAGCAGGAGATCAGAGGGGGCCCCAGAATTTCCCAATGGAAGTAATGCTTCAGTTGGACTTCAAGGAAAAAATAGTGCATTCATAATTGGAAGGAGAGGAAAGGCAATATAATAAAGGAAAGGATGTTTCCAACTATGACATACATGGAGTGATTTGGGAAAGTGAGAAAATGAATTGACTTGGAGCAAAAATTTCACAGGGAACATAAGGTAGAGAGACTAGACAGCAGATTGTGCTTTAGTCACTCATTCTTTGGAGCTCAGGAATACACTCTTCAAAGTCACTCCTATTTATTCTCAAAGTCGGTGCCTCTGGAGGAAGTCAAATCTGTGTCCAGCTTGCCAGGGCAACTTTGGATAAGGGAAGCAGAGACAGTGTCTCTCTAGAGGTAATACTTCACTAAAACCTAAAGGAAATGCATTTGCAATGTGTGCAAATGAATTAACAATGGAGGAAAAATTAGAGTCTTTAAGAAACAAAACTAAAACCACTGCGGGAGGGAGATGTGACACAAGAGAACAGGGGAGATGCAGGCAGGTACTGATGACATTCAGCTTCGTGGGCCATGCTAAGGAGTTTGATTTTATGCTAAATTTAAGGGTGAGCAGCTAAGGGTATATAAACAGGGAAATAAACTGTTCTGCTCTGGCTTGGGGTGGGCAGGGAGTTGAAGGAGAGTGTTTACGGAATAGCAGACACTAAGGAGCTCTGGTAGCATAGTGGCTAAGACACTTGCCTGCTAACCAGAAGGCTGGCGGTTCAAACCCACCAGCCACTCCTCGGAAGGAAGGTTGGGCAATCCTACTTCCGTAGTGATACTGCCTCGGAAACCCAAGGAGGGGTCGCTATGAGTCGGGGCCGACTCGACGGCACATAACAACAACAAACAACAACAACAACAAGGAGGAGTTAATTGGACTAGTCCAGACCAAAAATCATGATGCCCTGCACTCAGGTAGTGGAAGTAAAAAGGGAGATGAATGGATGGGATTTGAGGCATAGATTTACCAGTACTTGCTGATGAATTAAATGTTGGTGTTAAGGTAGAGGGAGATATCAGGGAAGGATTACTGGTTTGAGTAACTGCAGAGTTTGGCTTTTGATACATTATGTTGAAGAGTCTGTGAGTCATTTAAGAGATATCCAGCTGATATTTCTCATACTGAAGCTTCAAGTTTTCATAGCTGACCTTGCCCTTAGATCAACGGAAAGATCAAAATATGAGTAAACTTGCCAGGTAAAACACAGGATGTCCACTTATATTTGAACATGTCCCAAGTATTATGTGGGGTACACTTGCACTCAAAAATTACATGTCATTTATCTAAAATTCAGATTTAACTGGGTATCCTGTATTTTTATTTGCCAACTCTGGCAACCTGATGCATGAACTTCCTTAGTTATATCTTCCACCTAATTCCCCTACTTACTTGTTCCAAGCCAGCCCCTTGTCCTTCCTTTTGGTATCAGAGTAAAAGAAGGCTTCTGCTCTCCTTGGAAAGGCCGGGTCATTACCAACACCACTTGCTCAAGGATCTGGTTGCCACAATTATCTTTTTTCCTTACTTAGAGCCACTTTACAACTGTGAGTGCATGTGTTTTGCCCTCTTTTGCCTTATATAGCTCAATCTGTAGTTTTAACCACTTCTTACTTTTTTCTCCACTTTCACTGACAAAATGTTTTTTAAATGCCGCATTTTCTTTATGTAGTCTGTGTTGGAGCCTCAAGTTGCAAGCCAAACCCATTGGTGAACGCTTTGCTCCACTTCTCTCCCAATTTATTAAATACCAAGGACAGTGACTGCCTAACTACCAACAATATCTTGAATTTTTATAGTGTTTTTATTCTTTCCAAAGTGTTCTTAGTTTAGTCATTTTGTTTAACATTTCCCCTTTGAAAAATTAAAACCATGATAGAAAAGGAGTAGACCTTAGGATCATCTAACTAAATCTTTCATCTCACAGATGAGGAAGCTGTACCTGGGGAGAGTAAGTGACCTGCCACCTGCTTCTTAGCACTTAGGACTTAGTGTCTTCACGCTGCTGTAACTAAAATACTGCAAGAGAGTGGTGGCTTTAGGGAACAGAAATTTATTGTCTACCACTTTTGGAGGCTAGAATTCCAAATCAGCGTATTGTCTCTCAAAGAAGATCCTTGTCTTTTTCAGCTTCTGTAGGCCCCGGTGTTTCTTGAAATTCCTTGGCTTGTATATGGCGGTTCATATGGTCTCTTCCCCCATGCGTCTTTGTGTGTATTCTGCTCTTTTTGTAAGACAGCACTCAAAAAGGATTAGAGGTAGGAGCTGCAAGCAAGGTGTAGTAGGTAAGTTTATGTGTCAATTTGGCTGGGCCTGGCTGAGTGGCTGGGCGGCTGGATGTAGTATTCCCCATCATGAGACTGGCAATCAACTCCATGGTGGAATTTACTGTGAGCAGCCTTAGGAAATGTGGTCTGCTTCCTGTATACAAGGAGAAGCCTTGGGAATGGTCTCTAGCTTATGGCACACTTGAACCCTGCATGTAGCCGTGTCATTGTTTAGCAGCCTGCCATGCCCTGCCAATCTTGGAACTTTTAATGGACTTGAATCAATGGCCTGCTTTGTGGTTTGGTATTATTGGGACTGTGCCTTATTACTTGCCAGCCTTGGGCTTTTCAGTCTCAGTAGCCAGCAGCTGTGAGTGAAGAAAAGCCTCCAGCTTCAATGGGCTGGGAGCAGGAGGCAGAGCTGAAGCCCAAGGTTGAGGGGCTTTCACCCAGTCCCCAGAACCTGGCACTTTGACCTCCGACTTAAAGCCTCCAAATTGTAAGAATAAACTCCTGTTTGTTAAAGCCATCCCATTTGTGGTATATTCTTGTCAGAGCAGCACTAGGTAACCAGAACACAAGGTGGCTTTTTTTTGCTCATATAGTTATACAATTGTCCCAGCACCATTTGTTGAAAGATTTACTTTTTTTTCATTGAATTGCCTTTGTTCCCTGTCAATGATCAATTGGCTATTTGTGTGTATCTATTTCTGTGCTCCGTCTGTTCAATTGATCTATGCATCTGTTCTTCCACCAATGACCCCCACTGCCTTGATTGCTGTAGTCTTGTAAGTCTTGAAATTAGGTAATGCGAGTGCTATAACCACCTGAATACTATATTCTTCCTCAGCATTACATTGGCTAATATAAGTTTCCATATAAACTTCAGCATCAGTTTGCCAGTATCAACAAAGTATCTTGCTGGAATTTTGATTGGAATTTCCTACATGGGGAGAATTAACATATTAATAACATTGAATCTTCCAATCTCTAGATAAGTTTTAATGGCTGCAATGTAATATATTCTGGAACATTTTAGAATTGAGAGCAAAAATAACAAGATCTTAAAATAACCAAAATTTACATTGCTTCCTTGGCTGTTAGTTCTTCCATTTGTTGAATGAGTTACTATTCTTTTGAGTTACTGGTCCTTTTCAAATGTATGGTTATATTTATCTTTGAGAATATCTGTTCTCCTTTTTGTCAGTGCCACTTCTGACTACAGAAGCCTGTTTCTGGTGACTTTGAGAGTTTGGCTGGTTATGCTACTGCAGAGGTTGTGTCTAATACCTTATTTTTGGGGCAGAAAGTCATTCTGTTGCTCTTGAGTTAGCCACTTGAGACATTTCTCTGCTGTTTCTTTCCAAGAGTAAAAAGCCCTAGTTAAAACAAGGCATGAATAAGAGGAGGTTCCAAGTAGCCTGCTGCTCTGAAAGAGGTTTTCCAATTAAGCACCCTCATGATTTCCCCAATGACCTCTCATTTTCACTAAATTCATTCAGTCTGAGCCTAGACAACCTGTGGAATTATGCCTTCTTCTATAATCATCTTTTTTTCTCTGTGTTTTGTGTTGTGATCTCCTCTAATCTACCCATAGTCTACCTTTCAGAAATCTTTCAACATTTTTAGTTTTCTGATTTTTCTCTTATTTTCCAGGTTTTATAAAATAAAATTGACATTCATTGCAATTTAGGATCCACATGGGTCATCTACCTTGGACCAATTTCTCACATTACAAGCACGTATGTATTAGGATGATTTCCTAATTAAACTTCCTACTTCAGGAAGCCAAAGATAGTCATCATATCTCTATCTCCATCAAGGGATGGAGACTTATACTTAGCATACTTATCGGATATTCATTATATTGTGGACCAGTTAATAAATATATGAAGAAATGAAAAGTATATAGCAGCTAAGGAGCTCTGATGGTGCAGATGTTAAGGCATTTGGCTGCTAACCAAAAGGTTGGTGGTTTGAACCCACCAGCCATTCCATGGGAGAAAGATGAGGCATTCTGCTTCTAAAGACTAACAGCCTTGGAAAACTTTGAAGGCAGTTCCACTCTGTCCTATAGGGTTGCTGTGAGCTGAAATCAACTCAATTGTAGAGAGTTTGGTTTGGTTTTTTATAGGCAGCTATGCTACATCTTGTTTTAGGAGTACAATTTATTCATAACACAGTTCTACTCTGAAACCCATGGATCACCATGAGTCAGAATCAACTCAAGAACAACTGTCTGGGTTTGGTTTCCACCTACACAGGCATCCCTGGGTGCTGCAAATAATTAACCCACTCAGCTGCTAACTGAAAGGTTGGCAAATCAAGTGTACCCAAAGGCATCCTCCTTGGAAGGAAGGCAAGCCTAGTGATCTACTTCTGGAAAATTAACCATGGCAAATCCTGAGAAGCACAATCCTATTCTGATGCAAATGTAGTTGCTTTGAATTGGAGTCAAACTCTGGCAATTATTTATTATACCTACACAACTAATAGGGATACCTTTTCTTCAGTTTTGCATTAAATTAATTAAGGGGAAAAAGCAAAGATAAGAAAGAAAAAATGCAGAGAAGTAAAAAGAAGAGGTTTCTATTATTTACAATAATTGTTCAGAAGGGAAGCTTCCCATATGTTTTCTGACATCTCTAACTATCTCCTCACACACTGTTCTTATGGCAGTAGGCTCATTGGTTCTGCACTGTGGAGATATGGGATAACATTTCTTTTTGTTTTTGCTGCCTTACCTTATAAAGGTGTAACAGGTTTCATTTATCTTCCTTTGTGTCAGAAGCAGCTGTTTTCAATCTGAGTAGGCCAACTGCTCATCTAGCTCCACTCAATCACTAGGCCAATACAGAGAAAGCCAAGTGTGTGCAGTGCCTGTGTGCTGTGTTCTGTCTAATTTATTTCCCTCCTGGATTCTGTTTAGAGATTTGGTGGAGTGACTCTCACTACCATACTTTTTTGGTCTATGGAAAAATAATGGCAAACCTCATAAGAGCCCAATGTTGTTGTTATTTTCCCCTCCACTTCTATATATCCATTAATGATGCAAAGAAGTATAGAGCTACTATGCTTCCCTTGTAGGGGGCCTTTCTGAAGTGAGCAGTGAACTTTTATGGAATTTGTCTGAATTATTAGATGGCTTTCTTCCCTTATGTTGTTGTTTTTAGGTGTCATCAAGTCAATTCTGACTCATAGCAAGCCTATGTACAATAGAATGAAACACTGCCTGGTTCTATGCCATCTTCACAATCATTGCCGTGCTTGAGCCCATCATCACAGCCACTGTGTCAATCATCTTGTTGAGTGTCTTCCCCTTTTTTGCTGACCCTCTACTTTGCCAAGCATGACATTCTTCTTCAGGGACTAGTCGTCCCTTCAGAAAACATGACTAATGCACGAGAGATGAAGTCTGGTCATTCTTTCCTCTAAGGAGCATTCTGGTTTTACTTCCTTCAAGACAGATGTGTTCTTTCTTCTAGCAGTCCATAGTACTTTCAGCATTCTTTGCCAACCCCACAATTCAAATACATCAGTTCTTTTGTGGTCTTCTTTACTCATTGTCCAGAACTCACATGCACATGAGGCTATTGAAAATACCGTAAGTTAGGTCAAGTGGACTCTAGTCTTCCTGTGTATGTTGTTGTTGTTAGATGCCATCACGTTGGCTCCATCTCATAGTGACCCTACGTACAGCAGAACGAAACACTGTCCAGTCCTGTGCCATTCTCAAAATCTTTGCTGTGCTTGGTTCCATTGTTGCAGCCATTGTGTCAATCAATCTTATGGAGGGTCTTCCCCTTTTTCATTGACTCTCTATTTTACCAATCATGATATCCTTTTCTAGGAGCTCGTCCCTTCTGACTACATGACCAAAGTGTGTGAGACGAAGTCTGGCCATTCTCCCTAGTAAGGAACATTCTGACTATACTTCTTCCATGACAGATTTGTTTGTTCTTCTGGCAATCCATGCTATTTTCATTATTCTTCACCAACACCACAACTCAAATGCCTCCTCCATCTTCCTCATTCACTGACCAGATTTCACATGTATATGTGACTATTGAAAATACTATGGCTTGGCTGAGGTACACCTTAGTCTTCAAAGTGACATCTTTGCTCTTCAACACTTAAAAAAGCCTTTTGTAGCAGATTGGATAAGTGCGGTGCATCATCTGATTTCCTGACTGCTCTTTCCATAGGGGTTGATTGTGGATCCAAGTAAATGAAATCCCTGACAATTTCAATCTTTTCTCCGTTTATCGTGATGTTGCTTATTGGTGTAGTTGTGAGAATTTTTGCTTTCTTTATGTTGTGATGTAATCCACACTGAAGGCTGTAGTCTTTTATCTTTATCAGTAAGTGCTTCAACTCTTCTTTACTTTCAGCAAGCAGGGTTGTGTTATCTGCATATCTCAGGTTATTGATGAGCCTTCCTCCAATCATGAGCCATGTTATTCTTCATATAGTGCAGCTTCTCAGGTGATTTGCTCAGCATACAGATTGAATAAGTGTAGTGAAAGGATACAGCTGTGACACATGCCTTTCCTGATTTTAAACCATGCACTTTTCCCTTGTTTTGTCTGAAGAACTATCTCTTGGGCTATACACAGGCTTCTCATGGGCACAACTAAGTGTTCTGGAATTCCTATTCTTCGCAATATTATCCATAATTTGTTAGGATGTTCCTTTGTATAGTCAATAAAACATAGGGAAACATCTTTCTGGTATTGTTTGCTTTCAGCCAAAATTCATCTTACATCAGCAATGATATTACTGGTTCCTTATCCTCTTCTAAATCCGGCTTGAATTTCTTGCAGTTCCCTGTCAATATACTGGTGCAACCATTTTTGGTAAATGATCTTCAGCAAGATTTTACTTGCATGTGATATGAATTATATTGTTCAATAATTTCTACATTCTGTTGGATCATCTTTCTTTGGAATGGGCACTAATATGGGTCTCTTCCAGTTGGTTGGTAGGGTACCTGCTTTTCAAATTTCTTGACATAAATGATTGAGTGCCTGCAGTGCTGCATCTATTTCTGGAAACATCTCAATGGATAGTTTGTCAATTTCTGGAACCTTCTTTTTTAGCCAGTTTTTCAGTGCAGCTGGGACTTCTTCCTTCAGTACTATTGGTTCTTGATCATATGCTACCTCTGAAATGGTTGAACATCAACAATCAACCATTAACAATTCTTTTTGGTACAATGACTCTGTGTATTCTTCCTGCATTGTTTAATATTTTGCCCATAGTATTCTTCAATATTGCAACTCAAGGCTTGAATTTTTTCTTCATTTCTTAAAGCTTGAAAAATGCCGAGCACATTCTTCCCTTTTGGTTTTCTAACTCTGCGTCTTTCACATTTCTTTATAAAACTTTGTTTTCTTGAGCTGACCTTTGAAATCTTCTGCTCAACTCTTTTATTTCATCCTTTCTTCCATTTGCTTTAGCTACTCTCAACTCAAGAGCAAGTTTGAGAGTCTTTTCTGTCCTTTTAGTAACCTTTTGCTCTCTTCACCTGTAATTTTCTTGATATCATCCCACAACTCATCTGGTCTTCAGTCATTGGTGTTCAATGCATCAAATTTGTTCTCCAGATGGTCTCTAAATTTCCTGTGTGTAGTCTTCATGAATTCCAATAATCTTTCCCCAAACCATTAAATACTTTCTTAGAGAGCCAATGGTATTTTAAATACTGTTTTAACTTAGAACCTGAAAGTAAGTCTATGGTTGAACCTTCTTTAAAGAGTTTAATGTCTGAAAGCATTTGACAGTGGTTGTTGTTGTTGTTGTTGTTGTTATGTGCCGCCGAGTCAAACCCGACTCA
>NW_006921651.1:528727-529424 GCF_000298275.1 Orycteropus afer afer | reverse complement strand
TTGAACCACCAGCTTTCTTGTTAGCAGTCAAGTGCCTTAGGCACTATGCTACCAGAAATTTGGAACTATTACTATTATTGTTGTTACTTATTATGATAAAACTTACATTCACCTAACAAAATAGAAGACTTAGGATCAGAAGATTAAAAGTTATTTCTGGCTTTGCTGAATCAATTTTGGAAAGTAGGGTAATTTCTCTAACTCTGCTGTCTCATCTATTAAATGGTTGCACTAACTATATATTTTTCAAAGTTTAAATTAGGCAAAAAATTCTTCCATTCATTTAATGGACTTATGTTCCACATATTTAATGGATTGAAAGTTTAAGATAATATATATGTATATTGTCAAATACTGAATGTTTATTGAATAGGTTGTGATGAAATCTGTTGTTGATTGAGGGCAAAGAGCATGGATGTTGTGAATAGCTAACTTAGTGAAAGCAGTGACATCAGATGATACAGCAAATTTCTGCAATTTAGTTAACTGGTCTCTTAAAGAAATATCTTAAAGGCAAATGGAAAAGTCACTGCAATTTCACATTTTTGTTATTGTATTATGACCAAGCCACTGAAAATATTTTGAAATATCCCCTTCCCCTGTGAAAAGTTTACTGAATAACCAGTAATACTTCCTTACTGGCAAAGGCAACCCATGAACCTGCAACAAACCAATTTATCTTTTTTTTTTTTTTTTT
>NW_006921651.1:509598-528032 GCF_000298275.1 Orycteropus afer afer | reverse complement strand
GGTTGTTTCCAAGTTTTGGCTATTGTAAATAGTGCTGCGATGAACATCGGCGTGCATATATCTGTTCTTGTTATGGCTCTCACTTCTTTAGGGCAATTTATCATTTTTGTGCATTTTAGTTTATATGTAGCCTTGGGAGAATTAAAAAAAGGGGGGGGGTGAATAATATCACTGAGGGGGACTGGAATCTGCTTGGCTCTGAACTACCACCTCTGGAATTCCCAGGGCTTTACAATTCTCTCCTACATGGAAGAATGTTGAGTATTACACAACCTCCTTGGGGGCCATTAAATTGGTCCCATTTGAGCTGCTAGATTGGTCTCCACTGTGACACCTCATGGCCTTGTCCACTTCTGCCTCTCAGGGCCTCTAACAGGAGCTGTGTCATGCAGGACTTTTGGCTTCACTGTCTATAGCTCCCATTACTATTCCTGATGGGAGGAGAAGGGACATTTTCCCATACTGCAATACTAAGTGACTGCAATACTGCAACTCTTAATGACTTTCCTATGGGTTCATCTTAATGCTTCATTTTTTTCTTTATCTCTCTCCTAGGGTGGCATAAATGTTTTTCACTTGTCTACTAACCTGCAGGTTGGCAGCTTGAACCCATCCAATGGCACTGTGGAAGAAAGGCATGGCAATCTGCTTCTGTAAAGATTAGAGCCAAGAGAACACTATGGAGCAGTGTGTCACTTGGGGTTGCCACAAGTCAGAATTGACCAGACAGCAATAGAGCTAGTTTTTGGTTTACTCTTAGTGACCTGAAAATAATGACTCCCTTGTGTGTGCAAGGAAGAGAGCTGATTTTTACAACCAAAAACATCTGTCCTGCTAAAAATTAGCTTTCAGAATTCACTTGAAGTATTTGCCAATTACTCTTCTGCATAAGTCCTTGTTGTCATCTTATTTCTTTAGAACCTTGAGTCAGAAATCCTTGGACATTTCACCACCAGCCTTAAAAATTTTTTCCAGGGCTCCTTTTGGGTCATCTTCAAAACAACCCATGAAGCACCTCTGATGCCAGATTTCTGAAAATGGTATGCAGGTTAGCCTTCATTCCATCCCACCCCCACCTTGGGACCCACACTGCATAATAATGCAAAACTTTCCAAACGCAGTGTGATCTTTACTAACAATCCCACAAGGACTGCGAAAACTGTCTCACTCTACTGATTTTTGAGCTTTCTGTAAAACTTCAGAAGTTTCAAGCTTTTGGTAAAGTACTTCAAATATTTCTTTCCAGTCCCTGTATCACTTCCTGGAGTTAAGTATAACCTTCATCTGATTTACTCTCTACATCCATTCCCCCAACCCAGTAGTCTAATTGTCTATGTTATGATAATGATATGAATTTGTAACTAGGTAGACAGAGGACTAAATAGTTACAGAAATATTTAATATATAGATATATTTAATATATCTGTTGCCATAGCAAGCACCTCCTAGGAATGTAAGGATAAATGGAATCTGAAGATTTGCCCCATTTGCATAGTGTGGCAGGTAGAAATCTTAGGTCTACAGCCCCCCCTACTGTTCCCAGATTTATTAAACATACCTTAAACAGCTTTGTCATCCTTCTTTGACTGCACTTGATTACATTCTAGTCAACTCAAAATTCTGTTCCTCTTGTTCCTTACAGAGCTGCATCCACATGGATTCAAGCTCTGAAGTCCACGGATTCTGTTTTCCAGTGAGTTCTACCTTTACTCATTCTGATGATTCAAAAATGGGTTCAAAATTCATGCTTATATTAAAGATACCTTTATTTACCTTTTTTTCCCCTCTCGAATGTCTAGTATCACTAGCCCATGAGTTTCCTTGAGGTCCCAATCTCGTTAATTGATTATTAAACATAATGTGTTGGATGCCTACCATGTATGCCATATTAGAATCTGCAGATGCAGAGAAAACCAAATTGTATTGTTTGATATATTTTCCTCCTTAACTTTTGTATATGTTAATACAAACAAACCAAAACACTTCAGAGTCCAGAAAACAAGCAAATGACCATGGAACACACAAGGTAGATGGTTTTTATAATCTATATTCTGAAATTACTTCATATCCCCAAATATTCTCCTTTCCCATTGGGTTTCTGAAGCAATAAATCTTTATGGAAGTAGATTGCCCAATCTTCTTTCTGTGGAGTAGCTGATGAGTTTGAATCGCTGACCTTCTCGTCAGCAGCCAAATGCCTTATCCACTGTGCCAACAGAACTCATTTTTCTCAAAGGAGAGCATCAAATTCCCCAAGACTACTCCTAGACACTTCAGTCAGCACATTCTGACCAAGGAAAGTCTTGAGCGTAATATTCTTCTCAGAGGCTCTGATTGGTTATAGCAATGGGCTTTATTTCAACTCACCTAGAATGAGAAAGAAATTCTGTCTATAGTTCTTATTTGGTAAATATGAGGTCCCCAATCATGAGAGCACTGCCTGCCAGGAGGCCTTTCCATTGCAGTGGAAAGAGACCTGGATAAATTAATGAGACTTTTTGACTCATTAGATGCAGGATTTACATCTGTCTTGGAGGGTGCCCAGTAGAAGTAATAACTGGAAATTTTCAAACATTTGATCAATTTTAGGTAATTTAGATAATATTAAACTGAAGCTATCAGAAGCATAGGTTATGTGCCTCTCTTTCTCACACAAAAACTCATGTTGTGACTTTAAAATTAAGTGGGCAAAATATACACATATGAAAATTATAATATTCACAAGTTATCAGTTGTATCTTTCAAATACATGTTAGCAAAAATGGCTACAACTGTCATTATTCATGTCATCATGCACATCATAGTAGACTGTTATTGGACATTCCCTAATTTAAACACAGTGAATTGTTCTTTACTGATGGTGACCATGTTACAAAATCACTTTTAAATGCTGGAAGTTTTACAGGGATAAAACTCAACTACTTTATGTATTGAGGAGAAAATTTTCTTGTGTCATTAAGTGGATGACAGTGCACAAGAAAATTGAAGCTCCAATAAAAATATGGAGCTTAGGGTAGCTTTGGGCTCTGAGTCATTGGCTAAGTAGGTGGTAATGTTTGAAGTTCCTGGAAATAAGCAGGAGAAAGTCAATCTGTAGGACAAAAGACAGAGTTTTAGGGAGAAACTTTTCTTTCCTTTTTTCTTCCTCTTCCCCCTACCCACACCCTTTTTTAAGATCAAGCTATTTAAACCTGTGTACCTTCTCTATGATCTTTGACTGGGTACCTTGTTTAGTTCTAGGGTATATGCTCCTTTAAGCTCCATGGTGTGGACATATTTGCTCTTGAATTATTATGAACCATGAGCCAAATTCAAAGGTAAAAAGCTTCCCTGATAATAACCCTTAAGAAATACAGCATATACAAAGGGACCAACTATTGTGAAGCTAGCCATGTATAAACATCTCTTTAGGAGTTAAGGATTAATGTTAAATATATCCCGGGATGAATCAATTAATCTCCATGATCCCTTCTGTGAAATAGGACGTTGTGTGATTTGGACATTGTGCAAACATTATATTAAAATCTTACAGGTGCCCACCTCCTTGCAGCTGCTACTGCGGGAGCTGCTGGCGAGGCTGGAAGAGCAGCAGAGGCAGGTGTGCAGCAGAGGGGAGGAAGCCAGCGGGGAGGGAGCGCAGTGAGCCCCACCCCACCCACCTGCCCTGCACACAAAGCCCAAGAGCCTGCGCCCAGAGCCATGTCCTCTGCCTCATCCGTCTGTATCCCACATGTGGTCCAGTGCTGTGAGTCTGAGTTTGAGGGCTTCAGAGCCATGATAAACAAAAGAAGAGATGTTTTCCCTTTAAAAAACAAAAAACAACCTTATGGGACCACAGACATATATGCAGTTGGATGTTGCACGAAGGGAGGTTAAGCAACACATACCTGTGTATCAGGACTGAGGTGTTCTACTCTTTATCTCTCCAGTTCTTTTCAGAATTGAATTTCCTTACGTCAGTGCCATCTTCCCAGTGATTTCTATGAAAGACACATATTACACTTTTCCAGGACCAAAGGGCTCTTCCACACCCAAGGCTAGGACTCTTTATACAGTATACTTGTTCCCTTTGGCACACTCCGTTTGCCCATCAAAAGCATTGGAATTTTTATTCTGCAATCCCATGTCTTCTTGGAGAGTTTTTGGGGAATGTATATGAGTGGAGCATGGATTCTTTGCAGCCTCTTTTCCTTACCCTTCCCTCTTTCCTATGGAATTCATATTATATAGACAGCTATCAATAAGGCAGACAAACTTCTATCTCAGTTTAGCCAGTTACTGGAAATATGTTCTTGGGCAAGTTCTTTAACCTCTCTTTGAACTTCACTTTTCTCGTCTGCTAAATTAAATTAACCACTGCACCTCCAGGGCTCTTTAGCTGTTAAATTAGCAATGGCTAAATTTAGTAATAAGTAAAGTGTTATTTTTACTCCTATACCTGTTAGTCAGTGAGTTACTGTTAATTCCTCATCAACAAGTATTTGGTTTCTAAGATCAGAGGTAGGTTGAGAGGTTCTCATCTCTACCTTGCAGTCATTCATTCATGCCCCTACCTGCATGTACCAATCATTTGCAACACATGTCTTACATTAACACTTGTGAGAAACACAGAGATGATTAATGTTAGGAGTATTCGTTATATCCTTCAATAATAATAACAGAAGAGGAAAGTTGTTGTTGTTAGGAGCTGTCGCGTTGACTCCAACTCACCGTGACCCTGTGTGCAACAGAATGAATTTTCTTCAGCAAAATTTCACTTGCATAGGATATTAACGATATTGTTCGATAATTTCTATATTCTGTTGGGTCACCTTTCTTTGGAATGGGCAGATATTGATCTCTTCCAGCCAACCGGCCAGGTAGATATCTTCCAAATCTCTCGGCATAAGCGAGGAAGCACCTCCAGCTCTGTCTCTGTTTGTTGAAACATCTCATCTCATAGGTTCTTAACATTAGGAAATGATTATTAAATTCTTATCATATTGTTAACCTATAATTTAAAATATTATTGAAAGTGCTATTGGTAGAAAGGGTATGGGAGCAAAACCAAAATTGTTGAACAGTCAATGATAGATGAAGGGTTAAGAGTACGAAATAAGAAAATGAAAAAGACAGTAAAAGGAAGCTGAGGGCCCTGTGAGAGGGTGAGCAGTGAAGACAGAACAGACCAATACATAATGTGAACAAAATAACATTTGGGCTTTGGGGTATTAAACCCCCCAAAAAAACAAACTCACTGGCGTTGAGTCTATTCGACTCACAGCAACCTCTCCTTGGGTTTCTGAGGTGGTATCTAGGTGTTAGGGACAGTGTATGTCCTGGAAGGCTATGCCTGGTATTGAAGAAAAGGACTTTTCCAACTGAGGAGGTAGTATAAGGAAACTGAAAAAGTGAACGAACATCTTTGTTCTGCTTGCTCAGACAGTTTTGAAGAATGGTCTTCCAGGCACTTCTGGCTCAGTAGGTGCAAAGGCAAAACAAGGTGACAGCGATGGCTGACATTTCAGTCTGTGAGCACATTTCTGTCAACCAATCATTGTGATCCAGAATATTTTTTTCCCCCCAAGAATCCCAGCCAGCTCACAATGCTGGTCTCCTCTTTCAGAAGGCCAAGAAGGCAGGCAGTTCCATACACTTGCTCTATTGGTCGACCTTTGTTAGAAATGATCTGACATTTTCTCTGTTTTTGAGCTCCAAATTGAGTCTAGGCATCTAATCAATCTGTTTTCAAAATCATGTCATCTTATTTTTCTTGCATTAAACATACAGATATGCAGGATCTCTGCACTAAGTGTTCATCGCTAGCTTCTTCCCTGTTCTTCTCTCATGCGATAAAAGAAAGGAGATGGTGCCAATCGAGAAATTATCAGCAGTTTGTACTGTAAATAATTCAGTCACTTGATTTGTATTTTTTCAGTCTTGGACATGCAAAAGGAAAGATAACATGGACCAAGTTCTTTTATAGCCACAGGATTTGCAAAGTACAATTCAGCTAATTGCTCTTTCAGTGGGGAATTGCTGGGGTATGTGGTTGCTTGAAGCCTGGGGCAGGAAATAGATTGTAATGTTGCTATATGTATTTTGAATTAAGTAAAAATCTGAAAGGGAGATGATTAATTTTCCCAGGGCTGTGTTATCAGTTACTATGTTCTCGTTTTCTTTGTAGATATTACACATGGCGTTTATGCTGAATAATTCCAAGACACCCTGAGATATATGCAGTATCTAGGAGTGAAGTAGATCCAACAGAGCACATAAGCCTCTTCCTAGGGACTAGGGCTACAGTCTTTATACTACAAGAGAGTCAGATTTACAAATAGAGGAAGTTTGCTCAAGAAGGGTAAACCTATCCAATCGGTGCTGGCTGGAAACAGTATTGTTTATTCTGGAAAAGGTGCCACAGGTAAATATTCAAACAGAGCCCTGAGTCTTGGTCTAGGTCTGGATACTTATTAGGGCCAGTTCTCTGACTGGAGCTTTGGCTTCAGTGTGGGCTGGACTACTGACATTTTGCTGTCTGTTAAGCATACAAAAAATTGTCTTAGTGTCAGGTTTTGTGAATGGGAATTGAGAAAAATCAATGGCAGCACATTTCATATTCTGAGTCTTGTTTTTGCAAAGATTCTCCTTCATCAACCACTTTCAGGAGTTAGTGGGCAGTTCTGGGAAGTTAAAAAAGGGAAATCACACCATCTTGATCATTAACTTTGCATTTTTCCTGTATATTATCTTGATCAACGTTTTGTTATGTTTTCTTGGCCATTCTCTCCTAACAGGATTCTCAGCAGTTTGAGAGTAGCTATTGATATTCTGGTGGTGTAGTGGGTAAAACATTTGGATGCTAACCCAAAAGTTGACAGTTCAAACCCACCAGCTGCTCTGTGGGAGGAAGATGAAGCAATCTGCTTCTTTAAACATTTACAGCCTCAGAAACCCAGTGGGAGTTGCTATTGGTCAGAATCAACTCAATGGCAGTGGGTATTTTTTTTTTTTTTTGCAACTTCCCAGTGTCCTGTGCACATTAAGTATTTGTGAAATGAATGAATGAGTATACAAATGACTTCTAGGCCATGAAACTCTACTCACTGAATTCCCTCATTGAAAATATAGGAAAAATTAAGTGAATTTCATAGAATCAACCAAAGTGTCCTGTTTTGTTGATTTATCCATTCTTTCAATGAGTATGTGTTGAGTGCCTGCTCTGTACCAGAGATATAAAAGAGGTAGACTAGTAGGCCATGATTGCTTTCTATATGCAAGGTACCTTTGAAGAGGATTTTGGAGTAAATTCACTGCATTCTCTCTGCTTTGAAGTGAACAACACAAGAAAGTAAACAAAGAGTTAATTTTAAATGTGCTAATGTCCTTGGTGCTACATGAACACTGAAGAGGTAGAGATAAGTCAGTCTATAAGCTTTGGGAAAGTTAAAGGGAGGTAGAATAAAAGTTCTAACCTTGATCTTTAAAGGAAAGCTAGCTCGGCAGAGATAGGGCTTGGGGCAAGGGAACAAAGTGGAGAAAGAGAGGTAGAAAGGGTCCAGTGTTCAGTCCTGTACCTTGCACCATACCCAACGAATGAAGGAATGCATATCTGCTTTGCATGGCCCATTAACTTTCCAATGATCCTCTGCTGAACACACACAGCCATTAGAGAATTCTTTTTCAGGGTGTATCCCTATTACAGCCATTTGGGGATGTGAGAAATTACATTCAACAGCCCGGAAAACTACCCCCAGAGCTTTCATTAGCATCTGTGTATCATCTCCTCATGCTGGTAAATATCTCGATGCGGATCTACAGTCAGTCTGCCCCAATTTTAATGCTGGCAAATAAAACCCAAGCACTCATCAGAAAGTAAAATATTTACTCTGCACAGTACCATAAACAAAGCTATTGGAAGGGAGCTCCATTTTAATAACCATTGTGCACATGCATTAAATGAGGTAAATGATGTATTTTATGGCAGAGAGTAAGGAAGTACTGGTGGTAACCAGAGGAAATGTGGGGAACAACATTTCCAGCTAGGGTCTCCCTAGTAGAAAGCCTTCCTATCACAATAAGATGGTGTGACCTGTGGATGTTTGTTTATTTTCTTTTCTTCCAGATAATCTGTGTAAACAACTTTATCACTGTGTGCAGGAACCAAAATTAGGCCGGGGGTGGGGGGGTAATCTTGGGGAAAGCAGAGTATGGTCACTCCTTGTCCTGATTGATAATGTACACAATTTACTCTCTGTTGCTACTGAAGCCAGAAAGGCTATGGAA
The DNA here is from genome assembly GCF_000298275.1 of Orycteropus afer afer. NCBI lineage: Eukaryota > Metazoa > Chordata > Mammalia > Tubulidentata > Orycteropodidae > Orycteropus > Orycteropus afer. The sequence goes on along the minus strand of NW_006921651.1, from coordinate 519,767 downwards.
GAGTAGGATATTTACATTCATTTTGGACTTTACAGCCAAAGAAAATCTGCATTCATGACATTCCTATGATATTAAACTCCTCTTGCTTAGGAGGGATTTGAGACCTTCCATGAAATTGGTTAAGGCCACTCTAGCTTCTGTTCTTGTCTTCGAACCCTAACTTATATTTCCCTAAATAACGCAGTTTCAAAACTTCATGTTTTGTGCATACTGGTTCCTTCTAATAAACTCCTACGCATCCTGCAAAACTCATACCATGAATCCCTCTCCTCTCATGGAGTAGTCTACTTGCTACTGGTCCATGAGTATAGGAGCAGTGTTTACCTTGCCAACTGCTCTAACTCTTGCACCTTGAATGGCACCTGGCACAGAATAGATGCTCAGTAAGTGTTGAATAATGAATGATCACTGCTGGACCTTATCCAAAGCATGGATGTTTTAACCTTGCTTCTGTGACTAAGCTGCCCTGTGTTCATGGCTAGGCTCAGGCCTTATTCTGAAGCAAGAGTGTTTGGTGGAATTCCCTAAACACTCATTGATTTGTTCCCAGCTCCCTGATTTATTAAGTTTGCACTGACTCAGACAGCTGAGCTCACCTACCTGACATACTGCTGAGGTCCAGGAGGACGGAATTACACCAAGCACCTTCCCCCTATATTCCTAGTTTTAAGTCCTATCAGTGCATGCAGCGTTACTGCTTTCAAAATGGTGAGAGTGAAGAACAAAGCCTCTGCATGATGTGCAGAGGTCTTTCCCCAGTAGCATTGGGGGAAAAAAAAAAAGGTACAGCTCCTCAAGAGCCAGCTCTCACTGAGCACATATTCTGCAAAGAACAGCAAGGTCTGTAAGCATTTAGGACCTGCCCCAAGCCCAGGCTACGTCACAAGTGGTAGGACAGCAGGGAGGAGGGAAGGAGTGAGACCTGAGGCTGCAAGTTTCTGGACAGAAGATGGAACAGAATCAGGCTTAAAAAGAAAGGAAAAGAAGCCCTCTGATCCACAGAGACAAAGCCCTGACATTGTCTTCTAGCCAAGGGCCAAGTCTATGAGCAAACCCTCAAAGCAGAAAGACAGGCAGACAGGCAGAGATCGTCCCTGGGAGACAGGTGGATCCCACGGTCGCTGCTGCAGAGCACTAAGAGAGAAAAAAAAAAAAAAAAAACAAACTCACTGCTGTTGAGTTGAATCCAACTCATAGCGACCCCTTCTTGGGTTTCTGAGGCGTTCTCTCTATGGAAGTAGATTGCTTAGTCTTCTTTCTGAGAAGTGGCTGGTGGATTTGAACTCCCAGTCTTCTGGTTAGCAGTCAAATGCCTTAGGCACTATGCCACCAGAGCTTCTAGGAGTCAGAGACAGAGGCTAAATTCAGGAGGCATTGAATGCCAAGGTAAATACTTTGGACTTGACTTAAGAGCTCCACTTCTGGTTTGACTTGTTAAGTCCAAGTGCCCTATCTAATGTAGACTCTTGGTTGTGCTGGCAAATATTTTGGGATAAAGATGCAGAGAACATAGTATTAGTTTTTCTCCAATATTGAGCCCTTCACAGCATCCCTACACAGTGGTCCGGGAGTCCAGTATCTTGCTTAAAAAAAAAAAAAAAAAAACCCTCCAAACTCATTGCCATTGAGTTGATTCTGACTCATAGTGACCACAATTAGGTGATAAATCTTTATGGGAGTAGATTGCCTCATCTTCCTTCCACAGAGCAGCTGGTGGGTTTAGAACCACCAACCTTCTTGTTAGCAGTCAAATGCCTCAGGCACTTCACCATCAGAGCACCTTAGTATCCTACTTACTTAAGGTCCAATAGCAGGAGCCACCAGCCACTTTACAGAAGGAAGACTGAACAGTCTCTTTCCATAAAGATTTACCATCTCAGAAACCCAAGGGGGGGTCGCTATGAGTTGGAATCAACTCCATGGCAGTGTTTTGTTTTGTTTTGTTTTTTAATGTAGGCCCAGCCTTCCCTTTAATAACCAAAACCAACTTGCAGCACCAAGTACCTAGAGATGGCTTTGTTTTTTTCTCAAGTCAAGCTCAGAGGTGACTATGGCAGTGATGACCTGCATCCCAACCAGGTGCTTGCATTTTAAGCTCAATTTTGGTGAAAGGAGACAAGAAGACAGCTTTACCTAGGCTGAAGTTATTGATAGGAAAATATCCTAGCTGCACACTGAACTTCAAAACTGATACTCACTTGCCTGGAAGCCCTGTGGGCTAATTCACGTAGGAGCTCTAAGTGCTTCTTTTGAAATGCATTTTCATATCGGTGTTGTGTGAAGCATTAAGCCTATATCACTACTTCAGTGGATCTCAGTGGTAGTTTAACTATCAGAGAATTTCACAGCATATATAACATTATCAAAATGAATCAATATCTTAACCTCAGGCTGATTCCTCAATTACTGTAACTGCTGTAGTTGTTATATACCAGACCCAACTCATAGTGACCCCTCCTTGGGTTTCCAAGGCAGTATCACTATAGAAGTAGATTGCCCAACCTTCCTTCTGAGGAGTGGCTGGTGGGTTTGAACTGCCAGCCTTCTGTTCAGCAGTCAAGGGCCTTAGACACTATGCTACCAGAGCTCCATTACTGTAACTACTAGTTGCTAATTGGAATGCTCTTTACACTCTGTTCTCCCTTAGACTGTCCACCTGCCCATGCAACCAGGGTAAATGGAAAAGTTTCAAACTGGAGGCACTCATGTCAGATGTAAGATAGCCAAGGCATTCCCAGGAAGCAAATAATCAGGATGTACACTGTTCATGGGAAGAATGTGACGAGATACTTTGTTCCTGGGGAAAATATGTTCATGACTGCAATCAGGTAGTGCCTAAGGCATTTGCTAACCACAAGGCTGGCAATTCAAATCCACCAGCCACTCCTCTGATCCACAGAGAAAAAGCAATAACATGGTCTTCTAGCCAGGGGCCAAGTCTATGAGCAAAATGGCAGAAAGGCATAGTCAATAAAACACAAGTAAAGATCTTTTCTGGTATTCTTTGGTTTGAGCCAAGATCCATCTGACATCAGCAATGATATACCTTGTTCCAGGTCATCTACTGAATCCAGCTTGCACTTCTAGAAGTTCTCTGTCAATATACTGCTGCAACCAGTTTTTAATTATCTTCAGTAAGATTTTACTTGCATGCAATATTAATGATATTGTTCGATAATTTCCACATTCTGTATGATCACCTTTCTTTGGAATGGGTACAAATATGGATCTCTTCCAGTCAGTTGGCCAGGTAGCTCTCTTTCAAATCTCTTGGCATAGCCAAGTGAATGCCTCCAGTGGGGCATCCATTTGCTGAAATATCTCAATGGGATTCCGTCAATTCCCAGAAGCCTGTTCTTCACCAATTCCTTCAGTGCTGCTTCAACTTCATCCTTCAATATCACTGGTTCTTGATCATATGCCACCTCCTGAAATAGAGGAAGATAGACCCGGTCTTTTTGGTACAGTGACTGTGTATTCCTTCCATCTTCTTTTGATGCTTCCTGCATCATTCAATATTTTGCCCATAGAATTTTTCAATATTGCAACTCAATCCTTAAAGTTTTTCCTCAGTTCTTTCAGTTTGAGAAATGCCAAGAGTGTCCTTCCTTTTTGGTTTTCTAACTCTAGGTCTTTGCACATTTCATTATAGTAATTGACTTTGTCTGTTCGAGCTGCTCTTTGAAATCTTCTGTTCAGCTCTTTTATCTTGTCATTTCTTCCATTTGCATTAGCTACTCTTGGCTCAAGGGCAAGTTTCAGAGTTTCCTCTGACATCCATTTTGGTCTTTTCTTTCTTTCTCGTTTTTTAAATGACCTCTTGCTTTCTTCATAGATGATGATCTTGATATCATCTCACAATTCCTCTTGTTTTTGGTCACTGGTGTTCAATGCATCAAATCTATTTTTTAGATGGTCTCTAAATCCAGGAGGGATAAAATCAAGGTCATATTTTGGCTCTTATGGACTTGTTTTAATTGTCTTCAACTTCAAGTTGAACTTACAAATGAGCAGTTGATGGTCTGTTCCACAATCAGCTCCTGGACTGGTTTTGGCTGAAGATATTGAGCTTTTCCATTGCCTCTTGCCACAGATGTAGTCAGTCTGATTCCTGTGTACTCCATTTGGTGAAGACCATGTGTATAGCCACCATTTGTGTCATTGAAAAAAAAGGTATTTGCAATGAATAAGTCATTGGTCTCGCAAAATTCTACCATGCAATCTCTAGCATTATTTCTATCACCAAAATTTTCCAACTACTGGCAATTCTTTGTTTCTAACTTTTGCATTCCAGTCACCAGTGATAATTAACACATCTTGATTGGATATTTGGTCAATTTCAGACTGCAGAAGTTGATACAAATCTTCAATTTCTTCATCTTTGGCTTTGGTGGTTGGTGTGTAAATTTGTATAATAGTAGTACTAACTGGTCTTCCTTGTAGGTGTATGGATATTATCCTATCACTAACAGCATTGTACTTCAGGACAGATCTTGAAACATCCTTTGCAATGATGAATGCCACACCATTCCTCTTCAAATTGTCATTCCTGGCATAGTAGATCATATGGTTGTCTGATTCAAAATGGCCAAAACCAGTTCATTTCAGCTCACTAATGCCTGGGATATCAATCTTTATGTGTTCCATTTCATTTTTGACAACTTCCAGTTTTCCTAGATTCATACTTTGTACATTCCATGTTCTGATTATTAATGGATGTTTGCAGCTGTTTCTCCTCAATTTGAGTCATGCACATCAACAAATGTAGGTTCTGCAAGATTTAATTTACCCATATCATTTAGGTTGGTTCTACTCGGATGAGGCAACTCTTTCCCAGTTGTACTTTGAGTATCTTCTGACCTAAGGGGATCGTCTTTTGTGCTCTATCAGACAACATTTCCAGGCTATTCATAAAGTTGCCCAGTAATGTATGAGACAGTGTTTCTCTGCTATTCATAAGTTTTCCCTGGCCAAGTCTTTAAGAAGTGGATGGCCTCTTCCTTTTTTCTAGTCTGTCTTAGTCTGTAAGCTGCATTGAAACCTGTGCACCATGTGCAACCCTGCTGGCTTTTGAAACACTGGTGGCACAGCCTCAAGCTTCACCGCAATGTGCAAGCCCCCACAAGATGACACACTGACAGACAAGTTCATCTCCTTTAGCTGTTGGAAACCTCTCCACGCCCCCCTTACCCAATTCCTACCTGGATCCCGCCACTTTTGTCATCCCTAGCGGTTCCTTCCCTTTCCTGCCTAGGGGGTTGGGTCCTGTTTTCTGGCTTCTTACCTGGATTCTGCTGCTTTTTTGTGTGGATTGTGTGGATCCTGACAAATTGTGTATAACATTTGTGAGAACAATGAGAATTCTAGAACATCTGATTGTACTCATGAGGAGCCTGTACATAGACCAGGAGGCTGTCATTCAAGAGCAAAGGAACACTGCATGGTTTAAAATCAGGAAGGAAGTGCATCAGGGTTGTATACTTTCACCTATATTCTTTCATTCAATCCATATGCTGAGCAAATAATCTGAGAAGCTGTACTGTATGAAGAAGAATGTGGCATCAGGATTGGAGGAAGAATCATTAACAACCTGTGATATGCTGATGACACAACTTTACTTGCTGAAAGTGAGGATGACTTGAAGCACTTACTGATGAAGGTTGAAGAATACAGTCTGCAGTGTAGGTTACATCTCAATATAAAGAAAACAAAAATCTTCACAACTGGACCTATAAGCAGCATCATGATAAATGGAGAAAAAATTGAAGTTGTGAAAGATTTCACATTGCTTGGTTCTACAATTGACGTCAATGGAAGCAGCAGTCAGGACATCAGATGATGTATAGCACTGGGCAAACCAGCTGCAAAGGACCTCTTTCAAGTGCTGAAGAGCAAGGATGTCTCCTTAAGGACTAAGGTGCTCTTGACACAAGACGTGGTGTTTTCAATTGCCTCCTCTGTGTATGAGAGCTGGACAATGAAGAATGAAGATTGAAGAAGAATCTATGCTTTTGAGTTGTGGTGTTGGCAAAGAATGCTGAAGGTACCATGAACTACTAAAAGAACTAACAAATCTGTCCTGCAAAAAGTTCAGCCGGAATGCTCCTTGGAAGTGAGAATGGCCTGACTTCGTGTTACATACTTTGGTCATGTGATCAGAAGGGACCATTCCCTAGAGAAGGATGTCATACTTGGTAAGGTGAAGGGTCGGCAAAAGAGGGGAAGGCCCTCAAAAAGATGGATTGGCACAGTGGCAGCGGTGATGCGCTCAATATAGCAGGGATTGCAGAGCTGGCACAGGACCGGGTGGTGTTTCATTGTGCTGTGCATAGGGTCACTGTGAGTGGGAGATGACTTGAAGGCATCTAACAACAACAACAATAACTTCCGTAGGGATACCCCCTCAGAAACCCAAGGAGGGGTCGCTACGAGTCAGATCGACTCCATGACAGTGAGTTTGGTTAGGTTACGGCCCATTCACCTAAGTGATAACTCCCTACCTCCTAGCCCTGTGGCTGATCTCTACATTTCAAAGGCCTTCAAACTGAAGCTGATCTTATCTGTGATCAATCAATCTCCTACCTTTCCTTTGTTCTCTGTGTATATAGCACCCCCCCACACACACTTTTACAAGGACTTCTGGTGGCACAGTGGATAAGGTATACGGCTGCTTAACCCCAAAAGCTGCCAGTTAGACTCACCTGCTGCTCCGTGGGAGGAAGATGAGGCAATCTACTTCTGTAAAGAGGGGAAACCCAATAGAGTCACTATGACTCGGAGTTGTCTTGATGGTAATGAGTTTGGTTTGGTTTTCTGGTCTCCACTTGAACAGTGGAGTGCTTTGTATTTTTACTTCCTCCTCTGGTGGCATAGTGCCTAAGGCATTTGACTTTTAACCAGAAGGCTGGCAGTTCAAACCCACCAGCTACTCCTAGAAGGAAGATTGGGTGTTCTACTTCTGCAGAGACACCACCTCAGAAACCCAAGGAAGGGGTCAGAATTGACTCAACAGCAGTGAGTTGGGTTTGGTTGGTTGCTGCCTAACTTGGGCTATATTATTCCTCAATAAAACTCCTTTTCTTTCACTTCTAACAGAGTACGAGATTTTCTTCTTTGACACCAGTAAATTAAGCATGAACAATTAGACGATGCAACTTTGGGTGATCTAAAGAGAGATGTGAAATGTCTTTACATGGCATAATGGTTTTGAATCTCTGGGCTGAGGCAGGACTGGAGCTGACTGAATCTTTTAGTTCTGGCAGGAACTGAAGATGGTATTTTTAAAGACCTGAAGCTATTCTAAAGCATCTGATGCTTTCAAATGGTAATGAAGAGTTTCACAAGATGATTTACATAGCATCGAACAGAGCTAGACCAGGAAGTGTTTATTTCTGTTGTTCAAAGGGTCACTAGGAGTTGGAATAGACCCGTTGGCACCTAACAACAACAAGAGTGCTATTAACAGCTTATGATGTTACTCTCTTTAGACTGAGAGGATCTGGCTTTGCATGGCTATTGAAGGATGCTAAGCTTCTGTCACTATTGGGAGAGCCATAACTTTGCATTGTAATACAGGCAAGTGGCTCTAACCAGAGGACCTCATGTGATTAAACCTGGCTAGGGAAGAGAAGACACCACCCTAGTTCCCTCTAACTTTGGCTTTGGCTTGAGACCAGTTTGCTGCCCTTTGCGGGGGAGATAAAATAGCAGTGACAAAAATAACCAAGCTGCAGTGAACAAAGAAATATATCTGGCAGTTTCCAGTGACCCCTCTGGAGCAAAACAAATCAAGGATACATCAGTGACTAATCACCAAATGTGTCCATGGCTTTTACTCACCCGTTATTATGGAGTCAGCATTTTCCGGCGGACCACAAAGCAACTGGGTGCTTCTGATATAACCCAGCCTTGGGGAAAATAAAATTTCATCAATTAGAATTAACAGACTGGGGATAAAGACCTGCTTTGGTTTTTGCTCTTTGCATCAAATTCCTAAAATGATTAAAGTCTGGGGAAATAACAGTGTTGGCTAGAACCAGGTTATTCATAGAATTGAAACCTAAATAAATGCTAATAAAAGTTGAGCAGGTAAATAGATTAGTATAGTGCAGGGCTCTTCAAACTCTAGTGAGCATATGAACCACCTTGTTAAAATTCAGATTGCTAGGTCATTTTTCAGAGTTTTTGTTTTAATAGTCTGAGTTAGGGCCAGTGAATTCACGTTTCTATCAAGACTCCAGGTGCTGCTTGCTGCTGGTCTGCATAGCACATGCAGTGGTATAGGGAGAGCAGAGAGGGTTGGGAGGATGCCGAACTGAATGAAGGGTCTGCTTCACTAAACACAAGTGGAAGCGGCTTCGCTCCAGCCAGTTGCTGTGCAGGGACAGGGGCCTGCTGTTGCCAAATCCTCTCAATTAATGTGAAATCTTCAGCTATAGGTCATTCATTGATTATTTTTCTCTGAAAATTCTGTTCAGGAAAAATAACACACATTTATCAGATGGATGAGGGACCTCTGGTGGCATAGTGGGTAAGACTTTGGCTGCTAACCTGAAGGTCAGCAGTTCAAACCCACCAGCACCTTCATGGGAGGAAGATGAGACAATCTGCTTCCATAAAGATTTACAGTCTTGGAACCCCAGTGGGGGTTGCTATGAGTCAGAATTGATTTGATGGCAGTGGGTTTTTGGTTTTGTCAGATGGATGTGGTCAGCAGGTCACCATGTGGAGACACCTGGCTTTGGAAATGTGCTGCAAGAGGGAGGGGACATTATTGGGGAGTGAGCACCACATTCTAAAAGCACTGAGAAGAATGTAAACTCTCACCACTGGATTCTCACATCTTAAATCTCCAAATGTCTCTTTCCAAAACTCAAGTGGGACCAAAAAAAAAAAAAAAAAACCACAAGGTTCCTTTCTGGGGAAAGAACAAGCCACATATAAAATATATACAAGGAAACTGTGCAGTGGATGTATCCTATGTGTATCTAAATTAATTACCCTGAACTAAGACCTTAGCTCATTATGGTCATAAAGATCTTCATGGGGGACGTTGGCAACTGAAGTGGTTTTTGTTTATTTGTTTATTTTATTTATTTTTGCTGCCTTTTATAGCAAGGCCAATTAGTGCATCTGGACTGTATCAGGATAACGTGAGCGGAAATGAGAGTGACATTCACCAAAGATTTCTATTCAAGCTCGATGTCTTTAGGAAGCCTCTGTGCAGTGACCTTATACTTGGAATTCAGCTTTCAGCTGGTATATCCAGCATTAAAGGTGACAGGGAAAATAAAAGTCTTCCTTCCAAAGATTGTGTGTGCCTTTGGCAAAGGTTATAGATGTGATGTCTTTGAACATCCTTCTTCATGATGGCTCTGTCGCTGGAAATGGGCAGAGAGGAGAGGAAATCGGGACTGAGCTCAACCTGTTTCCAGGGTAATGACTGTCAAATCGTGTACCTCTTGAATGCAGAACAATCATGGGTTTCATATTCACATCTCAAATACCTAGTTTGCTTACCATTTTGTTTTTCTCCTGTCCTGTCACATCTTTGTAGACATAGGATTAAAAGGAGAAAATACTGTGTTTAAGCATACACTCACACTCACACACACACACATACACATACACACACAGAAATCATCCTCACTCTAAACTCATGATATTTGAGAGTAGAAGCAACTCATTAACTCTTGCTGGTCCTGATATCTCCCCCTGGCTCACCTTGGTTTTCAGCCAGGGATAACAGAAGGCAGAAGGACAGCATGTGACCTTTGCTGCCCCCCGTCCTTGCCTGAAGGGATCCAGATGTTCTAAACATGGCTGGTTACAGGTCATTATCATTATTTTCAGCAATTATTCATTCACTACCCAGGATAGGCTGGGAACTGGCGACATAGACAAGAAATGCCAAAAAGAAAAGAAGCACAGCCAATTTCAAGTGCTCCAAATTGCTTTGCTGTGTACCAGCACTCCTCTCTGATTGCTCAGGTCATTTTCAATATTCTAGACTATTTACTGGTCTCCTAACTACCCACTGATCTGCACTGAACACGTTTCCCTTGTTACCCTACCGAGAGGGATCAGGTCTTCGGGAGCAAGGTAAGCACAGGCGTAGCACAGAGTAGCAGGCCGGAAGAGCAGGAGGAAGGGGTGGAACCCAGGAAGCC
>NW_006921651.1:495101-504403 GCF_000298275.1 Orycteropus afer afer | reverse complement strand
ATTGTGGGGCTGGTGCGGGATCGGGCAGTGTTTCGTTCTGCTGTGCATGGGGTCGCTATGAGTCGGAAACGACTCGACGGCACTTAACAACAACTACCCATCAGAACCCTACCAACAAGCTCAAATTGTGCCTCTACCAGGAATCTTTCCATAGCTACCTAGGCTAACATTCTTAGGTACTTAAGTCATTTAGTGGAACACATGTTAGTGTTATCATGGACTCAGTTCCTGACAGTCCTGCAGATAACGAGTTAAATATCCTGGAGCAAGTGCCTTTACCTTTATGAGAGTGCATCTGATTTTATGTTGTCAACTTGGCAGCATACCACCCCGTCCACATTATCTTCTGGAAGTTGTGGTTGTTGTTAGTTGCCATCGATTCTGACTCATGGTGACCTCATGTATTACTGAGTAGAAATGCTCTGTAGGGTTTTCTTGACTGAAGTCTTTGTAGAAGCAGATCACAAAGACTTTTCTTCTGATGTTCTGTTGCTGGTTAGGTCTGAATCGTCAAATTTTAGGTAATTGAATGCTAACCACTTGCCTTGGGACCAAATGCATGTGAAGCACCAGGCCTGGCAGCCAGCACTCATGAACACTCAATTCCTTTTTCACTCCATAGTAAAATGTACCTAGGCCAACACTGTAGTGCAATCCTCTCAGACTTGGTTTATTAATATAATGCCCAGCCTCTAATTGTCACATCATAAAGCACTGACTAAATATTTGTTGATAGAATAATTTCAGAGCTGGGCCTAATAAATATCTAGCACATACACTATCATCTTTCTTGTCATAGGTAGAGTCCCAGGAGAACCCTAGGACCACTCACTGTCAAGCACTTTGATAACTCACGACTGTTCACTGATCTTTCTGTTACCAGCTGAGTGCTTTAACCACTGTACCTTCAGGGCTCTCTCTGCTTACATATAAATGATCAAGCACTCAACTTCTAACTGAAAGATCAGCAGTTCAAAGCCACCATTGCTCCATGGAGAAAAGACCTGACAATCTGCTCTTGTAACTCTTCAGCTTAGGAGACCCTATGGGGCAGTTCTACACCATCGTAGGTCACTATGACTTGAATCCATTCAGTGGCACACAACAACTCCATAAATGTAACAGTTGAAATTTGAATTAACTTTTTAAGGGATCTAGGTGCTCTCTGGTGGTGCAGCACCTGAAACATTTGACTGCTAACCAGAAAGTTGGCAGTTCAAACGTACCAGATGCTCCACAGAAGGAAAATGGGGCAATCTACTTCTTTGGAGATTTATCACCTCAGAAACTCAATGGGGGTTGCTATGAGGAAGAATTGACTTGATGGCATTGAGCTTGGGGTGTTTTGGATTTAGGAGTTATTGTTGGGGGCTTTTGTCTACTCTGTGGTGTGACTTAGAGGAGGGGGAATGGAAAGCCAAGCAGACCAGTATGGGACCCTAAGTCTACTGTCATCCTTGGTGGTAGCTAACTTTTGGCTTGTTTGTCCTTTAAACTGAGGTAAAATTCCCCTGGAGTAAGCTCTCTAAAGAGAGCTCTTCTTCAATTTGAGATGTGTGTGTACTGTTTGGCCTTGATGCACTTTCCCAAAGACATATCGTCTATGGTCAGCAACCTTCCGTTTTGCTGTTCTTCTAGTTAGCATGGTAGATAAACAGTCTTTGGGGTCAGACTGACTTGGTTCAAATACAAAATAGCTATGTGACTTTGGGCAAACAACTTAACCTCTCTGTGCCTGAGTTACTGCATTGGGAATAAAGAGAATGTGAGAATGATAATAGTAACTGTGCCAGAGGGTTATAGAGAAAAATTAAGAAGGTATTTACATAAAGTCTTTAACAACATCTTCTACATAGTGAGCCCTTAAAAAGTTTTAGCTTTTGTTATTATGATGTTGTTGTTGTTGTTGTTAGTTGCCATCAAGTTGGCTCCAACTCATGAAAGCCTTATGTATAACAGAGCAAAACATTGCTTAGTTTTGTGCCACCTTCAAGGAGCTCTGGTGGTATAGTGGTTAAGGCATTTGGCTACTAACCAGAAGGATGGTGGTTGCAATCCACCAGCTGCTCCATGTAAGAAAAATGAGGCAGTCTACAGATTTACAGCCTTGGAAATCCAATGGGGGAATGGATTTGATGGCAGTGAATTTGGTTTTCTTGGTTTGGTGCCATGATCAATAATTACTGGAATATTTAAGTACATTATTGTGGTTGTTGTATCAGGGCCTATTATGATAGCCACTACATAAATGAAATTAACTTTTTTTTTTTTTTACTACTTGTTATGCATGTACTAGTAACTTTGCTAGCCATGTAGGAAGATCAAATAGTGAATACGATGTGGTGTTTATCTCTGGTCTTGTGGATCTCACATTTAGTTGGAAGTATATAAAAAGTATATGTGTTTGAAAAAAGTACCATGGACTGACAGAAGAACAAACAAATCTATCCTGGAAGAAGTGCAGCTGGAATGTTCCTTGGAAGCAAGAATGTCCAGACTTGGTCTCCCCTACTTCGGTCATGTTGTCAAAAGGAACCCTTCCTGGAGAAGGATACCAAGCTTGGTAAAGTGGAGGAGGGTCAGCAAAAAACGGGAAGACCCTCAATGAGACAGATTGACCCAGTGGCTGCAAAGATGGGCTCAGCTATAGCAAGGATTGTTAGGTTACTGCAGGACTGGGCAGTGTTTCGTTCCATTTTATATAGAGTCGCTATGTACATGTGAATCACAGCCGAGTCGATGGCCTCTAACAACAGTAACATACAAAAGCATATAAAAACTCAAAACATGGCAGAATATGTTAAGTGCTATAAATTTTTGAAGACAGACAGAAACTTGGGTGGGTACCCGGATAAAATTAATGGAAGAGGGTGTCAAAAGATAGGTAGAATTTAGACATGTAGAGATGACCAATAGGGCAGAGGTAGGGGAGGGCTCTTTTATCAAATGGATTTTAGCAATTAAATACAGCAGCACCGAAATAAATAAATAAATAAATAAATAAATAAATAAAGCACCGAATGGTGCAGAGTACTTCACAAGAAAAGAACTGGGAAACTAGGTAAGCAGACAGATATACTTTGTTTGGAACAAATACAATTTAAAGACAGTAGAATTAGTTGCCAACAATTTAAAACTGGATTTTCTTTTAAATCTTAATTTCTGGTTTTTATTGAAAAATAAAAACTGCAAGATCTAGAAACATGCATTTGTTTATCATCCTAGTCTTACATTCTCATATGGCAACAGAATCACTTGGAAAGAGTTGTCATCCTCTACTGTGTCACAGTCCCCACCTGTGGTAGTTAAGGTTATGTGTCGACTTGGCTGGGGCTGGTTTTGAGTAGCTAGGCAGCTGGATATCGTTATTCCCCGTGATGAGACTGGTAATCATGGTGGAATCTGCTCTGAGCAGCTGAGTAGCTGTCTTAGGAATATCATTTGCTTCCAATACATAAGAAGCTTTGAGAAAGGTCTTGCGTTTTTGGCATACTTGGACCCTGCCTAGCTACAGCCGAGTCTTCATTCAGCAACCCACCATGTTTCCTGCCAATCTTGGGACTGTTTTTGGACTTGAACTAGTGGCCTGCCATGTTGCTTAATAATTTTGGGACTGTGCCATTTTATTTGTTGACTTTGGGTTTGTCAGCCTCAGCCCCCAGCAGCTGCCTGAGTTAAGAGAAGCCTCCAGCTTCAGTTGGCCAGGAGCAAAAGGCAGAACTGAAGCTCAAGGTTGAGGGGCCTTCACACAGCCCCAAGAGCTGGCACTTTGAACTCAGACTTCTAGACTCCTAAACTGTAAGAGAATAAATCCCTGCTTGGTAAAGCCATACACTTGTGGTATTTTCTGTTAAAGCAGCACTAGCAACCAAAACATCACCATTCCCTATAGCCTCGCATACTCATGCCTCTCACATACTCATGCCTCAATTGTTTGTGCTTCTTTAGCTAATTCTATTTTTTAAAAAAACAAACCTACTGCCATGAAGTCAATTCTGATTCACAGTGACCCCCACTGGGTTTCCAAGGTGGTAAATCTTTATGGAATTAGACTGCCTCATCTTCCTTCTACATATTGGCTGGTGGGTTTGAACCACCAACCTTCTGGTTAGCCATCAAATGCCTTAGGTACAGCACCACCAGAGCTCCTTAGTTGATTCTATTTTAAAAAACAAAAACAAAAACACCTCACTGCCATCGAGTAGATTCTGACTCATTGTGACCCCGTTGGGTTTCTGAGGCTATAAATCTTTATGAAAGTAGATCACCTCATCTTCCTTCTGTGGAGCAGCTGGTGGGTTTGAACTACTGATCTTCTGGTTATCAAATGTCTTATCCACTATCTCACCAGAGCTCCTTAGTTGATTCTATAGGCCACTGAAATTTCTTTTTCCTGCTTTAGAGACTATATTACAAGAACAAAGAAATTATAGAAGGAAATGGAGAACTATTGAAGATATAATAACAGTGTTGGTGACAAAAACCAGATCAGATCTGCTGATTGAACTCTGGGAAGGGGTTATCTTCATAGATGCACAAGAAAGATGGAGTTAGTTGACTTGCCTTCATACTGAGCAGGACAAAAGAGCCATCAGATGCTGATGGTGTGTCCTGCTTGCATATGAGTTAAACTTGAGGGAGGAGGGGGGAAGCAAGCTCTCTCAGTAGCCATCTCCAGTGGTGCCTGAGCAGAGGTTATACAGAGCAGAGTTGGGAATCAGTCCCCAAGGTGGTGGGCTGAATCTCTGGCAGCTCCACCGTGAAAACACTGGCTGCATGGGGTCTTGGATCTTCTTCAGGCCATGGTGCAGCATTCTTTCCCAAGAAAAGGCAGCACAGGACAGAGGTTTTAGGAACAAAATTGTTCAGATTTCAACTTGAAAACTATCTATAAGCAATCTGACCTCAGACTGGTTATTTCATCATCTCTATGTCATCTGCAAAATTGGGTTAATGATACCTGCTTATTAAATTAAATATGTATAAAATACTTATTAAAGCATTTTCAAGACATGTCACTAGTTATCATTAGTATTATTACTATTATTATTATGAGCACCTTAGCACGCAGATCAGAAAGAGAGTGTGCACCCACTAGGCAGGAGTAGTCAACTTCTAGGAAATTCATGTTCACTATTCTCTGACGACCCTTGGTGATGTGGTCTTATAAAGACGTTTGTGTGAGGGGTGATGTGAGCAAAAATGAGAATGATAAAGACAAAAAAATACAAAAAAGCAAGAATGGATTATAAAGGCAACATTGACCTTGGAAGCTAAGAAACAATATAGGGGAGGAGAAGAACCAAACTCATTGCTATTGAGTGATCCTGACTCATAGCAACTCCCACTGGGTTTCCAAAACTGTAAATCTTTACTGAAGTAGAATGCCTCATCTTCTTACCACACAGCAGCTGGTGGGTTTGAACCACAGAGCTTCTGGTTAACAGCCAAATGCCTTACCACCACCCCCCTCCAGGCCACCAGAGCTTCCTAAGAAACAATAAAGAACTATTCAAGTAACTGAGAAGTTGAAATTACTATAGATCTGTTCTCAAATTTATATGTTTCTGTTCGTATTCAAAATTATTAGAAACTTTATACAGCCCACTCCTCAAGCCTCAGAAAGAGGCCTTTTATGATAGACACACACACACACACACACACACACACAAAACCTCACTGCTATTGAGTCAATTGTGACTCATAGCAACTGCCATTGAGTTTCCAAGGCTGTAAATCTATATGGAAGTAGATTGCTCCATCTTCCTACCATGGAGTGACTGATGGATTTGAGTCATGGACCTTCTGGTAAGCAGCCAAATGCCTTATCCATTATGCCACCAGAGTTCCAATGATAGATATAAGGCTTAAAAGTTAGAATAAGAGGAACTGATTCTAAGTCCTAACTATTGTTGCCAATAGAAAAAAAAAAAAAAAAATTAATGGTTGCTGTCTTTTCTAAAGACCTTAGCATAGTACCTAAGGCACTTGACTGCTAACCAGAAAGCTGGTGGTTCAAACCCACCAGCCACTCCTCAGAAGGAAAGTTGGGCAATCTACTTCTGTAGTGATACTGCCTCAAAAACCCAAGGAGGGGTCGGTCTGACTCCATGGCACATAACAACAACAAACAACATATGGAGATTATTTTCTGGCAATTTCTTGTGTGACTCTCTCTCATCTCTGAGAGGATCTATAGAGTGTACTATGTTTTCATATATTATGTATAGTTAGATAGTAAAATCCTCAAAGACAGGGACTATTTTCTTATTTCCTGTTTCATTAAAAGCATCAAGCCCAGTGTCTTCATAAATATGTCTTATTTAAGGTGTGTGTCTTTATAAACACTATACTCATTCATTCATTCAACAAGAATTTACTGAGGCCCTTCTATCTTCAGACCCTGTTCTGAACACTGGTAATATCAGGAAGATATTCCCACCTTATCATCCAGCTGGAAACAAGTGATTAAAGAAATAGAGACAGGAGATGGTGATGAAAGTTACAACAGAAGAAGTACAGGGGGCTTTGAAAACATTTACCACAGAAGAGTAGCTTCAACTACTTGTCAGGGACTGTTTCTCAGGGGAACTGGGCATGTTCAGTAAGTATTTTCTGAATGATAACTATATTTCATACAGACCACAGGAGTGAAACTACACAAAAAGCCATACTCTCAGGAGTAAGCTAATGCAGAAGTATATAACCTGTGAGGTATATAAGACTATAAACAGTTAATGCTATGCAGCCCTGGTAGCGCAATGGTTAAGTACTTTGTTGCTAAGCAGCCATTCAAGGTTCAAAACCACCAGCCACTGGGCAAGAAAAAGAAACACAGCCTGCTTTCTGAAAGATTTACAGCCCTGGAAACCCTATGGGGCAGTTTTCTTCTGTTCTATAACCTAACTATGAGTCACAATTGACATGACAGCAATAAGGTTTTGTGGTTTTTCTTTCTTTCTTTCTTTTTTTTTTTTTGGTTTATGGAAGACAGGCAGGTCTTTCTCTGTGGCTCTCCATACTTCCTTCTGAGCCCTCACCAGAACTGCCTTTGATGTCCATAATCCTGCCAACAGTCTCTTCAAGGCAATCTAGCTTTTACTATCCCAAACCAAATACCAAATTCCTTATTATCGAGTCAATTCTGACTCAAAGCAACACCCTCATAGGGTTTTCAAGGCTGTTAATCTTTATGGAAGAAGACTGCCTCATCTTTCTTCCATGGAGTAGCTGTTGGATTCAAACCAATGACCTTTGGGTTAGCAGCCAAATGCCTTAACCACTGCACCACCAGAAATCCTTAGTTTTTACTACTAGGAACCTTAAAATTTTTCCACCCTCTACCAATTACCCAAGGACTTCTGGTGGCATAGTGGTTAAAGCACTGGTCTGCTAAACAAAAGGTCAGTGGTTTGAATCCACCAGCCATTCTACAGGAGAAAGATGAAGCGGTCTGCTTCTATGAAGATTTACAGCCTTGGAGTTCCAGTAAGATGGCAGAATAGGCAGAAAGACTTCACAGACCCTCTTCAATAAACAAAAGGAGAACAAACTAATACAGATATAGAAGATAATCCTGGATCCCTGAGCCTTGAAAGAAAGGATATAGAAGTGGACTAAACTACAACTAGCAGAAGAATTTGCATGAAAACACCAAAAAAGGAGACACATGGAGCTGTGGTCTGGCAGCGAGCCTGATGACACAGACAGCTTGAATATTGCCAAGTGGTTTTAGGACCTAAGAATTAACCTAAAAATCGGCCTTGCTTGCCATGGACTGCAAGGCGGACTGCTCTGGTGGCTGGTGAATAAAAGGGGAAGCAGTGAAGAGGAAGGCAAGCTGAGCTGTTGATTTTTGCCTGTCTGGAGGGCACAGCCATTTTGAATGTTTACAACTGGTTTGACTATTTTGGATATTTAAAGCAACAGTGTTCTCCCAGATTCCAGGGACTTAAGAACAGGCTCCACTTGCCAGGAACCACAAGGACATGCCAGACACAGATGACTGGAAAAGTGAGACATTCCCCATGTTACTCTTATACGCTCTTAGTGAATGGAGGTGAGGCCATCACTCACTACCACCCACCTTCTGGGTCAGCAGGGATGCCATACCAGTCTGTGTGCTCAGCCAGAGCTTGGTTGCCCTGCCCCAATTTTCTTTTTTCTGTTTTTTAGTTTATTTTTTGTCTGTTTTTAAACTATTACTACTATTATTACTTTTGTCCTTTTTAAAATTATTCTTTATTCTTCCTCTCCCAAGTTCTAGCATTCAGCTTTTTTTCATTTCCCTGTTTCTGGTTGCAATTTTTTTTTTTTTCTTTCTTTCTCATGGTTAACACTGTTCCTTGCTTTTCTTTTTGTATTTTTCCCATCTTTTTCTTCATTATTCTCCTTCTCTACCTTTTGTCTCTTATTGTGTTCTCCCCAGATATTGTTTTTTGCGTTTTTTTTTTTTTTTTTCCTTTTTCTCTTTTTTGGTTACTATTCATTTGTGACTATGCAGTGTGTTTCTTCATCCATTTGCTTTTATTTTTGATGGTTATTTAATTGTTATTTTTGTCTAACTTAGTGGAAGACAGCAATAGTGCCCATATGACACAACTACACCCACACCTCCTACAGCTTCACTTACTGAGTGAGAGCCACCACTTCCTTCTCCACCAATGGGCCAATGATAAACAACCACCAAGAAAAGCCTGACTCATCCTTGGCTGCTCTTCACAAACAATTAACAGAGATCTAAATACAACAGCATCATAATGTCTTGGAGACAACAGACCATCACACTCCACACAAAGAAGCAAGCTAAAGTGGTAGAACCAAAGGAACAAGATACAGACCCAGAACACATCTCTGAGGAAGAAGCAGCATTGGAACTCTTTGACAAGGAATTCAAAACAATTATATTTAGGTATTTTCAAAGGATTGAGAGACAGACCAAGGAAAACATGGACAAAACCCTAGAAAAATTTTGGAAGAAAATACAAAAACAAAATGACAAAATAAATGAAAAATTAGAAATGATTCTAAATGTACAGATAGAAATCCAGAAGATTAACACTAAATTGTCAGAAATAGATAAAACATTGAAAGGGCAAAAGAGAAGAATTGATGCAATGGATGAGAGAATTAATGAGATTGAAGATAAATACCTGAATACTTCTTCAGAAAGGGACCAATCTGAAAAAAGATCAAAACAAAATTAAGAAAGCCTAAGGTTCATGTGGGATACCATCAAAAGGAATAACCTACATGTCACTGGAATTCCAGAACAGGAAGAGAAAAATAAAACCACTGAGAAA
>NW_006921651.1:493489-494886 GCF_000298275.1 Orycteropus afer afer | reverse complement strand
ATAAGCTCTGATTTCTCAGCAGAAACCATGTGAATGAGAAGGCAATGGGATGCTACAAATAAAACCCTGAAAGAGAAAAAATTTCAATCAAGAATTATATATCCGGCAAAATTGTCCCTCAAATATGATGGTGAAATTAGGAGATTTCCAGGTAAGCAGAAACTAAGGGAATTTGTTAAAACCAGAACAACTTTACAAGAGATGCTAAAGGGAGTCCTTTGAACAGAGAACCAAAATTAGCAAACAACAATCAACCATTATTACACAAGATGACATAACCCAGAAACCACAGCTAGGACATATCCAAAGTAAAATAAGCTTACAAGATTGTAAACAGGGAAAAAGAGACATCAATTGGCAAGTGAGGACAACTACAAACCAAAAAGAAGGAAAATGCTGTGTAGTTACAGAACTTTTACATAGTGAAGAAGTCAAGAGAGTTGCAAGATGGAATGGACTAATTTAATCTTGGGGAGAAAATTATAAATCACAGAGTAACCTCAAAGAAAAATGATAAATCATCACAACACAATAATAAAAAAAAAGGACAAGCACAAATATTCAGCAAATACTAAAACAGAAGTAACAAAGGAAATGATAACATGATTTATAGACATAATGAGCTCAGCACAAAATTATATGGAACAAAGAAACCAAGTACACCATGAAAAAACACATAACAAAATGACAGCAATCAATTCATACTTGTTGATAATTACACTGAATGTTAATGGATTAAATGCACCACTCAAAAGACAAAGAGTTGCAGATTGGATAAGAAAGAAAACTAACAAATATGCTGTCTACAAGAGACAAACTGCAGAGAAAAAGACAAAAATAGACTAAAAATCAAAAATCAAAGGTTGTAAAAAGATGTATCAAGCAAATGGCAACTGTAAAAGAGCAGAAGTAGCAATATTAATTTCTGATCAAATTGACTTCAAGACAAAAACCACCATACGAGACAAGGAATGTCATTATATAATGATTAAAGGATCAATTGAACAAAAATATATAACCATAATAAGTATCTATGGACCCAATGAAAAAGCAGCAAAATACATAAAACAGAATTTAAAACAGTTGAAAAGGCAAATAGATGACTCCACAGTCATAGTGGGAGACTTTAATACACAACTTTCAATGAAAGACAGAACAATTGTGAAGAAACTCAACAAAGATGCAGAAGACAAAACAATATAATCTTGACCTTATAGACATCTAGAGAGCACTTCACCCAACAACAGCACAATACTCATTCTTTTCCAGTGCACATGGAACATTTTCATGATAAACCATAAAGCAACCCTTAATAAATTTAAAAACATTGAAATACTGCAAAGCATCTTCTCAGATCATAATGCTATCAAATTAGAAATCAACAATAGGGAGATCAA
>NW_006921651.1:455751-491129 GCF_000298275.1 Orycteropus afer afer | reverse complement strand
GGCAATGACATATCTTATAACGGATTTATCTCTACAATTTATAGAAAACTCCAACACCTCAATAACAAAAAGACAAACAATCCAATTTAAAAATGGGCAGAAGACATGAATAGACACTTCACCAAGGACGATATTCAAGTGGCCAACAAACATATGAAGAAATGCTTACGACCATTAGCTATTAGAGAGATGCAAATCAAAACAGCAATGAGATACCATCTTGTCCCAGCACTAGCAGCAAAGTTCAACAGCACAGAGAAGAGCAAATGCTGGTGAGGATGTGGAGAGATTGGGACTCTCCTACAATGCTGGTGGGACTGTAAAATGATACAACCACTGTGGAAAGCAGTATGGCGATCCCTTAAAAAATTAGAATTAAAAATACCATTTGACCCAGCCATTCCATTACTAGGTATATATCCTAAAGAAGTGAGAGCCATGACAAGAATAGACATATGCCCACCCATGTTCATCATAGCACTATTTACAATAGCCAAAAGATGGAAACAACCTAGGTGTCCATCACTGAGGAATGTATACTCAAACTATGGTACATACACACAATGGAATATTATGCAACCCTAAAGAATCTGCATAACAATGCATAACGTGGATGAACTTGGAGGACATTATGCTGAGTGTGTGGTAAGTCAATCACTGGAGGACAAATTATGTATTAGCTCATTATTTTAAAAGTCAAAGAAAGGTTTATCTATGGAAAGAAATTTTCTTTGTTGATTACCAGGGGTGGGAGGGGAAGGGAGGGAACACTGTTACATAGGTAGAGATAAGTATTGATTTGGGTGAAGAGAAGGGCAATATACCAAATGTGAGTGATCAACATGGTGGCATTGAGGAAGAAGAAGGCATAGAGAAGTACGTGAGAGGTGCAGACAACAAAGATGAACCCTTTTGCACATACAGTACTCTGTTGTCAGTGAAGGCAAACATGGGTATATGGGTGGATAGATGGGTGGACAGGCTGAACTATTAGGTATGTCTATGAAGTGGGTAGTGTACTCAAGACCATGTATAGGGTTGGCAGACAATGGTCCTATAAGTGTATTTGTATGATCTGTAAGAATTCCCAGGTGTATAGTACAGCTGACAAGGGAGAAGGTTGTAGTCACTTCTTGGTCACAGCAGCTATCCAGAGGGAGTGAGTTGTTGAACTGGTGGGCTCAGGATCATAGTTGCAGGGGACATCAAGCTCAATTGGCATAATATGCTACAGAAAATATTGTTCCACCTCCTACTTTGGTGAGTAGCAACTGGGATCTTAAAGGCTTGCAAGCAGCCATCTAGATGTAACAATGGGTCTCTCCTCATCCAGAGCAAAGAAGAATGAAGAAAACCAAAGATTTATAGCAACAATTAGTCCTAGCAACTGGTACACCATGTGATCCACAGCCTGGATGACTATGAGACCAGAAGAACTAGATGGTGCCCAGCTACCACTGTAAACCACTCGAAGGGGGACCTGTGTGGTAGATCCTGGACAGAGAGGGAGAACAATGTGGAACAAAACTCAAAATCAAAATCATTTAGAAAAAAAAGGGGGAGGGATCAGGTTTGCTGGCCTGATAGAGCCTGGTGAACTGCTGAGACTATGGCCCCTAGCTGCCCTTCAGGTCTGGAATTTAACCCATACCTGTGGCTTCCAGCCAAACAAAAGACATGCATATGAGTTGAACATTTACTTGAGGTAGACACACTCCTTGGAGAGAACAATCATGGGAGAAAGAAGGGCTGCTTATGCACAGGGAGACAGCTTAGGGGGCAGGAGTGCATGGAGGGATGGATACAGGGAAGAGGTAACTACGGGGAGGAAGTGGGAGGGGAGCTGTTGCATTGTGGTAAATTGTCGTCAATGTCATGAGACAAAGTGTATGTGAACTGCTGTATGGAAAGTAAATTAGCTCTGTAAATTTTAACCCAAATCACAATTAAAAATAAAAAAGAAAGAAAAAAAAGATTTACACTTTGGAAATCCTATGGGGCAGTTCTACTCCGTCTTAAAGGTTTACTTTGAGTCAGAATCAAATTAATGGCAGTGGATTTGGGTTTTTGTTTGTTTCTTTACCCATTACCCAGTTTCAACACCACTTCCACATTTTAGGTAACTGTTAGACCAGCTCTGGTGGCATTGTGCCTAAGGCATTTGACTGCTAACCAGAAGGTTGGCACTTCTAAACCCACCAGCCACTCTGTGGAAGGAAGACTGGGTAATCCACTTCCATAAAGGTTTACCACCTCAGAAACCTAAGGAGGTCGCTATGAGTCAGAATAGATTGGATGGCAGTGAGTTTTTTGTTTGTTAGAGCAGCAGTCTCACTTCTTGATACCAAATTCTGTCTTAGTTATCTAATGTTGCTATAACAGAAATACCACAAATGGATGGCTTTAACAAGCAGAAATTTATGTTTCCTCAGTTTAGGAGTCTAGAAGACCAAATTCAGGGTACTAGCTCTAGGAGCTCTGGTAGCATAGTGGCTAAGGCACTTGACTGCTAACCAGAAGGCTGGCGGTTCAAACCCACCAGCCACTCCTCGGAAGGAAGGTTGGGCAATCTGATACTGCCTCGGAAACCCAAGGAGGGGTCACTACGAGTCAGGGCTGACTCGATGGCACATAACAACAACAACAACAAAGCTCTAGGCGAAGGCTTTCTCTCTCTGGGGGGAGGGTCCCTGTCTTTTCAGTTTTTGTTTCTTGGTTCCTTGGAGATCATGTGGTTTGGCATCTGTCTTCCCCCATATCTGCCTTTTCAATCTGCAAGACATTGACTCAAAATACTCCCTACACTAATCCTTCCTAATTAACATAACAAACACAACCCATTGCCAAGTAAGATTGTAACCACAGGCATAGATGTTAGGATTTACAACACATATTTTGGGGACAAAATTCAATCAATAACAAGGGGGTAGATTTCTCTGTGAAAAGATTCATGTGTAGGCATTGAGTGAATTCAGAAGAATATTTTGTTCCACATTGCCTTCCTCAGTACCGTGGTGTTGAGATTACGTCCAAGGCTTATTAGCCCTGTATCTGATGCCCCACTAATTTGGAAGACCAGGAGCTCTTGTAAGGGGAAGGCTTGGAGTTAACATATGGGGTAGCAGATAGTGGGCAACCAAAAACCAAACCTACTGCCACCAAGTCAATTCCAACTCATAGTGACACTGTAAGACAGAGTAGAACTAACTTTCCCATAGGGTTTCCAAAGCTCTAAATCTTTAAGGAAGCAGATAGTCTCATCTTTCTTCAATGGGGTGGCTGGTGGGATTGAACTAATGACCTTTTGGTTAGCAGCCAAATGCCTTAACCACTGCACCACCAGAGGTCCTAGATAGAGGGCAAGGAGGCTGTCTGTCATAGAAGTTGTGATGGGAAAAAGGCAAAGTGAAGCATGGCTTAGTTCTAAGCATGATATGCATAGGAGGTAACTGCTAGTATTATTAGAGAGATTATGTGTCATACTGCTTTGAGATAAAGTGCTTAAGAACAAGAAAAATAAAAGGAACATGTTTTTCCAGTTGACCTTCTTCCTTGTAACTTAATAGTCATGGTGCTAAACAACTTAATAGCTTTGAGCTGTTGTTCTCTGTTCCTTCTTTCTGATGAACAATTATTTTCTTCCTTGTTCTGGAATAAACCCCACATTGAGAATCAAATACCCTGGAGAGAGTATCTGAATAAAAGAACGAATAAATATCCAAGTGGCTGGTCCATATCCTCAACACCCAGAGATCTAGCAGAATGATAATATGGAAAGGAGGGAGTGAGAAATGGTGTGTGTGTGCATGTGTGTGTAAAATCAGACCCAGGAAAAAACATCACCATTCCCAAAATGTGTGCTTTACAATTTGGGTCCATAATTGGAAAAGCCATGAATCCAAAATAATTAATATCACAGTGCTTTCCTTTCATCCAAAGTATGTTGCTATGGTTGTTGTCAGATTCTATCCAGTTGGGCCCCAGCTCATGGTGACCCCACGCACAATGAACAAAATGCCACCCAGTGAAGTACCATTGATTGCCATGATCAGTTAAGGATCAGACTGATCACAATGATAAGGGGCACCAACTATATATCAGCACAGTACCTGGTCAAAATTAGCACTCAATTAATGCCATTTACTTCTTTATTTTTGTCACTGAGCCTAAGTACTTTACCCATATTATCTCAATTAATTTCTCACACATACTCTATGAAGTGGCAAAGTAGTTACTACATCTGTGTCCATTTCATAGATGAGGAAATGAAAAGGTAAAGAGAGTAGTTAGGCTGCTCAACAGTACACAGCTAGGAAATGACAGAGCCACTTGTTGATCCCAGAGCATCAGAGGACAAAGCCCAGGATAGGACCACTGTGCTCTGCATATGGCCTCCTGGTATCCCTGTGCTTCAGAGACACGCACCAGAAAAAGAGACAGAAATGCAGAGGATGTCCCTACATGTGATATGTGTCACAACAGAAGCAAGCAGAAGGGTCTGTCAGAGAACACAAAAAGAAAGCAATTACATTTCTCAGGGAGGTGAGAAAGCCTTCTCAGAAGGAGGGACACAAAGTTGAGTGGTGAAGGCTGGATAGTTCTTGGCAGCTGTGGGTGTCAGAGAGTAGTAGGTGCCAGGAAAATTTCAAAAATATCAAGAGGGCACTTTCACACATCCTTGGTGGAGCCATCTATCAAAAACATAAATGGTTGGTATCTTTTGTATCTGTAAGCTCACTAACAGCAAAGAGTATAAGAAAAATGCACAAAAATGCATATGTGATTTTTCATATCATATTATAAAGTAGGAAACAAGTAGAAAGGACCTGAATATTCGAGAATGGAATATGTACAAAGTAATATTATCTGCTGCTGTTGTTAAATGATTTTGAGTCATCTCCTACTCATAAAGACCTTATATAGAATGAAACACTGCCTGGTCCTGTGCCAGCCTCACATCACTGCTATACCTGAGCCCATCGTTGCAGCCACTGTGTCAATCCATCTCATTGAGGGCCTTCCCCTCTTTCAGCAACCCTCCACCTTACAAGCATGATATCCTTCTCCAGAGAATGGTCCCTTCTGATAACATGACCAAAGTAGGTGAGATGAAGTCTGGCCATTCTCACTTCCAAGGAGCATTCCAGCTGCACTTCTTCCAGGACAGATTTGTCAGTTCTTTTAGCAGTCTATGATACTTTCAGCATTCTTGACCAATATTACAACTCAAAAGCATCAACTCCTCTTTGGTCTTCCTTATTCATTATCCAGCTCTCACATGTATATGTTGTTGTTGTTGTTGTTATGTGCCATCGAGTCAGACCTGACTCATAGCGACCCCTCCTTGGGTTTCCGAGGCAGTATCACTACGGAAGTAGGATTGCCCAACCTTCCTTCCGAGGAGTGGCTGGTGGGTTTGAACCTCCAGCCTTCTGGTTAGCAGTCAAGTGCCTTAGCCACTATGCTACCAGAGCTCCCCACATGTATGTGAGGTGATTGAAAATACCGTGGCTTGGGTTAGAGTCATTGTAATCTTCAAGGAGACATCTTTGCTCTTCAGCACTTGAAAGAGGTCTTTTGCAACAGATTTGCGAATCCAATGCGCCGTCTGATGTCTTGACTGCTGCTTTCATTGGTGTTGATTGTAGAAACAAGTAATGTGAAGTCTTTGACAACTTCAATCTTTTCTCCATTTATTGTGATACTGGTTATTGGTCCAGTTGTGAGGATTTTTGTTTTCTTTATACTGAGGTGTAATCCATACTGCAGATTTGCAGTCTTCAATTCTCATCAGAAAGCACTTCAAGTCATCTTCACTTTCAGCAAGCAAAGTTGTGTTGTCTGTATATCACTGGTTGTCAGTGAGTCTTCCTCCAATCCTGCTGCCACGTTCTTCTTCCTATACCAGCTTTCTCAGATTATTTGCTCACCATACAGATTGAATAGGTGTGATGAAAGGATACAACCCTGATGCACTCCGTCCTTGATTTTAAACCATGCAGTGTTCCCTTGTTCTGTTTGAATGAGAGCCCCCTGGCCTATATACAGGTTTTTCATGAGTACAGTTAAGTGTTCTGGAATTCCCATTCTTCTCAATGTTATCCACAATTTGTCATGATCCACACAGTCAAATGCTTTTCCATAGTCAATAAAACACAAATAAACATATTTCTGGCACTCTTTGCTTTGAGCCAAGGTCCATCTGACATCAGCAATGATATCCCTCATTCCATGTCCTCTCCTGAAACCAGCTTGCATTTCTGGAAGTTCTCTGTCTATATACTGCTGCAACCATTTTTGAATTATTTTCAGTAAGATTTTATTTGCATGCAATATTAATGATATTTTTATTACTTTCCACATTCTGTGGGATGACCTTTCTTTGGAATAGGTACAAATATGGATCTTTTCCAGTCAGTTGGCCAGGTAGCTCTCTTCCAAATCTCTTGGCATAGCCAAATGAGTGCCTCCAGAGAGACATCTGTTAGTTGAAACATCTCAATGGGTGTCCTGTCAATTCCTGGAGCCTTGTTTTTCACCAATTCCTTCAGTGCAGCTTTGACTTCTTCCTTCAGTATCATTGGTTCTTGATCATATGCCACCTCCTGAAATGGCTGAACATCAACCAATGTATAGTGACTTTATGTATTCCTTTCATCTTCTTTTGATGTTTCCTGCATCATTCAATATATTGCCCTTAGAATCTTTCAATATTGCAACTTGAGGCTTAATTTTTTTCCCTCACTTCCCTCTGCTTGATAAATGCCAAGCGTGTTCTTCCCTTTTGGTTTTCTAACTCCTGGTCTTTGCACATTTCACTATAGTAATTGGCTTTGTCTGCTTGAGCTGCTCTTTGAAATCTCTTTTATCTTGTCATTTCTTCCATTTGCTTTGGCTATTCTCTGTTCAAGGGCAAGTTTCAGAGTTTCTTCTGACATCCATTTTGGTCTTTTCTTCCTTTCCTGTGTCTTCAATGACATTTCATTTTAATCATGGATGATGTTCTCAATATCATCCCACAATACCTCTGGTTTTTGGTCACTGATGTTCAATGCCTCAAATCTATTCTTTAAATGGTCTCTAAATTCAGGAGGGATATATTCAAGGTCACATTTTGGCTCTTGTGGACTTGTTTTAATTGTCTTCAGCTTCAACTTGAATGTGCATATGAGCAGCTGATGGTCTGTTCCACAATCAGCTCCTGGCTTTGTTTTGGCTGAAGATATTGAGCTTCTCCATCGCCTCTTGCCACAGATGTAATCAATATTATCTAGTCACTAAAAGAAAAGATGGATGGACATCAAGATGTAGTCAGTATTATCTAGTCACTAAAAAAAAAAAAAAAAAGATGAATGGACATCTATGAAAGATGAGTAAGTGGCAAAAATAGGTAAAAATAATTTTGCATATAAAAATGGCACAGAAACGTGTTCTGTGGTTGCTAGTGACTGTCATCTTGGCTCTGTCTCATGACAGCCTTAAGTACAGAAGAATGAAACATGGCCTAGTCCTGTGCCATCTCTATGATCTTTGATATGTTTCAGTCCATTCTTGACGCTCTGGTGCAGTCATAGGAAAACAACACAGAAAAAAATGTTAACGGTGGTCATCTCCAGGTAGTAAAATTTAGGGGTAACTTTTAGTTTCTCACTTTATTTTTCTGTATAGTTTTCACTTTGACAATAAACATTTATCACAAAAAGTTCATGCATAAAAGAAACAAACAAAACTTAAATATTAAGAAAATGAACTGCTCAATAGGTCTGTTGAGATGAGGTTTAGAAAGTATAAAAAGCCCCCTCCCCAAAAAAATTGAACAGATGTGCCCAATATCTTCATTTCTGTACATATGACTGATGACTTTGGTGAAAATGTCATTAAAGGAAATGAAGTGGCTCAAAGCTGTTTGGGAGATTGGCAAAGTGCAATATCATCGATTTTTAATTCTTCAACATAGTGCTACCTGCTAGCGTGCCAGGTCAGACTCCTGAATTGTGGTAGGTTATAATTGTGCAAACATTTGGACCCTCCAACATTTGAGGTGGCAGATCAGGGCTTTGGATAGCAGAGTTCCTTGGTCACATTCCACTGTTCATGAATAGTCCAATCTGTTTACCCCAACATGCCATTAAAATATTTTATTCTATGTGACCTGCAACATAAAATGACTGGGAGCACTACGTAAAAAGACCATCTTTTCTGGCCTATTGTTTTGTCAATAGGGTAATGGAGATCCAGAGAAGGTTAAAGAATTTCCCCAAATCACATAGCTAATTAGATAAGTAAACCAATCCCTCATTAAAGCCAAATTAATAACATTTTGGAAAACACAAACAATATTGAATCACAATCAGAATGGAAGAACACAGAATCAAAGAATTGAATGCTGGGAATGATACATCCTGACCAGGTAGTTGCCTCATTGCTTTTCCAGGGCCCTGCCTTTCTGTGTATATAATGCTGGTTATGAGAGATAAAATTATCAGTACATAGGAAGTGGAGAATTGGACATTTAAAACGTTGGCATAGCTCACCAACATGGTAGTTTTTGCTTGTTTTCATCATCTAGGTCTTTCTTTTTAACAATCTTTATAAAAAGTATCTTAATCTTCATGGAGTTGTCTTCTGCTGGAAGGCTCAATTCCAACTATCGATTAGTTAAGATATTTATGTTCATGTTTGTCTTCAAGAGAGCACCGAGGTGTTCTTCTCCATGATGGCCTTATCGAGGGCATAGCTGCCAGTTACTGACGTGGATTAGACCACTCAGAGCTGAGGCAATTTGGGAGATGAAGTGCTGGCTTTGAGCAGGTGCTAGTGTGTTTTGCTGAGACTAAAATTCATTTTCCACTTTATGATATATGTATCCTCCACATTTCAGGCTTCTCAAATCTGGACTCCTCAAAGTCTTTATTAAAGTTAAACTGCATATTGGCCCTGTATCTGTTTCCTTCTTCCACAATTTATGTATATTTTCATTCCTATTATGCAGATGTCTGGTCTTCATGTTTGTCCACTGTTCCTGTGACTGGACAAAAGCGGGTGAAGGAAACAGGGAAAACGTTCCTGGGATAGGTTGGATAATGGCTGGCCCCTCATGATGTCCTAATCCCCTGAATTTGTGAGTGTTACTTTATGTGGTAAAAGGGACTTGCAGATATGATAAGTTAAGGAGATGAGGTGGTAAGATTATTATGAATTATCCAAGTGGGCCCTAAGCATAATCACAAACAGGTTATTTAACTACAAAAATGAAAGTGAAAGATGTGAAAAAGGAAGAAAGAGGTTGAAGTGATAGAGGAGGGGTCACAGGCCAAGGAATGCAGATGGCCTCCAGAGGTGGCAGAAGGCATGGAAATGGATTTTTCTCTAGGGCCTCCAGAAGGCTGATATCTTCCCCTTAGCCCAGTGAAAGTGATTTTGGAATTTTGCCTCCCAGAACTATAAGGGAATAAATTTGTTTTATTTTTTTTAGGCCACTAGTTAGTGATACTTTGTTACAGCAGCAATAGGAAACTAATCCAGTTCTGTTGTAGAACTGCACTTCTCCAAAGATTGGTGGTTCAAACCCATCCAGTGTCTTCCCAGGAGAAAGACCTGGTGATCCGTACCTGTAAATATTACAGCCTGTAATCAGTTCTACTATGTCATCATGAATTGAAATCAACACGATGCATCTAACAACAACAAGAATAACAACTCCATCTACTACTGATATCTCACCTTGGATTCCTCTCTTTATTTTACCCTTTTTTCTACTTTACACTTGAGGAAACTGAGCTTTAGATAGCCAACATAATTTTCTCAAGGAAGCACCCTTAGTAGTAGTCTCTGGTGAAGCCAGCTGTCTCTGGGTCCACAGCTGATGGTCTTTCTAATACATCAAGCTCTTTCTCTGAATTTGAACTCCTATTCCCACTTTTGTGTTGAAGGGAGGGAGTCCCTTTCCTTTTGAATGGGTATTTTACTGCATAAAGCATCAACATAACAATGACCCTAATAATGATTAGAAATTGGAGCATCAGAAATGCTTGGAGATGAGCTTCCTGGAACCTTTTCAGTGCCCTGATCCCTATTGAATCTGGTGGATGGAAATAAAAATAACAGAAAGACAGAAGAGCATCTTAAAAAATTATTTCACCATGTGACCTTTAAGGTCCCTGGGGACTTGATGAGTGAGGAACCTTTCAGAGTGCTCCATTTCTGGTAATATTTATGGAGTGCTTTCCTGTTAGTTACAAGGACTTGTTTTTATCTTTCTAGGCTTCCAAATCCATTGTAGGTAACATTGCCCTTCCTCTTCTCTCACCTCCATGCCCAGCCCAAAGTATGTTGATATGGATCTATTATTAGTGTTGATGATGATGACGATGATGATGATGTCTAACATTTATTAAACATCATGTGCCAGACCCAGTGCTAAGGGTTCTCACATGAACACTGTATTTTAACCCTCACAACAACTTTATGGCTTAGGTACTTCCATTGCTGATTAGGATTCTGAAACTCAAAGGGAAGTTAAGTAAGTTGTCCTTGTCACAAGGCTAATAACTATTGGTAGAACAATAGAAAGTTTACCTCAATCTAAAACTTGTAGGCTTTCTTCAAGAATCACCCTCCTTCCCATCAACCTCTAGGAAATCTTGCTTAGGACCCATATGTGGCTTTACAACCTGAGGAACTCCACTGCAACCCCTAAAATGTTCATGTCATTGGGCAGAGTCAGATAGTTGTATATCGCCCCAACATCTTCTTTTCCTATTCTTCCTGCCCCCAAGACCATCAGTATGCCTGTTTCCTCAGAGAAGCTGGCCTAATGTAGACATATTTTAAAGGAATAGAGACCTGATCATCCTCACCCCATCCTTTCCTGCACTTATGTGTAAACTCTGTCCCAGAAACCGTAAAGGGTATAAATTGAATGTACTACAGAGGTGTGTGTGCTGGGATGTCAAATGAATGAAAACTGATGATGATTCCTGACTTCCCACACATTTTTTAATAGTCTCTCAAACACTACCACTAAATATTTTAGAATGTGACAAGGTATTCCTCCACACACAAAAGGTTAGGAATCACTGCACTGAGCAGAATATGCTAAAACCTGTGACTGGACAATGGATGCTTAGCAACTCCACTTTATTCTTATAAGAATATTGGCCTATTCTCAGGGGTTCTCAGAAGTAATATGGGGTGGAGAAATGCAGATGAGTCTTAGTTAGGATGTTTCTGATGAAAGGGAAGGTCAAAACCCAGCCTTGCTTGTTAATTGAGGAGGTCTTAAAGACACCATTGTTCTCTTCACCACATAACCATGTTCTGTTAATTGTGTGGATCAAGGAGAGTGAGTGAAATATGAGAAATAAAATAGTTCTACTCTTTTTCACTGGCTATTACCTCAGTAATGGCACTAATAAAGTTAGCATTAGAAAGAACTGGGGAGAAAAATCATCTTTACTCTTGAAGCCATGAGAAATGAAGATTCAAAAGGTTATTACAGGTAATAGATTCACATTCTAATATGTAAAATGATTGTGGCTTAGATTGGATACAGTTGACAGAGTGATGGTTGACCAGTAGGAATCATGTGTTGAGTGAATAGAAGTGGAGCTTCCGGACCAGGAGGGAAACTTGGGGCTTTATTCATACAAGGCCTGCAATCTGAGACACAGGAGCAATGTCTCCCTGGAAATAATCATTCTTCCCTAAATCTGTTCTGAAAAGCCTAGCCAAGATGGGTTTCTATCTGCCAGAATCTCAGAGGACAGGGAAGAAAGACAGTGCCAGAGGAAGACAAGGTGAATAAATGAAATCTGTCTAGCCCAAATGAGCTCCTTGTCCCAAAGCTATTTCAGGAATCCGAGAGCTACCACTCTTCCAACTGCTCTGTTCACACTAAGCTACAGCTGATGTGTTGTGCTCCCACTAAACCCTGAGTTTACCAAAATATGGAGACCCTTACCATGCTTTCCCTAGAAAAGTGAGGATCTAAATTGGTGCAGTGTAGTAAATTACTTAGTGTGGCTTTTCTATCCATAAGTCTTTGTAAACTCCAAGGTGGGATTTGCTATGAGCAACTGAGGAGCTCCTGATTGCTGAAGTTGTCCACCTGGAGTATTTCTGTTGGGAGTGGCACAAAACAATGTTCTGGGAGGTTCCCACTCTCTCTCAGGTGCTTAGAGTACTGATGCTATAATTGGCTAGTTTGACCACTCTGCCAGGCTCAAAAGGAGGCCTCCTAGAAGTAGAACTCTCTCTGATTGCTGGTTGAGGAAGCGTACTGATGAAAGAGACATGAGCTGCTGAAAGAGACACATGCTGTTGGGAAAGAGACGCAAGAGACAGGCATTGCTGAGTAAGACACCGAGGGACATGCACTGCTGGGGGAGAGACTGTGAGAGAATAGGCTGAGAGACGGTGGGCTGGGAGAGAGAGAGCGTTTTTCCTGAACTTGAACTGTAACCTGATGCTTCCCTAATAAACCTTACAATCTGTGAGTTCTGTGTGGCCACTGCAGCGAATTATCGAACCCAGGAGAGAGGTGGTGGTGCTTTGGGAGAAACAGTTGGTGAAAGGGCTGGAGGGAGGCAGCATGTCTGGCCTGGCAGTAATAGGCCTTGGGCTATTGATGGTGATTCTGCCTTCCTCTTGTGGGATGAGAGGAGGTCAGAACATGTGGCCTCCTTGCCCTTTTTGCAATTGGGTACCACATCCTAGCCAACAATACAAATTCCAAAGCTTAAATTTATATGAAATTTTTATTACCTCTCTAAAGATTTTTGGTTATAATCCCTTTTGCCCTGAACTATAAGAGGGAGAAACAAAAGCAGAAAAATATGAAATCCTCTAATTCTTCCCCCTCTTGTGTTGCTGTTAAAATAATAGTAATAATAATTTAATGTAAAATTTTTCTTCATGATTAAATGACAAGAATCCCTTCTTGGCCTCCACCATTAAGGAGTAAGAGAAAGGTCTAACAAAAAAGGATCCCAAGTTTGACCTTCAATTCTACTTCTAATATTCAGCCTTTCAGGCCCCAAATCTCTTCATACCTCTTTCTCTCATATTTCTCATTCATTCTTTCCTTTAACAAGTAATGTCCCAATTCTTACCAAGAAAACCAAAACTCACTGCCACTGAGTCAGATCTGACTCATAGCAATCCCTCTATGGGTTTCTGAAGTAGTATCACTACAGAAATAGATTGCCCAGTCTTCCGAGGAGTGGCTGGTGGGTTTGAACCACCAGCCTCCTGGTTAGCAGTCAAATACCACTATGCCACCAGAGCTCCTCCAATTAATTTAATATATTGCAAATCCACACCCTTCTCCCCAGCTCTGCCATATTCAGGCGCCATCCCCAAGAGGCAAGGAAGCAGGGGAAAGAAAAGCTGGGGGACTGCAGACTGAGCAGCAGGGATCCAGATAAAGGGAGGGACACAGGCCCCACCCCCAAGAGGCAAGGAAGCAAGGGAAAGAAAAGCCAGGGGATGACAGAGTGGCAGGAATCCAGGTAAGGGAAGGGCAGAGAGGTTTCAAACAGCTAAGGGAAACAAACTTGTTTGTCAGTTTGTCGTACTGTAGTGGCTTGTGTGTTGCTGTGAGGCTTGAGGCTGTGCCACCACTGTTTCAAACACCAGCAGGGTTGCACATGGTGCATAGGTTGCAATGCAGCTTACAGACTGAAACAGACTAGGAAGAAGGAAAATGTCATCCACTTCTCAAATAATTGGCCAAGGGGAGCTTTATGAATAGCAGAGAAACAGTGTCTGATTCATTGCTGTGCAACTTCATGAATAGCCCAGAAACATTGTCCCATTAAGTGCAGGAGGATGAGCCCCTTATGTCAGAGGGCTCTCAAAATATGACTGGGAAAGAGCTGCATCATCAGAGTACAACTAACCTTAACAATATGGATAAAGTAAAGCTTCTGAGACCTCAATTTGCTGATGTGACATGACTCAAATTGAGGAGAAACAGCTGCAAATGATCAGAATATGGAATATGGAATGTACAAAGTATGGATCTAGGAAAATTGGAAGTTGTCAAAAATGGAATGGAATGCATAAAGATTGATATCCTAGGCATTAGTGAGCTAAAATGGACCGCTTTTGGCCATTTTGAATCAGGCAACCATATGATCTACTATGCTGGGAATGACAATTTGAAGAGGAGTGGTGTGGCATTCATTATCACAAAGGATGTTTCAAGATCTGTTCTGAAGTACAGTGTTGTCAGTGATAGATAATATCCATACGCCTATAAGGAAGACCCATTAATATGCCTATTATTCAAATTCACATGCCAAACACCACAGCCAAAGATGAGGAAATTGAACATTATTACCAACTTTTGCAGTCTGAAACTGACCAAACATGCAATCAAGATGTGTTGATTATCACTGGTGATTGGAATGTAAAAGTTGAAAACAAGGAAGAATCACCGGTAATTGCAAAATTTGGCTTTGGTGACAGAAATAATGATGGAGATCGCATGATAGAATTTTGCAAGACCAATGATTTATTCATTGCAAATATCTTTACTGAGCAACACAAATGCCAGCTATACACATGGACTTTGCAGAAGGAGTACACAGGAATCATATTGGCTACATCTGTGGCAAGAGGTGATGGAAAAGCTCAATATCTTTAGCCAAAATAAGTCCAGGAGCTAATTGTGGAATAGCCATCAACTGCTCATATGCAAGTTCAACTTCAAGTTGAAGACAATTAAAACAAGTCCTTGAGAGCCAAAATATGACCTTGAATATATCCCTCCTGAATTTAGAGACCATCTAAAAATTAGATTTGATGCATTGAACATCAATGACCAAAAACCAGAAGAATTGTGGGATGACATCAAGAACATCATCCATGAAGAAAATAAGAGGTCATTAAAAAGACAAGAAAGGAAGAAAAGACCAAAACGGATGTCACAAGACACTCTGAAACTTGCCCTTGAATGGAGAGTGGCTAAAGCAAATGTAGAAATGACAAGATAAAAGAGCTGAACAGAAGATTTCAAAGAGCAGCTCGAGCAGACAAAGGCAATTACTATAATGAAATGTGCAAAGACCTGGAGTTAGAAAACCAAAAGGGAAGAACACTCTCGGCATTTCTCAAGTGGAAAGAACTGAGGAAAAAAAAATTAAGCTTCCAGTTGCAATGTTGAAAGATTATATGGGCAAAATATTGAATGATGCAGAAAGTATCAAAAGAAGATGAAAGGAATACACAGAGTCACTGTAACAAAAAGATCTGGTTGATCTTCATCCATTTCAGAAGGTGGCATATCAAATGGTACGAAGGAAGAAGTCAAAGCTGTACTGAAGGAATTGGTGAAGAGCAAAGCTCCAGGAATTGATGGAATACCCATTGAGATGTTTCAAAAAATGGATGCCATGCTGGAGGCACTCATTTGGCCATGCCAAGAGATTTGGAAAATAGCTACCTGGCCAACTGACTGGAAGAGATCCATATTTGTACCCATTCCAAAGAAAGGTGATCCCACATAATGTGGACATTATCAAACAATATCATGAAATCTCATGTGAGTAAAATCTTTCTGAAGATAACTAAAAAATGGTTGTGGCAGTATACTGACAGAGAACTTCCAGGATTGCAAGCTGATTTCAGAGGACGTGGAATAAGGGATATCACTGTTAATGTCAGATGGATCTTAGCTCAAAGCAAAGAGTACTAGAAAGATGCTTACTTGTGTTTTATTGACTATGAAAAGCATTTGATTGTGTTGTTCATAACAAATTATGGGTAACACTGAGAAGAATGGGAATTCCAGAACACTTAATTGTACTCATGAGGAACCTGTGCATAGAACAGGAGTCTGTCATTCAAACAGAACAAGGGGGCACTGCATAGTTGAAAATCAAGAAGGGAGTGTGTCAGGGTTGTATCCTTTCACCATATTTGTTTAATCTGTATGCTTAGCAGATAATGTGAGAAGCTGGACTATATGAAGAAGAATGTGGCATCAAGATTGGAGGAAGAATCATTAACAACCTGTGATACTCTGATGACACAACTTTGCTGAAAGTGAGGATGAATTGAGGCACTTACTCATGATGATTGAATACAGTCTGCAGTATGGATTACACTTCAATATAAAGAAAATAAAAATCCTCACAACTGGACCTATAAACGACATCAAGATAAATGGAGAAAAGATCAAAGTTGTCAAAGATGTCACATTGGTTCTACAATGGACGCCAATGGAAGCAGCAGTCAGGACATCAGATGATGTATAACACCAGGCAAATTGGCTGCAAAGGACCTGTTTCAAGTACTGAAGAGCAAATATGTCTCCTTGAGTGGTAAGGTGTGCCTGACCCAAGCCTTGGTATTTTCAATCACCTCATATGCATGTGAAAGCTGGACAATTAATAGGGAAGATCTAAGAAGAGTTGAGCCTTTTGAGTTGTGGTGCTGGCAAAGAATGGTGAAAGTACCATGGACTGCTAAAAGATCTAACACATCTGTCCTGGAGAAAGTGCAGCCAGAATGCTCCTTGGATCGAGAATGGCCAGACTTTGTCTCACCTACTTTGGTCATGCTATTAGAAGGGACCATTACCTGGATAATGATGTCATGCTTGGTAAGGTGGAGAGTTGATGAAAGAGGGGAAGGCCCTCGAGGAGATGGATTGCCACAGTGGCTGTGGTGATAGGCTCAAGTATAGCAAGGATTGTGGAGCTGGTGCAGGACCGGGCAATGTTTTCTTCTGCTGTGCATAGGGTCACTATGAGTCGGAGAGGACTCAACGACACCTAACAACAACAACTACCATATTCCACCAAAGTCTATGTGCCTTTATCTTCTCACACAGCTGAGAGAATGATCAAATTTTATGAAATCAGATCACTCTCCTGCTTTATACTCTCTAATGCCTCCCATCTCCCTTGAATATTCTCCAAAGCTCTTACCAAACTCTGTAAGACGTGACCTCTGGCTAACTCTTCAACTTCATTTGCTCTCACTGTTTCCCTTCTTCACTGGACTTTAACAACACTGGCCTCTTCCTCATCCATAAACACCCCAGCCTCCGGCCTCCATGCTTGTTAGTGACTACCTAGGGTGCCTTCCTCTAGGCTACTCACAAGGCTTTGGCCCTGGAACATTGCCTCCTTAGAACAGTTTTCTGTCCCCACCCTGTCTAAAATGCCCCACCTCCAGTATTCTCCATCCCTTACTTTCAGTCACTTTTCTTTACTTGAAATTATGTTGTATTTTATTTATTATTGCTGTTCTCCTCCAGTATGATGAAAACTCTATGAGGCCAAGGATTTAGTATTCATTGTTATTGTTTACCATGTTGCAGACAATAGGCACTAGACAAATAAAGCAAGTGTGTCACTTTATCCCATTTGGTCATAGACTGTTAACCAGAAGGTTGGTGGTTCAACCCCACCAGCCACTCCATGGAAGGAAGACTGGGAAAATCTACTTCTGTAAAGATTTACTGCCTCAGAAACCCAATGGGGGTCACTATGAGTTGGAATGGACTCAATGGCAGTGGGTTTGGTTTTTTTTATTTAATTCATCCTTAAAATTAAGGTCTTGGATTTTAGAATTTCTAAGTTACCTTTTTGATTTGATGCTCTGGAATTCTACAATAATAATGTCCACCAAGGATCTCTGGTGGTGTAGTGCCTAAGGGATTTGACTGCTAACCAGAAGACTGGAGGTTCAAACCCACCAGCCATTTCTTGGAAGGAAGGTTGGGCAATCTACTTCCAGAGTGATACTGCTTCGGAAACCCAAGGAGGGGTTGCTATGAGTATGATCCATCTCAACAGAAGTGAGTTTGATTTTTGGTTTTTGTAACGTCCACCAATCTCCCTGTGATGCACCAAAAAAAAAAAAACAAAAAAAAAAAACAAAAAAACCCCAGACTCATTGCCAACAAGTCTATTCTGACTCATAGCAACCTCTATTGGATGTCTGAGGCTGTAAATCTTTACAGAAGTAGATCACCCCATCTTCCTTCCATGGAGTGGCTGGTGAGTTTGAACCACTGGCCATCTGGTTGGCAGCCAGTGGCCTTATCCACTATGCCACCAGAACTCCTTCCTGTGATGCACAGATACCATAGTGCCTAAGGCACTTGACTGCTAACCATAAGGCTGGAGGTTCAAACCCACCAGCCACTCCTTGGAAGGAAGGTTGGGCAATCTACTTCTGTAGTGATACTGCCTCAGAAACCCGAGAAGCAGTCACTATGAGTCGAGTCCGAGTTGACAGCATATAACAACAACAACATAATCAAAAAGAAAAAAAAAATCTGTATAATTACATTTCTAGTAGATAAATATTATCAGTGTTTTAGTGTATATCCTCCTATGCTTGTTCTGCATGTGGCTAGAGTGAGATCCATTGTTGGCCAGAGGTGAAGTGTGCGCTAAAGGGCCAGAATAATTGCATTCCAGTTCCAGTTCTGTCACTTTTCTGTGAATGTGGGTGAGTTACAAGCATTCTCTCTGCCTCTTTTTCTTTATCTGGAAAATGAAAGCTGTTAATCATATCCATCCCATTGGGTTATTTTGAGAAGAAATAGGCTAATACACATAGATAACTTAGAACACTGAGTAGCACATAGTAAAGGCAGAATATTACCTACTGTTTTCTTTCACATTTAAATACATTCTATCATGTGCTCTGGTCACCTTGACCTTGCCTCCTCTTGCTAGTCTTTTGGCCTCCACTTGTAGACCCTACCTTTCTAAGCCTTGTTGATCTGTTCAGCATGAATTTGCTCCATCTGATTCACAGTAGTGAATTGAACATCATGAAACAATCATTGGAATTGGATTTTCCAATCAATTTGAAATATTGATCAAATCCCTACTTGGGCCAAACACTATCAGGGACATCCAAAGAGGTATAAATGCTGACCTTTTTACCTCTGCCTGCTTCAATACCAGCTGGAGATATGACACACACACACGTGCATAGACACAATGCCAGGGAGTGAATCAAGTACTTAACGTCAGTTGAGTGGTATCTTATGAAATAGGAGAAAAGACACGAAAACAGAGTCACATACTCAGGGGGAGGAATGTCAAGGAATGCCAAGAAACACCCAGAGCTAACAGTAAAGAGCTACAGAAGGAGAGAGCATAGCCTTGTCAGCACCTTGAATTTGAACTTCTGAAGTCCAGAGCTGTGAAAAAACAAAGTTCTGTTCTTTAAAGACACTCACTTTGTGTTCTTTTTGTTGTTGTTGTTGTAGCCCTAGGACACTAAGGTAGCCCACAAAGCACTGGTTGGAGGCAGACACAGTGCTTGGGACTGACATATGAGTCTTCATTCTCCAAGTATGTCATCTCTGTGAAACTTTTCTCCTAAGTTCTTTGTGCTTCCTGTAGTTACACAGCATCCTAGCCATTCTGTAATGAGTATCCACTTTTCAATAGAACCAGGTACAGGTTAGTCAGACCAATCTGGGATGCCATTTTGTGCTGCCTCTATAGTAGCCTAGTACCAGGGCTACTAGGAGAACTGGAGTTTCCCTAATCCTTTTCTCATCCCAGACGTGTTTTTCATGAAGGAGGAGGCATGTGGAGAGGTGTACCTCATTTAACTCAATTTTTTTCCTACAGGATCTATTGTCCAGGATCTGGGCTCTCTTCTGTTATCCCTTAGTATGTCTTCCTTGACTTTGGCACCTCCATCATCTCCATTGTGAAATTTCTCACTACACCATGTTCCTTAAATTATTTTCTCCTGGATTCTGGATACTTGTCTGAGATCTGGGCTGGATTGACCACCTCCCTGTTGTTGTTGTTGTTGTTATGTGCCGTCGAGTCGGCCCCGACTCATAGCGACCCCTCCTTGGGTTTCCGAGGCAGTATCACTACGGAAGTAGGATTGCCCAACCTTCCTTCCGAGGAGTGGCTGGTGGGTTTGAACCACCAGCCTTCTGGTTAGCAGTCAAGTGCTTTAGCCACTATGCTACCAGAACTCCTAATCTCTGATTAATAGATCCCTTCCAGAACCTGTTACTTTTTCTTTTCCTTCCTTTATTTCTTTTTTTAAATAACTTTTTATGGTGATTTTGTGATTTGGTGCAACTTTACAAAGTATATTAGTCTTACATTCAGCAATTCATATACATTTTATTTCACAGCACTGATTACGATCCCTGTAGGGTAACCACTCTCCTCCCACCTCCTCCCTGTGGTTGCCCCTCCCTGTGTCCTTCTTACCTATGCATTCCTGCCTGCCCAGTTTTCACCCTGTACAAATCCTGCCCTTCTGCTCTACCATGGTTGACTGTTCTAAGCAATGCAGCTCCCTGATATAGATGATCAGCTCATAGGCCTGTCTATAATTGACCGTTGATGTTTATGGCTGAAAGCTGAGCTACTGGAGTGAGTTCAATTTCAGGCCTAAAGGGTGACTCAGGGGTTTCACCAGTCTCTACCTGACCAGTAATCTTTGTCTTTTTTTATGTTTTTTAATTTTCTTCCACACTTTTTCTCCTTTTCTATCCAGGATCCCCAATTTTGATCCACTTCCCCCCCTTTTTTTTAGGAGCTCTGGTGTGTAGTGCCTAAGGCATTGGACTGCTAACAAGAAGGCTGGCGGTTCAAACCCACCAGACACTCCTTGGAAGGAAGATAGGGCAATCTACTTCCGTACTGATAGTGCCTCAGAAACCCAAGGAGGGATCACTTTGAGTCGGGTCCGACTCCATAGCACATAACAACAACAACAATCCCTTTTTAAAATTTTTATTATGATTTGGGTACAAATTTACAGAGCAAACTTACTTTCCATACAGCAGTTCATGCACATTTTGTTGCATGACATTGACTACAATTTCCACAATGTAACTGCTCTCTTCCCACTTCCTCCCTGTAGTTACCTCTTCCCTGTGTCCTTCTTTCCTATGCAT
Organism: Orycteropus afer afer; assembly: GCF_000298275.1. Taxonomy (NCBI): domain Eukaryota; kingdom Metazoa; phylum Chordata; class Mammalia; order Tubulidentata; family Orycteropodidae; genus Orycteropus; species Orycteropus afer. The sequence continues at coordinate 470,218 of NW_006921651.1, read as the reverse complement.
TCCTGCCCTTGAGCTATCTCCCTGTGCAAACACTGTTCTGTTTTCCTGTTATTGACTGTTTTAAGGAGTAGATTAACCTGATATAAATGTTCACCCTATATGTCTGTCTATTGTTTGGCTGGAAGCCATGGGAGTCAATTCAATTCTGGGAATGAAGACTAGGGGCCATAGTCTTGGAGGTTTCACCAGGCTCTATCAGACCAGTAAGCCTGGACTTTTTTTTTATGATTTTGAGTTTTGTTCCACACTGTTTTCTCACTCTATCCAGGATCTCCTGCACTGATCGCTTTCTGAGTGGTTGACCGGTTGATGGTAGATGGGTATCATCTAGTTCTTCTGGTGTCATAGTCATACAGGCTGAGGTTTCCATGGTCCACTAGTCCCTTGGACTAATTATTTCCACATGTCTTTGGAGGAGTCTCTGAGTCTGATCCAACTCAATGGCTGTGAGCTTGGTTTTTTGGTTTTTGCTTTCTTCATTCTTTGCTCCAGACAAGGGGAGACTAATGTTGCTTCCGGATGGCTGCTTGCAAGCTTTTAAGACCCCAGTTGTTGCTCACAAAGTAGGATGTAGAACAATGTTTCTGTGTAGGATGTTATTACCTATTGAGCTTGATGTCCCCCACAACCATATTTGATTCTTTTTGGGGTGGGTGGCATTGATAGCTGGATACCATCTAGTTCTTCTGGTCTCAGGGTTGTGTAACATGTCTGTATTTAGCCTTAATCTCTAATTAATGGATCCCTTCCAGAAGCTATCCCTTTTCCAGCCATTTCACCTCATATTAGAGCAAATTTTATCATTAATTTCCCACACTGAGCTTTCAGAGTAGCTTGCCATAAGATTTGTAACATTTTCCTGGGGAACAAACTCCATTATACCTAGAGAACAGATTGTGTGTTCTATGCTCTCTTTATCCCATAAGTCATTGAGAACAATACCAGACACAAAGAGGTCACTCAAATTGTGTGTGTGTGTGTGTCTATGTGTTATACAGACTCAGTATGTGGAGAATGTGGAAAGATGATGAACATAAATAAAATTTAAAGAGTCTGCTCTACCTGGATCAATGTTCACTGATGTCGAAACAATTCATAATATTGAGGCAACTTTGCCAGCTGATGAGAATTTTCTTCTTTTTGCAAATGCTGCAAGGGACAAAAGCTGTTCTCTTCTCTCTAATTTTTGCAGCCAGGCCTCAATGTTTGGCAGGTACCTCTTTGACAAATGGTTATTCCATCCATAGGGCCAGCGTTTCCACCTCACATGCCAATTGCTGCCAACTCTTGTGTGGCATATGTGAGAACCATGCTTGATGCTGATACTCACAGACACCTCACAGAGGCTTCTAGTGCTATACCTGGAAAATGATTACCAGGCTGAAATTCATCCCAAAACAAAGATTATTCTATTTAATATAATATAAGACTTAAAAAAAATGCTCAGGAAACTATAGAATCTTAATGGAGAGAGTGCATTCATTAGTATTTCATTTTATTAAGCCATAGCTCCTTATTAAGAACTCCCTTATGTCAAGTGTGCTGATATTGCTTATAGTAAAGCATCCTTGAAATTATGTCCTTTGTACATGAAATGTTTCTGATGCTTGCACTTTACTACAAATCCTTGATCTCCAATCCCAATTCCACCTCTCCTAACTGAGGTCTCTCAAATTATTCAAGATATCTATTCTTGAGCTTTCAGCCATTCTCAACCCTGACCTCTGTAAAGGACCTTACCCCTGGTTTATTAATTCCTTAAGGATATATTTTGTAGGTGTCCATTATGTGCCAGACATTCTGAAATGATGCAAGGGATCCAGATGAATAAGACACAGTTTAAGACAGAGGTCAATAGTGCAAATGTCCACAACTTCACCCCATTCTTGCTCAAAATGTATTTTCTCAGCCATAATTTACAATTAAAAGAAGGCAATGAATTTTTTTTTTTTTTTTTTTTTTTAGCAAAACAAACTATTTAATGATTTTAGGTACAATTAAATACAATTTTTTTTTAAGTTTAGTATGTTTAAGTTTAGAGTTGAGCCAAAGCATACACCTGTCTTATTCATTTTTGATAACACAATTAGAACATTTACTTCTTTTATCTATTTTTAAGACAAATATATAATTGAGGCCCTACTTTCTGTTCAGGCACTGTTCTAGATCCTTGGAATGCAGTAGTGAATCAGAGAGGTAAAGCCTTTGCTTAGGTAGAGATAAAATTCTAATTACAAAATGATATTCTCTGTTAAAAATATCTGAACAAGATCATTTTAGATCATGATGAGCACTTACTGGAAATAACTATATCGTAATTATAGTATTAACTGGTCTTCCTTGTAGGTGTGTGGATATTATCCTATCACTTACACCATTATGTTTCAGGATAGATCTTGAAATGCTATTTTTGATGATGAATGAGATATCATTCATCTTCAATTGGTCATTCCTGGCATAGTAGCTGATATGATTTTCTGATTCAAAATGGCCAATTCCAGTCCATTCCAGCTCACTAATGCCTAGGATATCAATCCTTTTGCATTCCATTTCACATTTGACAACTTTCAATTTTCCTAGATTCATACTTTGTACATTACACATTCCAATTATTAATGAATGTTTGCAGCTGTTTCTTCTCATTTTCAGTTGTACCACATCAGCAAATGAAGGTCTTGAAAGCTTTACTCTATCCATGTTATTAAGATAGATTCTACTTTGAGGAGACAGCTCTTCACTAGTCATATTTTGAGTCCCTTCCAACTTGAGGAGCTCATTGTCTGGCACTATATCAGATAATGATTTACTCTCATTTGTAAGGTTTTCAGTGCCAGTTTTTCAGAAGTGGACCACCACATCCTTCTTCCTAGTCTGTCTTAGCCTGGAAGCTCTGCTGAAACCTGTCCACCATAGAGGACCCTGATGGTATTTAAAATATACTCGCATCACAACACACAAGCCATCACAATATCATGGACTGACAGTCAAGTAGTGGAGAAATTTTGTTTAAGTCCCTCAATACCAAAACCTTTACTGGAATATAAAAGACTGAAGGAGAAACATGTGTGATGGTGATGAAATCTATTGTTTTGCTTGGGAAACTATAATTCTCAGATGTCCATGAAATTTCTAATTAGAAATGTCAAGTACTCAGTAAGATATTAGTTTCAAGTCAGTGAAGTGGTCAGAAAAGGAATTATAAATTTGAGATTCAATTGTATACAGAAGGTATTTGGCTGAATGAGATCAGTCAAAGAGGAATAGAGAATGTGTTGACAAAGATACAAATAATATGGAGGACAAAGAAGTAAATAGGGTACAGGACAAAAAACATTTCGAGATTTTGAAGAGGATGATGCCCCAGCCAAATAATCTAAGATGGAATGTTCTGAGGGAAGAGGTTAGTGTGATGTTATGAAACTCAATTAAAGAAAATATGCCAAGGAGAAATGGACAATGTCATCAAATAATTGAGAAGTCTCTTTGTGTTTTTAGGTACCTTTGAGTCATCTCCGACTCATAGTGACCTTATGCACAGCAGAAAGAAACACTGCCAGATCCTGTGCCAGCTCCATGATCTCTGCTGTATCTGAGCCCATCGTTGCAGCCACTGTGTCAATTCATGTTGTTGAGGGCCTTCTCCTCTTTTGTTGACCCTCTGCTTTACCAAGCATGTTATCTTTCTCCAGAGAATGGTCTCTTCTTACAAGATGCTCAAAGTTGGTGACATGACGTCTGGCCATTCTTTCTTCCAAAGAGCATTCTAGCTGCATTTCTTCCAGGACAGATTTGTTAGTCCTTTCAGTAGTCCATGGTAGTTTCAGCATTCTTCGCCAGCACCACAGCTCAAGAGCATTGCCTCTTCTTTGGTCTTCCTTATTCATTGTCCAGCTCTCACATGCATATGCAAACCAAAAAAAACAAACTCACCACTATCGAGTATGATCTGACTCATAGCCAAATATCAAGGCTCGTGTCAGGCTCATCTTAGTCCTCAAGGAGACATCTTTGCTCTTCAGCACTGAAAGAGGTCTTTTGAGCAGATTTACCCAGTGCTATACAATGTCTGATATCTTGACTGCTGCTTCCATTGGTGTTGATTGTAGAATCAAGTAATATGAAGTCTTTGACAACAGATTTTTTCTCCATTTATCGTGATGCTGCTTGTTGGTCCAGTTGTGAGGATTTTTGTTTTCTTTATATTGAGGTGTAATCCATACCACAGACTGTAGTCTTCAATTTTTATCAGTAAGTGTTTCAAGTCATCATCACTCTCAGCAAGCAAAGTTGCGTCAGGTTGTTAATGAGCCTTCCTCCAATCCTGATGCCATGTTCTTCTTCATGTAGTCCGGCTTTTCAGATTATTTGCTCAGCAAATAGATTGAATAAGTATGATGAAAGGATCCAACGCTGGCACACTCCTTTGTTGATTTTAAACTATGCAGTGCTCCCTTGTTCTGTTAGAACAACAGCTTCCCGGTCTATGTATAGGTTTCCAGAATTAAGTGTTCTGGAATTCCCATTCTTCTCAATGTTATCCACAATTTGTTATGATCCACACAATCTAATGCTTTTACATAGTCAATAAAACACTCCTTGGAAGGAAGGTTGGGCAATCCACTTCTGTAGCAATACTGCCTTGGAAACCCAAGGAGGGGTCTCTGTGAGTCGGGTCCGACTCAATGGCACATAACAACAGCAACAACAAACATCTTTCTGTTACTCTTTGCTTTGAGCCAAGATCCATCTGACATCAGCAATGATATCCCTCATTTCACATCCTCTTCTGAATCCAGCTTGCATTTCTGGAAGTTCTCTGTCAATATACTGCTGCAATCCTTTTTGAATTATCTTCTGTAAGATTTTACCTGCTTGTGATATTAATGATATTGTTCAATAATTTCCATATTCTGTGGGATCACCTTTCTTTGGAATGGATACAAATATGGATCTCTTCCAGTCAATGGGCCAGGTAGTTCTCTTCCAAATCTTTTGGCATAGCCAAATGAGTGCCTCTAGGGTGGCATCTGTTTGTTGAAATATATCAGTGGGTATTCTGTCAATTCCTGGAGCCTTGTTTTTCACCAATTCCTTCAGTGCAGCTTCAACTTCTTCTTTCAGTACCACTGGTTCTTGATCATATGCCACCTCCTGAAATGAATGAAGATCAACCAGGTCTTTTTGGTACAGTGACTCTGTGTATTCCTTCCATCATCTTTTTATGCTTCCTGCATCATTCAGTATTTTGCCCATAGAATCTTTCAATATTGCAACTCGAGGCTTAAATTTCTTCTTCAATTCTTTCAGCTTGAGAAATGCCAAGAGTATTCATCCCTTTTGGTTTTCTAACTCTGGGCCTTTGCACATTTTATTATAATAATTGGCTTTGTCTACTTGAGCTGCTCTTTGCAATCTTCTGTTCAGTTGCTTTATCTTGTCATTTCTTCCATTTGCTTTAGCTACTTTCCATTCAAGGGCAAGTTTCAGACTTGCTATTGACATCCATTTTGATCTTTTCATCCTTTACTGTCTTTTTAATGACCTTTTGCTTTTTTCATGGATGATGTTCTTGATGTCATCCAACATTTCCTCTTGTTTTCAGTCATTGGTGTTCAATGCAGCAAATCTATTTTTTAGATGGTCTCTGAATTCAGGAGGGATATATTCCAGGTCAGGAGCTCTGGTAGCATAGTGCCTAAGGCATTTGACTGCTAACCAGAAGGCTGGCAGTTCAAACCCACCAGCCACTCCTTGGAAAGAAGATGGGACAATCTACTTCCATAGTGATACTGCCTCGAAAACCCAAGGAGGGGTTTCTATGAGTTGGGTCCGACTCGATGGCACATAACAACAACAACAACATATTCCAGGTCATAGTTTTGCTTTTGCGGACTTGTTTTAATTGTGTTCAACTTCAACTTGAATGTGCATGTGGAAGTTAATGGTCTATGCCACAATCAGTTCCTGGCTTTGTTTTGGCTGAAGATATTGAGTTTTCCATTGCCTCTTGCCACACATATAATCAATTTGATCCCTGTGCACTCCATCTAGCAAAGTTCATGTATATAGCCACCGTTTGTGCTGTTGAATAAAGATGTTTGCAATGAATAAGTTGTTGGTCTTGCAAAATTCTATCATGCGATCTCCAGTGTTATTTCTGTCACCAAAGCCAAATTTTCCAACTACCAGTGACTCTTCTTTGTTTCCAACTTTTGCATTCCAATTACTAGTGATAATCAACACATCTTGATTGCATGTTCAGTCAATTTCAGACTGCAAATGTTGGTAAAAATCTTCAATTTCCTCATCTTTGGCTTTGGTGGTTGGTGTGTAAATTTGAATAATGGTAGTATTAACTGGCTTTCTTTGTAGGCTTATAGATATTATTGTATCTCAGACAGCATTGTACTTCAGGATAGATCTTGAAACATTCTTTGTGATGATGAATGCCACTCCATTCCTCTTCATTGTCATTTCCAGCAGAGTAGATCATATGGTTGCTTGATTCAAAATGGCCAAAACTATTCCATTTCAGCTGACTAATACCTAGGATATGAATCTTTACATGTTCCATTTCATTTTTGACAACATCAAATTTTCCTAGATTCATACTATGTACATTCCATGTTCCAATTATTAATGGATATTTGCAGCTTTCTTTCCCTCAGTTTGCGTCATGCCACATCAGCAAATGGAGGTCCCAAAAGCTTTCCTTTATCCATATCATTAAAGTTTGTTCTACTCTGATGAGACAGCTCTTTCCCAGTCATATTTTGAATGCCTTCAGACCTGAGGGGCTCATCTTCTGGCACTACATCAGACACTGTTCAGGGCTATTCATAAAGTTGTCCAGTAATGTATCAGACAGTATTTCTCTGCTATTCATAAGGTTTTCCCTGTCCAATTCTTTGAGAATTGGATGGCCTCTTCCTTCTTCTGAGTCAGTCTCAGTCTGGAAGCTCCGCTGAAACCTGTCCTCTATGTGCAATCCTGCTGGCATTTGAAACACCAGTGGTACAGCCTCCAACCTCACAGCAACACACACAAGCCACCACAGTAGGAGAAACTGACAGACAAATCCATCTCCCTTAGTTGTTCCAAACTTCTCTGCCCACTTCCTGGCCTTCCCCTACCTGTTCCAGCCATCAGCCCTGGCTTCTTCCTGCTGCTTCCTGCTTTGGGTGGGGTTTCTCCCTCCCCTTACCTGGATCTGGCTGTCAGCCCTGGCTTCTTCCTGCTGCTGCTAGAAGTCTAGTAAGTTCTGCTTACTACACATCTAGTAAGTCTAGTAAGAGGAAAATATTCCAGAACTATTTTGGACTTTTTGCTGCCATGTGCCCTTGAGTTGGATCCAACTCATAGTGACCCCTCCTTGGGTTTCTGAGGCAGTATCACTACAGAGTAGATTGCCCAACCTTCCTTCCAAGGAGTGGCTTTAGCAATATGGAAATCATTGCTTATCTTGCTACAGCAGTTTAAGTGGAATGGTGGGCATTAAACTCACTTTAAATGAGTTACATAGAAAACAAGGACATGGTGTGGACAGAGACCATAGAAAACTCATTCACTTTGATCTTAAAGAGGGAAGAGAAGTAGGGAAATTGTTAGAAGGGAGATATGGGTGAAGGATGTTAAAAATATAAGATACATTAAACCCACTGCTGTTAAGTCAATTTTGAGTCATAGTGAAGCAGTAGAAGAGTAGAGCTGCCCCTTAGGGTTTCCAAGCCTGTAATCTTTATGGAAGCAGACTGCCACATCTGTTCCCTACAAAGTGCCTGGTAGATTTGACCATTTGGTTAGCAACCAAGCACTTTAACCATTGTGCCACTAGGTTCCTTGTAAGATATGCTACTGCATATTAGTATCCTGATCAGAATATTCCAGTATAGAGTTAAAGTGGTGATACAAAAGAAGGAAGAAGGAAGATAGTTGCAGTAGATAAATATTTGGGAAGGGAGAGAGAATGTGAATATTCAGGGGGCAAGTCAAGTAAATCAGAAAACCGAATACACCACAGACTGCCAGAAGAATGAACAAACCAGTCTTGGGGGAAGTAAGAGGATGCTTCTCAGAAGGATGGTGACTATTTGGACATGTCAGTAGCAACCAGTTGCTGGAGAAAGATATCATGCTTGGAAGGAAGATTGGGCAATCTACTTCCATAGTGATACTGCCTCAGAAACTCAAGGAGGGGTCACTATGAGTCAGATCCGACTTGATGGCTGTGAGCTTTTTTTTTTTTTTTTTTGTAAAGTAAAGGGTCAGTGAAAAAGAGGAAGACCTTCAATTAGATGAATTGACACAATGGCTACAAGAATTGGCTCTAACATGACAAAAATTATGAGGATGATACTAGACTAGGCAATATTTCATTCCATTATAAGTAAGATAACTAAGAGTTTGATCCAACTAGATGACACCTAAAAATAATGACAAGTCAAGCAAGTAAAGGTGATGAAAGCAAAGGTATTTCTCTTGTAGTAACTGGAGGAGAGGCAAATATTTGTTAGTTGATGCAAGGAGGTGGCAGACTAGGAACATGAGGGAGTCCTTGTCCCTCTTTCTTTTTTTTGAAGTAAAATTTGAGGCTACATCATCATCTGAAATTGGGTAAGGGAGTAGGACAAAGAAAGTTTAAGGAAATAAGAAGTGTGAAATAATAACTTCAGAAAGTGTTAAGAGAAACATTACTATTGAAAAGATGTTGGACAATGTTGAGAGTAATAAGATTTAACATCCTATATCAAAAGTGGGGTCATTGAATTTTATTATTAGTGGGGAATATTATACATGAATACAATGAAAAGAGTGAAGGTTAATGAATTATGATTGATCTTAGTTGATATCTTTTTCCATCAATTAAACCTTCTCTTAATTGAGCATTTAATGTTTCTTATCCAATACACTAAAAAAACCTCACTGCCATTGAGTCAATTCCTACTCATAGCCACCTCTCCTTGGGTTTCCAAGGTATTGTCTCTATGGAAGCAGATTGCTCAATCTTCCATCTGAGGAGAGGCTGGTGGGTTTGAACCACCAGCCTTCTGGTTAGCAGTCAAATGCCTTAGGCACTATGCCACCAGAGCTCCTATGAGTCAGAATCAACTTGATGGCAGTGAGTTATCCAATACAGAGTCATTGTACCAAAAAGAATGGTCAACATTCAACCATTTCAGGAGGTAACATATGATCAACAATTAATTATATTGAAGGAAGAAGTCCAAGCTGCATTGAAGGGATTGGTGAAAAACAAGGCTCCAGGAACTGATGGAATACCCATTGAGATGTTTCAATAAATGGATGCAGCACTGGAGGTGTTCCCTCATTTATGCCAAAAAATTTGGAAGACAGCTACCTGGCTAACTAACTGGAAGAGTATTTTTATATACTTTATATTTGTGCCCATTCCAAAAAAAAGTGATGCAATAGAATGCAGAAATTATCAAACAATACCATTAATATCATATATAAGAAAATTTTTACTGAAGATAATTTAAAAATGGTTGCAGTAGTATATTAATAGAGAACCACCAGAAATTCAATCTGAATTCAGAAGAGGACATGGAATGAGGTATATCAATCAGATGGATCTTGGCTGAAAGCAAAAATACCAGAAAGATGTTTCCCTGTGTTTTATTGCATGTGTAAAAACATTTGACTGTGTGGATCATAACAAATTATGGATAACATTCAAAGAATGGGAATTCCGGAACACTTCATTGTGCTCATGAGGAACCTATACATAGACCAAAGGCACACATTTTTTTTTTCTTTTAACACAATGCATGGGCAATAATTAGGGTCTAGCCATTTATAGGATCTCAATATTTGTGGGAGTTATGTGATCATTTGATCTGATACCAAGCAGAAGAAAGATGTTTGAAGCTGCTTTTAGTCTTTAGATATGTTTGCTCCTTGTGGTAGATGGTTAAAAAACAAACAAACAAACAAACCTCTCCACATGTTAGAATTGAGGACTACATGGCTTTCAAACTGAGCCCAAATTGGGGATATAAGTTAAACATTGATACCAGGCAATATAAGGATTAGGATGGCAGCTTGCTTGTGAACTAATTATAAACATGGAGACTACTGATTGGGAAATAGGACCAGGCTAAGTTACAACTCCAGGTTGCAGGACAAGGCATGAGTAGATGGGGCCACAGAGATGGGGAGCCAGTGACAGGGCAACTTCTATAACTGGGTGATCGACCCAGTCCATGCCACTTACACCTCCTGAGCCTTGTTTTCTCATCTGTGTAATGGGAATGGCAAGAAAGATCTCACAGTGTTGCAGCATTAGGACAATTAGATCTCTGAATGTGCCATGTAAGTAATTTCTATGACTTTGATTCTTGACTATAACATTTCTGTCATGATTTTTGAAGCCTAGGCCACCAGTCTGTGACAGTGTTCAGATAAGCTCAGTCTCTGTGATCTGGAGAATTCTCTTGCCTGTGCCAAAGGCATTTGGTTTCTTTATTGGTAGGTGGGAATCACACCCACCAAGAACTAAATGAGTTGGTTGAGAGCTCTGGTCCTTTGCTTTAGTGGTGACTCATATTTTAGAAAACATCTTTCCCTCTACTAGTAGAAAGGACATAAATTAGAAAGCAGGAAGCAAATGCCTCTGATGTGGTAATGTCTAGAGAGGCAGAGAAATGAAAGAAAAATGAAGCCCTTCCTAAATTCTCGTTCTTTTTTTTTTTTTTTCCAGAATGGAGATGTGCTTTCTAAAGCAAAGATTCTTTTTCTCTCCTCTATTATTTTTGAGAACTCCTTCATATAAAATATTAATCAGCCAAATGTAAAACAAAATATATGGCCATGATAAAAAAGATGAAGGTTCTTGCTCATTCATCTGGCAGGCTTTTATTATAAGCTGGGCCCTGTGATTCTCATGGTTTTGAGCTGGCGCTGGGGGGGGGGGGGAAGACAAATAGCTCTAAAGAGAAAAGCAATAAAATAATTAAGTGCTAAGATAAGAGAAGTACCATGATACATAAAGAGAATCTAATTCAGACTTTAGTTCAGAAAATTTGACAAAGGAACTAATATCTTTAATAAGACCAGAAGGATAAGACCCAAATGAAGACGGAGAGGAGCAGTGCATAAGCAGCAGTTACAACTTCAGGTTCTCGGGTCCTTTCACTGTGTGTCTTGGTGGAAATATTTCCTTGCTGAGAAACAGGAACTCAATCCAGGAAAGCTTAGCACTATGATTCCATAATGCACAACGTCTGCAATGATTGGTTGCTGGGAGTATTGAAGAGAGGGGCCTATCATCCATTCATGCTTTGATGTCCAGTCTGATGTATTCCAGCTATTACTTCTGCCATTGGCTTAGGGCATACACAGCATCTTTTAGAACAATATTTTTCCCAACAGTGGGTCAGCCACAAACAGGTACTTTAGCTTAGGCTTTAATAATCTAAAAAAATTCTATGAGAACATCTGCTTGAGGTGATAAAATATACGATATGACCAGTGAATTTTCAATAGCCTCATATGCACAGCCTCCTATGTCCAGTATGAAAAACTGAGAAAATATCCATGTGATGGGAACTCACTCTCATTGAACCTACTATACCAGGACTTACACAAGGCTCCTTTGTTACCTGGCATGATTTTCAACATAGGCTGCAGGAAATGAGGGTCTCTTTAAATGTTGCCATGAAGCCTTCTTGTTTCCACAGCACACTCTGATGTGACAAAATACTCTGATTGGCTGAAGCAATACAGCTATTCTTTTTCTTCAAGGTGTCTAAAACACTTAACAAAAGACAACCAGTTTCAGAATTCATATAAGTGCTATTGCCGATCAGACTATCCAAGGGCTAGAACTACTGCAGGAGCTATGACTTTCCCTCCCATCTGTTATGTCACAGTCTCCCGAGGGTGAGAATCTTAGTAATTGTGTTATTTCAGCACATCAAGGGTTATCACCACTCCACTAACCACCAACAACAAGGTCTTTGTTGGCATCTTATTGGTCCAATATCAGAATTCTATTCTGAGAGTCAGCTTTCTAGGGCTGCAGCTACAGTCTTAGTTGGGTGCCTCTACTACAAGGAGATGGGTACAGGTATTTTATTCAGAAAGTGAGCATTAGTAACAAGAGTAAGAGAGTGAGGAAGAGTGAGATAGAGAAGGAAGAAAAACCAACAAGATTTCTATTATCAAGGTTGCTTCTATAGGAAATGGGGATTTGATTTCATAGGAACCTCTGAGAGGTATACAAACACTTTCCAGAATTGCCCAGCAAAGAGGAAGAAGTTCAGGCATTTATCCACTGGCTTTTATCTCCTATTGTTTGAGGCTTGTCCCACAGGTTTTAATAGCCCTTCATTTCTGGTCTCTGCTTCCACTTGTACTGAGCAGCCTCCCCAAACTCCTAAAGCAGAAACAGAAAGATCCACAGTGAGTCCTTGAGTGATGGCTCCATCAGCCTGCACAAAACTGTTCACTAGCCTGAGGCTGAAATTAGAGGTGGACCAGATGGATGCAACGCTGGGCACCAGAAATTATGTCACAGCGATTTCTTCCTAATCATCCAAAAAACACACAAATAACAACAATGGTATATAAATAAATAAAACAAGCAAACAAACAAGAAATGCTCTGGAATGATGAGTTATGAACATCCTGAGAAACTTTGTGATCCTGACAGATGTGCTTTTCGTTGCAATTTTGAATATTCAAGTTGGGAAGTAAAACTTAAGGAAGACAATGTCCTCATTTAAGAAATATCCTAATAAGTGAATGCAAGAATGCTTATTGTTTACCATACTCCATGGTAGATAGATCAGGACATGCTGCCAATGAAGGGGTCCCAGCTGAACAAGGAAGTGCTTATAGGTAGGAAGAGTGAACAAGGGTCAGTGTAAAAGAAAAAGAAAGAGAGTATGCTATAGAATATTCCAGGATCCCTCCACCTGGGAGAATCAAGAATGGCTTCATGGAATAAGAATCAGTTGACTTGGACTTTGAAGGATAAGAAAATGAAATTATTAAAAGAAGCTAAGCAGATTTGAGATAGATATTCTAAATGGAGGGAGCAGCACAAGGAAAGAAGGAAGTGTCAGGGTGGTCAGTGAATACCAAGTAGTTCTACCTGGGCTGGATCCAAGATGAGTTCATTCTTCTTTCAAAAGGAGTAGTTCAGGAAATAAATACTGTTGTGATGTGAAGGAAAGAATATTTTGTGAGTTGTCTCAAATCCTAATGGCATCACCTTGTGATCCATAGTGGCAACATGACCCACTGAGGATGACCTGCCCAAACACAAGTTTCTAAAGCCACATGATATGAACATCAAGCTTGGAGGTTTGTGGGCCATTGCCATTAGGCAGTGTCCACACTTTGAACGGCATAACCTAGGAGGAACAACAGACCACGGTTTCCAAGCATGTCAAGGTCTTGCCAAGGAGAACACAGAAATGGAAAAAAAAAAAGAAACAGCAAGGCAGAACTGTGATTTTCTGTAATTATTCGCTTTTGAAACTTGAGATTTTTCTCCAAGCAGAATAGAGTTGCTCTTTTTAATTTACCTTTTTTCCCCCTCAAGGTCTGGACTGAGGTTTCTACTTTAAAGTGCAGGTGGACTTTCAAGTTATTGCACGGCAGCTCTCCCTGTTAACCAACAACAAAACTTCTTTCATCGATGTTCCACATTCAAAGGGAAGAAAAGCTTCAGATGCATATGTTTTCAAAGGGACTAAAGGGACTGATCATCCATAGAGCTGCTCACACCTGTGAGCTCATGGCAGCTCCAGTTAGTCTATAAACATGCTTAGGGAAAAAATGTCATCTCTTAAAGGGCAAAGGCCCTGTCCTTTGTGGTGCCAAATTCTCTTTGAAGCTTCTGTGCTCCTGATGAGAACAGGGGTCACCAAACCTTTGTTTTCCTTATCTTTTCAAATTTATTATTAGTATTAACTTTACTTGAGGTGCCCAAAGGAAGTGAAGGAAACAGCAGAGAGGAGAAACAGGCTTTCCTTCTAATTGTAGGTGCTATTGTCAGTCTTGGTGCTGGATTTGGGCCAGTGAATGGTTAAATTTTTCTCTTAATATACTGACTAGATAGATCACATAGCATGTGACACTGGACTCCATCCCAGAACCATGTGCAGGTTCATCATAAGCCAATTGGGTCCTGGCCCAGTGGACAACAATGTCTGCTCTTTAAGATTTTTCCATTAGGTGTGTTTCTAAAAGACAAAGGGAAGCATACATCCAGCAGGCAGGCTAGTCCACTACATTATCTGAGTTGTTGTTCTTGTTAAGTGCTGTCGAGTCATTTCCGACTCATAGCGACCCCATGCACAGCAGAACGAAACACTGCCTGATCCCGCGCCAGCCCCACAATCCCTGCTATACTTGAGCCCATCGTCGCAGCCACCGTGTCAATCCATCTCGTTGAAGGCCTCCCCCTCTTTCGTCGACCCTCCACCCTACCAAGCAT
>NW_006921651.1:450307-454561 GCF_000298275.1 Orycteropus afer afer | reverse complement strand
AATCGGTATGCCATCAATTCCCGGAGCCTTGTTCTTCGCCAATTCTTTCATTGCAGCTTTGACTTCTTCCTTCATTACCATTGGTTCTAGATCATATTCCACTTCCTGAAATGGATGAAGATCGATCAGTTCTTTTTGGTACAGTGACTCTGTGTATTCCTGCCATCTTCTCTGGGTAGTAATCGGCAATCCTGCCTCCCACTCCATCTCTTCTTTGTCATCCTACAACAGCGCTGTCCTTTGAGACACCATGAAAGACTCTGAGAACTGCCTTTTAGTATTTCCAGGGGTAAATGTTATAGAACAATTGGATTAGTTCATCAATTACTGTAGCAGCAGCTTGTTGTTAAACCAAACCAAACTCACTGACAATTCTGACTCATAGTGACCCCCGTTGGCTTTCCAAGGCTGTAAATATTTATGGAAGCAGGCTGCCTCATCCTTTTTTTCTGCAGAGTGGCTCGCGGTTTGAACCACTGGCCTTTTGGTTAGCAGCTGAATGCCTTAGGCACTGCACCACCAGAGTTCCTTGCTGTTGCCGTTGCTGTTGCCTTCAAATCGATTCTGAGTCATGGTGACTCTGTGGGTGCAGATTAGAACTCTTCTGTATGGCTGCCAAGGTTGTGACTTCTTGGAAGCAGAATGGAGGGTCCTCTGGGTGGGTTTGAACTGCCAACCTTTTGGCTGATAGTTAAGCACTTAACCATTTGCATGACCCAGGGACTCCTGGCAAACAGCACCCATGTCATTTTTCTTTCCCCCTTGTGGTATCTCTGCTTAACAGATAGGGAACAATGGGATGACTCGAGGCTCAAGTGGGAGTTTACATGTGTTTCAAGCTCAGGAAGTCTTATTTTAATGGAATCTGACACTCAAAATACGCAAGTGAATTAATCAGGGCATCTGTGTTTACTAAGCTTACTTTAAAGCAAGGATCCTTTAAGTGTTTAAGAAGGATTCTTTAATACTTGAATAACAACACAATTATATTTATTCCCAACTATTCTGTGAGATAAACACATGGATGTCAAGTAGAACTCCATCCATGTATTTCCAAAAGATAAGGTAAAATATATTTTATACTTAACTATTATAATTATAATTGATTTAGATTTGCTTTCGTTTGCATATCTAGCTTTCCTCTAGATTATGAGCAACTTGAAGACAAAGAACAGGATTTTTATTTTATTTATCTAATGCATGAATTAAGAAGCACAGGTAAATGCCTGAGTGCTAACTGAAAGGCTGCTACTCGGTACCTGTAAAAATTATAGCTTAACTTTGGCGAGTAGCAACTGGGATTTTAAAGGCTTGCAAGTAGCCATCTAGATGCAACGATGGGTCCCTCCTCATGCAGAGCAAAGATGAATGAAGAAAACCAAAGACACATGGAAACAATTAGTCCAAGGGACTGGTATACAAGCGATCCTTAGCCTATATAACTATGAGACCAGAAGAACTAGATGGTGCCCAGCTACCACTGTCAACCACTCAAAGGGGGATCTATGTAGGAGATCCTGGATAGAGTGGGATAACAATGTGGAACAAAACTCAAAATCATTAAAAAAAAAAAAAAAAAAAGGAGTAGATTTGCTGGTCTGAGAGAGCCTGGGGGAACCCCTGAGACTATAGCCTCCCAGCTGCCGTTCAGGTCTGGAATTGAACCCACTCCTGTGGCTTCCAGCCAAACAAAAGACAGGCAGATAAGCTGAACATTTACATTAGGTAGATCTACTCCTGGGAGAGATCATTTATGGGAGATTAGAAGGGTTGTTTATGCACAGGGGGACACCTCGAGGGACAGGAGTGCATGCGAGGGAAGGACACAGGGAAGAGGTAACTATGGTGAGGAAGTGGGAAGAGAGCTGTTGCATTGTGGGAAGTTGCAGTCAATATCATGAGACAGAGTGTGTGAGAACTGCTGTATGGAAAATGAATTTGCTGTGTAAACTTTTACCAAAATCACAGTATTTTTTTTTTTTTTCCCAAAATGACATATTAGAAAACTCTATGGGTCAATTCTGCTCTGTCACATGGGGTCACTATGAATCAAAATCAACTCAACAGTACCTAATAACAACAACAATGTATCAACTTATCTGTAACTTTATTTCCGCCCCCCAGCACCTAGACCAATGCTTAGCTATAACAATAGTAGTAAGGAGAGTAGTTAAGATTAATTTAATGCTTAGTCAACATTTTCTATATGCCAAGCACTATTCTAACTGCATTTACATGCATTGTTTCATATGATAAGCACAACAGATAAGTAAACTGAAGCAAGGACGGATAAGTATATTTCCCTAAGTTACACTAAGCTAAGATTTGTTGGAGAAAAGATTTCAACCCAGGTGTTGTGACTCCAGAATCTGCTTTCTTATCTACTTTGTGGTGTAACAGACTCTGTTTCTGACTGGATTGTCTCAGAAGGAGAGTCAAGGATTTGAGTGCAGATAGTTTATTTGAGAAATGAGCCAAGAATAGGAGAATAGAGGAATGAGACAATGAGACGGGAAAGGGAAGGAAGCCAATGACAGGGAGCCTTAATGAGGAGACTACTGTTGTGGTGACAGGGGCTTGCCCTGTTGGGAACCCCTAGGAAATGGTACAGACATGGCTAGAGTCATACTACACAATTAACAAAGAAACTGATCCACCAGCTTGCACTTGTTGATGGTTGCTCTTGGGGGTGTCAACTCCCCAGCCCACCCTGCATGGGCACTGAGCCTCATCCAATGACCAGAGGAAATTCCCAGGGGAGAGTTGTGTAAGTACTTACTGCAACACACTGTTGGTAGATGGATCAGTGCTGACCAGCCATGGGTAGGGTAGATACGGTGTCTGCTGCCTCAACACAAACACATATTTTTGGAGAGTGAGAATTGATAGAGATGAAATGTATTCATCAGGTTCAGTCCTTTTGATGAGCATTTTGAAAACTTAGCACCATTTCCCAATGGAGACTCCAGTTGCTCGTAGATAGCCATGCCAGTTGTGCAGATCCCAACTTTGTTATGAGGAGATGACGAAATCTTTGGTGACATTCCAAAGCTGTTCAGACAATTACTACATGGACATTTCCCCTTGCCAGACATAGTGAGCCCAGCCTTCCCTGATATCAAGTAAAGAAAAAATAAAAAAATAAATAAAAAGAAGGGGAAAAAAAATCTAGTTTCCTGCACTGCTTCATTGCTTTTCTTAATTGACCTGTTTGAGTGTGCACCAGCACTGGATATATCTTGTTAGAGTGGCAAAGTTTAAAAATCAACTTAAATTTCAATTTCACGCAGCCTTCAACATAGGGGAGTTTATAGTTGGTGGTGGTAGGGGGTGGTAACAGTATACTGGGAGGGAGGATGTGTGTTTAGGAAAAGGAAACAAATTAGTAGCTTCACGAGCTAGAGTTTTAATAATACTTTAATCTAGGGCTGACTTATTATGGATTCTGAATAAGCGTTGTCTACTGTTTAAAATTTCCCATGGCTTACTGTCAAATATATTAAAATGGATTTGGAAAGCCTGTAAGCCTTCTAATCATGGATAAAATATATTCTTTTACAGGACTCTAAATTTGTGGTAATTATATGCCATTTAGTTAATCTCCCTACATTATTTACCAAGCATATTTTGTAGTCACATACTTGACGACTTGACAGAGTAATGTTCAACAGCAACTACAAGCAGAAATGAGAGAGCGAGGTTAGGGAAAAAAAGTATCTGAATGTAAAAATGATTTGTTTTCGTATGAATTAGTTATAGACTTTCCAATCATTGAGTGAGATGGTTAATAGTCACCTGTGTTCTGTTAAACACTCATGTTTGGGTGTGTGTGAACATACATGTTAAAAGAAAATAGAGCCTTACTAATAAATGACCCCCGAAAAAAAGCTGACTTAATCAGTCTTGGTATTTAAATCTCAATCATAATGCCCAAGTCACATATATTAACAAATAGCTGAGACATACGAGGACAGTGCAGCTGCCTAGATATTCCGAAGCCTCAGAATAACTGATCACAATAAATAGCTTTTCTGAAGCTGTTCAGAATTGGAAAGAACTTATTTTCCCAAATAGTAATTAACAGTGATCAAGAATGATGTTGACCAATCACTAACTTTATATGGAAAGAAAAGAGACCTCGGATAAGCAAAGCACTATTGAAGAAGAAAAACAAAGTAGGAGGTCTCACATTGCTGGATCTCAAAACCTACTATACAGCCGCAGTAGTCAAAACTGCCTGGTATTGGTTCAATG
>NW_006921651.1:437673-448017 GCF_000298275.1 Orycteropus afer afer | reverse complement strand
ATTGTAAATTTTGGTCAATGACATGAGACAAAGTATATGTGAACTGCTGTATGGAAAGCGAATTTGCTCTGTAAATCTTCACCCATATCACAATTAAAAAAAAAAAAAAGAATGATGTTGTGCTTTTCATTTGGCTACCTAAGTATTTCCAGACCATCATTATTCACACACAGTAGCTGAAAATGTATTGATATTTACAAACAGTCCTGGTGAACATCATGGTGGGAACACTTGGAACAGTCCTGTAGTTTCATGGTGATCCCACGGAAGGGAAATTGAGATTCTGCCATTTTTTACTTACAGGTATGGAACTTGTAAGAAGATTCCCATAGAAAGGAGGTGTCTGCTGAAAGTAGAAAGGGGCTGCTGGCATAACAATTCCACTTGTTTGTGTTATAAATGTTGTATGCAAATTCAACATTACTCTAACCACAAATTTTCAGGAGGAAATTTTTAAGTTAAAATGAATATATTACAACAATACAGTACACAGATCATTTGTTATGGATTGAATTTGTTCCCCCAAAAAAGGTAAGTTGAAGTCCTAACCCCTGTGTCATTGACGATGACCTTGTTTGGGGAAGTAGGGGCTTTTGCTGCAGATGTTAACAGTTGTTAATGATGTTGTATCAGAGCAAAATGGATCCTAATTCTAATCCTTTCTAAGTGGTGTCACATCACATAGGATAGACATGGAAATAGAGTTGCACACAGGGGGAAAGACAGCATGTGAGGATCCTTCTGCAAGTCATGTAACACCAAGGAACCCCCAAACCCAAACAGAATCTTTTGCCACTGAGTCAATGCTGACTCTTGGTGACTCTATGTGTTGCAGAATAGGAACTGTACTCTGCAGGGTTTTAGGGCTGTGACCTTTCAGAAGCAGCTCACCAGGCCTTTCTTCCAAAGGGCCTCTGGATGGGTTCAACGCACATTAGTTGACGTACATTAGTCATCAAGGACTGGGCTATTGAGACCGAAAGACACAAGAAAAAATCTTCCCCTAACGTGGACAGAGAAAGAGAACAGCCCTGTTGATGCATTGAATTTGGATTTCTAACTTCCTGAACTGTGCAAAAATAAGCTTCTGTTTTTTAAAACCACCCCTTATGGCATTTTGCTATGGCAGCCCCAGGAAAACAAGACCTCACTCTCAAGTAGAACTTCAGCCGCTGGCTGTTCTTTTGCACTTTGCATTTTACAAAGCAAATGATAAACCTATGTATAGGAAATAAAATAAAATGCTTTCCTATATTATTAAGCTAATAAGCTGAAAAGATAAATGAGTGTGTCACTCCCAGTGGGAGTTTCCTATGTGCCTAATGCCAGCTTTATTTACCTACAAATGCTTCGTACACACTACTCATTGACTTGGAAAAGACATGACAGAAGCTTCATAGAAACTAGAAACTGCTACCTTTCCATCTTGTTAAAGCAATTCATGGGTGTCTCTTAAAGCTGGCAACCGAGAAATCCCTTTGGGGCATTTCTACTCTGTCACATGGGGTTGCTAGGGGTTGAAATCAACTCGCAGGCACACAACCACAGAATATTTTTTACAATTGGGAACAGATTCAGGGAATATGATAATTGTATATGTATGTGTATAGTGTGTTTACTATTTTTTTAAACTAGTCTATTCACTCCCACCTGAGTAAATACTGGGAATGACTGAATCAACTGGTCTTTCATATTTTCCTTAGATATCACATAACTTGTTGGTATGAACTGAATTGTGCCTTCCAAATCTGTGTTGTAAATCCTAACCTCTTTGTCTTTGGTTATAATCCCATCTGGGGATGGGTTGCCTTTGTTATGTTAGTGAGGCAGGATTAGTATAGGTTGTGTTTTAAATCAATTTCTTACAAAGTATAAGAGTTGCAGATTAGGCAAGAAGAGGTGAGGGAAGATAGACGCCAAACCACATGAAGATCTCCAAGGACCCTGAAGCGAGACGAGACTTTCTTCGGAGTCCTCAGAGAGAGAAAGCCTTCCCCTAGAGCTGGTACCTTGCCTAGTGTCCTAACCTGTGAGAAAATAAATTTCTGTTTGTTAAAGTCACCCCCTTGTGGTATTTCTGTTATCACAGCACTGGATAACTAAGACATTTACCATAGCTGACAAACATGTGGCAATTTTCTTAACTGATTTCAGGTGCTCCAAATATAAACATCACACTGTTTCCTCTTATATATATTATGTAGCTCTTTAAAACTTTTATTTAGCAGTAAACACTATGTGTGAAAGTTAAATCACTGCTGTGCTCATGAGAGACCATGTAGATTAAAAAATTAATGCAATCTGATATAGTTCCTGAAAAGAGAGAATACCCTACATTTCAAGTTTCCTGCAATATTAATAAAATGGATCTTACAATGAATAATAAAGAAAATCTCAATTCATTTCCTAAAAAAAGTAGAAATAGCCCAAATGATATTTCTTTCCAGCAATATTTAATAAAACTACTAAAGCTTGGGGGGAGGGGAGGAGGTAAGAAGGGAGAGGATAAAAGCTAAACTTCCAAAACTTAGAAAATATAAAAATTAAATTTTGATGTCCAATATATGAGTCACAACTAAAGCAATGTAACGCAGAAATATTTTCATTCAAAGAACAAAAAGTGAAAACAAATAAATTAAATTTCCATCTTAACAAGTTGGAAAGTTACCAACAATAAAAACCAATAGAATGTGCGAGGAAACCATTAATATTAATAATCAAAATAAATAAATTAGAAAACAGAAAAATAGTGACAATAATAAAATCTACCTTATCATTTGAAAAACTGAAACATAATAAAAAACAGATTATTCTAATAAGTAAAATAAGTAGAAAGCACAGATGTAAAATAAGAAATGAGGGTAGGGAAATAACCATTGGTACAGCAATGTTATCAAACTAACATGTTTCAGCTCAAGTCTTTGCAAATAGATTTGAAACACATATGAAATAAATGTGTTTTTTAAATCAAATTTAAATTATTAAATCTATACAAAGAGGAAATTAAAGTAAAAAAGTCAAAGAAAGCAATATTGGGCAATTATTTAGGTGCTATCCTCAAAGAGTTCTATGACTTTAAAGCAACGTTTACTGAAATTTTAGAGACATATAAATGCTATTAAAACTCACTGAAACATAGATGAGAAAGAAAGTAGAAATTAATAATGATAATAGAAATTTAGTACCTTTACTATCATTTGATAAAAATTTATAAAGCAAAAATATAAATAAATCTCTCTTACTGTTAATGCAAAAATTCCAGATGAGCTATAGCAACATACTAAAATAATAACTTGACAATTAAATGGCTTTAAAACAAGAATACAATGACCTTTCAAAATCTGATCTGTTAATACATTTCACCATAACAAATGTCCAACAAAGAAGAAAAACATTTTAATCTTTAAAAGGCATTAAAAATTCAACAAGGTATTAAATTCCAACACTGTTTCTCTATTTAAGGCACATCTTTATACTTTAACTACACTTTTACTCCAAAATATATAGATTTTGCATATCTTAAATATTTTATGTAGATGATATCAAATCAAGCATATCTTTTTGGTAACATTTTTAAGTTCCATATAAAAACCAAAAAAATTTCACTGTCACCAAGTCAATTTGACACAGAGCAGCCCCTTCTTGGGTTTCTGAGGCAGGATCTCTATGGAAGTAGATTGCCCAATCTTCCTTCTGAGGAGTGACTGGTGGGTTTGAATCACCAAACTTCTGGCTAGCAGTCAATTAGGCACTATGCCACCAGAGCTTCTTTTAAGTTCCATATTAAATAATAATAAGAATACAGTCTGCTGTATGGATTACATCTCAATATAAAGAAAACAAAAATCCTTATAACTGGATCTATAAGCAGCATCATGATAAATGGAGAAAAGATTGAAGTTGTCAAAGACTTCATGTTACTTGGTTCTCTGATCAACACCAATGGAAGGGGCAGTCATGATATCAGATGACGTATAGCACTGGGCAAATCTGTTGTAAAAGACCTCTTTCAAGTGCTGAAGAGCAAAGATATCTCCTTGAAGACTAAGGTGCACATGACACAAGCCATGGTATTTTCAATCACCTCATATGCATGGGAGAGCTGGACAATGAATAAGGAAGATGGAAGAAGAGTTGATGCTTTTGAGTTGGCATTGGTGAAGAATGCTGAAAGTACCATGGACCACAAAAAGAACTAACAAATATGTCCTGGAATAAGTGCAACCAGAATGCTCCTTGAAAGCAAGAATGGCCAGAGTTCATCTCACCTACATTGGTCATATTGTCAGCAGAGACCATTCTCTGGAGAAGAATATCATGCTTGGTAAAATGGAGGGTCAATGAAGAAGGGAAAGGCCCTCAACAAGATGAGTTGACACATTGGCTATGACGATAGGCTCAGGTATAGCGAGGATCATGGAGCTGCCACAGGACTGGGCAGTATTTCTTTCTGCTGTACATAGATAGGGTCGCTATGAATTAGAGACTGCTCGATGGCACTTAACAGCAACAAATAATCTTTAAGGGAGAAGATCACAAGGTCTTTTCTTACCAGAAGCCATTGGATGGGTTTGAATAACCAACCTTTTGGTTAGTAAGCAAGTGATTAACCATTGAGACATCAGAGCTCCTGAATGTAATCATGTTGTTGTTAGGTGCCAGTTGAATCAGTTTTGACTCATAGGGACCCTAGTACAGCAGAACAAAACAATGCCTGGTCCTGCACTACCCTAACGATCTTTGCTATGCTTGACTGCGTCCACTGTTGCCGCCACTGTGTCAATCCGTCTTATTGAAGGTCTTCCCCTTTTTCACTGACCCTCTGCTTTACCAAGCATGATATTCTTCCAAAGGGACTGACCCCTTCTGACAACATGACCAAAATACAGAGATGAAGCCTGGCCATTCTCACTTCTAAGGAGCATTCTGGCTGCACTTCTCAAGACAGATTTGTTCATTCTCTTGGCAGTCCATGGTATTTTCAGTATTTTTTGACAGCACCACAATTCAGATGTTTCAATTCTTCTTAGATCTTCCTTATCCACTGCTCAGCTTTCTCATGCACATGAGGCTATTGAAAATATCATGACTTGTGTCAGGTGCACCTTAGTCTTCAAAGTGACATCTTTGTTCTTTAACACTTTAAAGAGGTCTTTTACAGCAGATTTTCCAAGTGCAATGCATCATCTGATGTCTTGTCTTCTGCTTCCTTGGTGTTGATTGTGGATCCAAGTAAAATAAAATCCTCAACAACTTCGATCTTTTCTTTTCTCCATTTATCAGGATGTTGCTTATTGGTCCAGTTATGAGGATTTTTTTTTTAATGTTGAAATGTAATCTATACTGAAAGCTGTAGTTTTTGATATTCATCAGTAAGAACTTCATGTCTTCTTCACTTTCAGCAAGCAAGGTTGTGTCATCTACACACAGTTAAAAAAAAGAGAAAAACAATAATAATAATAATAATAATAAGGTGGCTGTTACAGTTATTTCTCAATTGGTCTCAAAGACATAATTGATACTCATGATAACCTTTCCTACTAATGATTTCTGCCTTCATCAAGTAAATTAACTGGATGTTTTCCTGAAGGTTGTGAGCTTTTGATGGCCCTGCATATATGGGATTTTCATAGTCTTTCCTTAAAACTCTGAATAAAGCAGTATGAATATCTACCGTGACCAAACCATACTCTTCCTTGTTCTCATTTTGTAACAACAATACTAAAATCCCTTGTTAGTGAGTATCAGTCACACCTGACAGCATTGGAATCCCTCCCACCATTTTTGCTTATTCAAGTACCTAGCCAGGAGTCAACCCCAGTTTCATTTGAATGAAATTGTTTATTTTCTCATAGGTGAAGAGCTCTTTCTTTACTATGGATATTTATAAGCCAGCAAAGTCTCATTAAAGGACAGGAATAACTAAAAACAACAATGACAAAACTTCTAGGTATGCCTTTATCTAGAATAGTGAGAACCTCATGCGTCCTTCTACCCCTCGTATTCTGGCTATGAGAGGAATAGTACCAATACCTTTCATCTTTCCCTGTTTGTAATTCTTTGGTTGGAAGCTACATAATATTGCATACCATGATGGTGAGAAAGGTGTACTGTAATTACATGAAATGATGTTGACAGAAACATAGCAGGAAGAAAAGGGACAACTAATTTCTGTTCTGGTGAAGACAACTCATATACATCTCCCTGATAGAAGGGATCCAATGTGATCACTTGGACCTCTATAGCTGAGAATTATAAAACCATTTGGGGGACTTGGTGTTGGTTGCTGTTATTGCAAGATTGAACATTCACTAGTGATAGTAGCCAGTGTCATCAAAAACCTTTAAGGTGTTGACTGTTTTGTCCAACTCTCTTCCAGAGAGCCATCCGATGGCCAGGCTCATCAAGATAAGAAGCAATGATCCAGGATGTTCAGAGTCATCTGATCTTATGACATGAAGACAAATTCAGAATTTGAGAATGAGGCCCAGAAAAAGCCAGGCCATGAATGCAAAACAAGAAGAAAATCAACATGGAGAGGATGATAAAACTAGGTTTCTACAGAAGTAATTCACATAAATGTATATTCTTTCTTGTTTAAGAAAAATTGGAGATTAGTTAGGGTAGCAGTAGAGTAGTGGTTAAATGTTTTGTTGATGGAGAGTGATTGTTTTAAAATCCTGCCTCTGGTACTATATGATCTGGGTAGATTAGCCTCTTCTACCGTAAGTGTTCTTGTTAGTAAACAGGCAAAATTGTAATTATACCTGTAAGATTGTTGAGAGATACATGAGACAGTTGATGCAAAGTGCTTAGTACAGACAGTAGTACATTTTAGAATCCAATAATGATAGGTATTACATTTTAAGATTCATAAATAGGTTCTTTGAAAAATAAACTTAGAGTTTCATAACTTAAATTGGAAAAAAACACATTGAGGCAAAGAAGGTGGCTTATGCATAGGCCATAATGAAAAGAGTGCATGTTCACTTTCAAAGGTGAGAGTTATTCTATCCATTCAATACACATTTTCTGGCCAGTGTTACGTGCTGTTAAGTCAATTCCAATCCACAGTGACCCTGAATGACAAAGTAGAACTGCTCTGCAGGGTTTCCTAGTGTGGTAGTTAAATTTGTATGTCAACTTGGCTGGGCCTGGTTGAGTGCTTGGGCAGCTGGTGGTGGTTATTCCCCATGATGAGACTGGCAATCAGCTCCATGGTAGGATCTACAAGCAGCTGAGTAGCTGCCTTTTGGATGTGGTCTGCTTCCTGTGTATAAGGAGAAGCCTTGGGGATGGTCTCTAGTTTATGACACCTTGAACCATGCATGTAGCCGTGTCATTGTTTAGCAGCCTGCCATGCTCTGCTGACATTGGGACTTTCAATGGACTTAAATTAATGGCCTGCCATGTGGTTTAGTAACATCGAGACTGTGTCTTTTTACTTGTCAACCTTTGGTTTATCAGCCTCAGCAGCTAGGAGCTGAGTGAAGAAACACCTCTAGCTTCAGTGGGCCGGGAGCAGGAGGCAGAGCTGAAGCCCAAGGTTGAGGGGCTTTCACCCAGCCCCTAGAGCCTGGCCCTTTGAACTTGAACTTCTAGCCTCCTGCACTGTAAGAGAATAAGCTCCTGTTTGTTAAGCCCATCCCATGTGTGACATACTCCTGTCAGAGCAGTGCTCGGACCAGAACCCAAGGCTGGAATTTTTACAAGAGTAGGTCTCCAGGTCTTTTCTCCCATGGAACAGCTGGTGGGTTTGGACCAAAAATGTTTTCGTTTGCAGCCAAGTGCTTAGCTCTTGTGCCACCAGGGTTCCGTTCTTGGTCACTAGAGATGCATATTTCATCACTGGGGGGAACCAGTTCACCAGGCTTTTCCATAGTAAGGATAAAATTTTCCTCAGTAAATAAATGAGAATATCTGGCTCCCAAACAATATTCTAAAGGACCATCAATTTTAATTTTAAAATTCCAACATCTCTGAAAACAATTCAAAAAAATTTTTTTCAGCAAATTCCTTTGGTGGCAAAATATGAATTGTATTGATGTGAGACTACTTTTAGCCATTATTTATTCCCCTGCTGCCACTGAGCTCAGTGGGAGTGTTAGGTAATCTATGTGAAAGGTCCAAGAGACCATTCAAAAATACAAAACAATCTGAATTCTAAAACACACCTGGAATCAAGGGATTAGGCCAAGGGACTGTGGACCTGAAATTATCAAGATGAATTTGCAGGGATTGTGACACTGGAATTGAGTAACACGAGCAACAGAAGTAAACACCAGTATTCTAGACACTAGGAAAGTAAAGCTCTTATTTAAATAGTGAGTCAGTTTCCTGACCAGCTGAGAAATTTGTCATTTCTGGACCTGCCAAGATGAGTCCCTGACCTCAGTCCCTCACTGGGATTCTTCTCCTATCAGTTATTCCAACTGGAAAGGAAGTTCCACTTTGACATAAATCTGTGTATCCAACATTCATCCCTGAGGCATTCTCCACCTCTGCCAACAGTGATGTGGGGCCAGCAGCATAGGTGACTTTACAATTGACTGAGTGACACTCCATATAAGATACTACCATTGATGTTTTAGCATTTCACCTGCAACATGGTTACCTGACTTTTGTTTGTTAGCTTCCTTCTTTTTCTCTTTAATTAGAGAGCCAGGCTACTTTTCTCAGTGGGATTTCTAGTATTTCCAAATGAAACATTGTTAACCTGAAATCTTCAGAATGTTTCTCTGGTGGAACTGAAAAACAACAACAGACAACCAAACATGTGTGCAGTCACAGATGCCTTGCCTCAGCCCCAAATGAAGGTTTTTAATTCCTTCCAAATGTAAGGCTTGAGGCTGCACCACCAGTGTTTGAAACGCCAGCAGTGTTGCACATGGTGCACAGGTTTCAATGCAGCTTACAGACTCAGATAGACTAGGAAGAAGGAGGAGGCCATCCACTTCTCAAAGAATTGGCCAGGGAAAACCTTATGAATACCAGAGAAATACTGTCTGATACATCGCTAAGCAACTTTAGGAATAGCCCGGAAACATTGTCTGATACAGTGCAGGAAGATGAGCCCCTTAGATCGGAAGGCACTCAAAATACAACTGGGAAAGAGCTGCCTCCTCAAAGTAGAAATGACCTTAATGATATGAATAAAGTAAGTCTTTCAGGACCTTCATTGGCTGACATGACACGACTCAAATGGAGGAGAAACAGTTGCAAACATCCATTAATAATTGGAAGATGGAATGTATGAAGTATGAGTTTAGGAAAATTGGAAGTTGTCAAAAATGAAATGGAACACATAAAGATTGATATCCTAGGCTTTAGAAAGCTGAAATGGACTGGTTCTGGCCCTTTTGAATCAGATAACCTACTACTATGCCAGGAATGACAATTAGAAGAGAAATCACGTGGCATTCATCATTATAAAAGATGTTTCGAGATTTGTCCTGAAGTACAATGCTGACAGTAATAGGATAATATCCATATGCCTACAAGGAAGACCAGTTAATACTACTATTATTCAAATTTACACACCAACCACCAAAGCCAAAGATGAGGAAATTGAAGATTTTTTGTCAACTTTTGCAGTCTGAAATGGACTGAACATGTAATCAAGATGTGTTGCTTATCACTGGTGACTGGAATGCAAAATTTGGAAACAAGGAAGAATCACTGGTAATTGCAAAATTTGGCCTTGGTGACAGAAATAACGCTGGAGATCGCATAATAGAATTTTGCAAGACCAGTGATTTATTCATTGCAAATACCTTTATTCAACAACACAAACGGCAGCTATACATGTGGACTTCGCCAGATGGAGTACACAGGAATCAGATTGGGTACTTCTGTGGCAAGAGGCGATGGAAAAGCTCAATATCTTCAGCCAAAACAAGGCCAGGATCTGATTGTGGAATAGACCATCAACTGTTCAACTTCAATTTGAAGACAATGAAAACAAGTCCACGAGAGCCAAAATATGACCTTGAATATATTCCTCCTGAATTTAGAGACCACCTAAAGAATAGATTTGATGCATTGAACACCAGTGACCGAAAACCAGAAGAATTATGGGATGACATCAAGAATATCATTCATGAAGAATCCAAGAGTTGATTAAAAAGACAAGAAAGGAAGAAAAGACAAGAAAGGAAGAAAAGACCAAAATGGATGTGAGAAGAGACTCTGAAACTTGCCCTTGAGCAGAGAGTAGCTAAAGCAAATGGAAGAAA
This sequence comes from Orycteropus afer afer, assembly GCF_000298275.1. Lineage (NCBI taxonomy): Eukaryota > Metazoa > Chordata > Mammalia > Tubulidentata > Orycteropodidae > Orycteropus > Orycteropus afer. The sequence continues at coordinate 437,782 of NW_006921651.1, read as the reverse complement.
TGACAAGAAAAAAGAGGTGAACAGAAGATTTCAAAGAGCAGCTTGAGAAGACATAACCAATTACTATAATATCATGTGCAAAGACCTGGAGTTAGAAAACCAAAAGGGA
>NW_006921651.1:417970-431964 GCF_000298275.1 Orycteropus afer afer | reverse complement strand
TCTGTGTCTGTGTTAATTGGTTTCCCTTTTCTTTGTTGAAGAGGGTCTGTGCAATCCTTCTGCCTAGTCCGCCATCTTGCCCCGCCTCCCACTCTTGCCATTTTTCAAGGTGAAAGATCTGAGGAAAAAATTTAAGCTGCAAGTTTTAATATTGAAAGATTCTATGGGCAACATATTGAATGATACAGGAAGCATCAAAAGAAGATGGAAAGAATACACAGAGTCACTATACCAAAAAGATCTGGTTAATTTTCATCCATTTCAGGAGGTGGCATATGATCAAGAACTAATGATATTGAAGGAAGAAACCAAAGCTGCACTGAGGGAAGTGGTGAAGAACAAGGCTCCAGGGATTGATGGAATACTCATTGAGATGTTTCAACAAACAGATGCCACACTGGAGGCACTCATTCAGCTATGGCAAGAGATTTGGAAGACAGCTACCTAGCCAACTGACTGGAAGACCTACATATTTGTACCCATTCCAAAGAACAGTGACCCCACAGAATATGTAAATTATTGAACAATATCATGAATATTACATGCAAGTTAATTCAGTAAAATCTTACTGAAGTTAATTTAAAAAACAGCTGGAGCAGTTTATTGACAGAGAACTTCCAGAAATGCAAGCTGGATTCAGAAGGGGACATGGAATGAGGGATATCATTGCTGATGTCAGATAGATCTTGGCTCAAAGCAAAGAATACCAGAAAGATGTTTAATTGTTTTTATTGACTATGCAAAAGCATTTGATTGTGTGGATCATAACAAATTATCCCATTGAGAAGAATGGGAATCCCAGAATGCTTAATTGTACTCATGAGGAACCTGTACATAGATCAGGAGGCTGTTGTTCATACAGAACAAGGGGACACTGCATGGTTTAAAATCAAGAAGGGAGTGTGTCAGAGTTGTATCGTTTCCCCACACTTATTCAATCTATATGCTGAGCAAATAATCTAAGAAGCTGGACTATATGAAGAAGAACATGGTATCAGGTTTGGAGAAAGAATCATTAACAACCTGCAATATGCTGATGACACAACTTTGCTTGCTGAAAGTTAGGATGATTTGAATCACTTACTGATGAAGATTGAAAATATAGTCTGCAGTATGGATTACATCTCAATATAAAGAAAACAAAAATCCTCACAACTGGACCTATAAGCAGCATCATGATGAATGGAGAAAAGATTGAAGTTGTCAAAGGTTTCACATTGCTTGGCTCTATAATGCCAATGGAAGCAGCAGTCAGGACATCAGATGATGTATAGCACTAGATAAATCTTCTGCAAAGGACCCCTTTCAAGTGCTGAAGGACAAAGATGTCTCCTTGAGGACTAAGGTGCACCTGACACAAGACATGGTGTTTCAATTGCCTCATATGCACGTGTGAGTTGGACAATGAATAAGGAAGACCGAAGAAGAATTGATGCTTTTGAGTTGTGGTGCTGGTGGCAAATGCTGAAAGTACCAAGGACTGCTAAAAGAACTAACAGATCTGTCCTGGAGGAAGTGCACCCGAAATGCTCCTTGGAAGCGAGAATGGCCAGACTTCGTCTCACCTACTTTGGTCATGTTGTCAGAGGAGACCATTCCCTGGAGAAGGATGTCATGCTTGGTAAGGTGGAGGGTCGATGAAAGAGGGGAAGGCCCTCAATGATATGGATTGACACAGTGGCTATGGCGATGGGGTCAAGTATAGCAAGGATCATGAAGCTGGCGTGGGACTGGGTGGTGTTTTATTTTGCTGTGCATAGAGTCACTATGAATCAGAGACAACTCAACAGCACCTAGAAACACAGCAACAAATATATGGGTTGTGACTGGAAGGATAAAGGAATTAAAATGGATCATTGTAGTAATGGAAGTATTGGTGGTGGTAGGAGTTACAGCAGCAACAGCAATTACAGCAATTAACTACCACCAGCATCACAAGTTACCGTATTTTCAGTGTCTACCTATGCACTAAGTACTATGTAAGGTTGATGTTGTTGTGTGCTGTTGAGTTGATTCTGATTCATGGTGACCCTAAATGGACCATGTAGGAGAGTGGAATGGCCCCACAGGGTTTCCAAGACTATAATCTGCCACATCTTTTTTCCCTTGGAGTAGCTTGTGGGTTAAGCAAAGCACTTAGGACTAGTGCCACTAGGACTTCTTTTGCAAGGTTACCTAATGATTCAAACTCAACTCAACTGAACTCACTGCTGTAGACTCGATTCCGACTCCTCTTTGAATTTCCGAGGTGGTATCTCTAGGGAAGTAGATTGCCCAGTCTTCCTTCAGAGGAGTGGCTGGTGGGTTTGAACCACCAGCCTTCTGTGCAGTGGTCAAATGCCTTAGGTGCTAGATGAAAATGAAGTTCAGAGAGGGTAAGTAAATTTTCCAAGTTTATGTGGTTGAAGTTTTGGATCCAGGTATATTGGACTAAAGCTATTACTCATCCTTCCATTTCATTTTGCTGATTTTACTTTGTTCTGGTTGGTATTATGTAACTTTGTACTTTGTAAATTATTTTCACACAGTTTCCTGTCCTTAGGCCCCCACCTGCAGAGTAAGCCCCTCAGCACTTCTATTTTCTTTGCATCACCACCTTGTCCCCTGAATTTCTACAGAGTTCTGAACACAGCAGTTGTTAAATAAATATTTGTTAACTAACTTTCCCTTTTTTATTCATGTAAAACATTTCCCACAGTGTTCACTACTCCGCCAATTACCTTGTTTCAAATCCCAAAGTCACCCATAAATTAAAGCTTAACATGGGGCTGACACAATCTACAAAAGCTTTGTTCATTTTCCAAACTACAAATGGTAAAAAGCACCAGTGAAACTCTTAAAGAAGAAACACAAAAGAGAAAATTTTGGGCTAAGTAGGTAAATACAAAGCTCAAAGCTTGCAATAATCTAGCTAGAGAATGGAAAGAAAAACAAGCAAATAAATAAAAGATTTGTAAATTAAAATATGCAATGAGGGATTAGAACAGTAGACATTTCTAAAAGTGAAAACTCTGTTGGTTATTATACCAAAGGAAGAAGGTAAATAAGCATTTCCCTCGTATCTAGTTTCTAGCTAATGCTGAGGAATGAAATTATATTTGCTGAGGAACCCAGTCTGCTGCCAACATTTTCATTTGGGTTAAAAAAAAAATTAAAACAAAACAAAACACATTCTCCAGAAAGAAAAGATTTTTACTCTTGCCAAGGCTCTTTCCAGAGAACTGTAGCCTTTAAAAATAAAGTTCAACAGACACTTTTAAAGTTTGAAGTTATTATATATTTTTTTTAGTTACTTGCTTTTCACTGGTTTGTTGACTGATATTTCTTCCTCAGGGTGAGTGATTGGGAGAAGGCTTCACAGGACAAATAATAAATGACATGTTGGAATAGCCCTCTTTGATCAAAAAAGAGAGAGAGAAAGAGAGAAATAAAGTGCTTTGGCTACTCTCTATCACTTGATCAACTCAATGATCCCAGGTAGCTGGGACATGTAATCAGATTTGGGGCTGGCACATGGCCAGCCCATCAATCTCAATCTCTTCATGAATTAAGGCCACCTCCTAAATAAGTCCTCCTCATTTCTTGTTATGGCTTGAGTCTTCCAGCCAATACAAGGCAAGGTGAGGGGGCCTTTCTTTAACACCTGGAAAGTAAGAGAGCTGTGCATTTGTTCTCTATCTAGGCAAATCACATGCAGTGGAAACAAACAATTCTTCCACATGAATCTCTAGAGCTTAATTTGGAAAAAAAAAAAAAAAAGCATAATCCATCAACCCTACGACCTTGCATTGGAGAAGTAGCCATTAAATATAATGATGCCAAAAGTCTTTTAATATTTAAATTTTTAACTCAGTTCTTTTGACATCCAAGGCTCTTTAAATTGTCTAAAAAGTAGAATGGATTATTTGAAAACAATTTGAAAATTGAGAGTTATGGTTAGGTGTAAATATACATACAGATGTGTGAACAATTAACTAAAATATGGCTTACAAATGTAATAGGATAATCATGAAGAAAGGAATATGGAAGAGGTTTACTAAGAAGCAACATATCATAAACATACAAAAATTAAATGCACTCCTGGATACAGCACTGAGCCTTTAGTACAGACTTAGAGTGGTTTATAGAAAAGAACTCAAGAGGGATAGCATTGCATACTGCCTTGAACACAGAAGATATGCAATGCTTATTTACTGAATTCAATAAGTAACTCATTAAAGTGGACTTATTCCACCCTCTTTTACTATCTTCCTCTTCTTTAGAAAAGAAGATATTAGATATTAGATATTAGGTCATTAAAATGATAGAATGAAAAAGATACTGAGTGGAGAAGAAAGCAGGGCTTTATGCTGGATATGTTGTTTCTGGTTCAGTGACTGCATTAGCTATCTAGTTCTGCTATAACAGAAATGCCACCACTCAATGGCTTTAACAAACAAATGTACTTTCTCACAGGTTCGGAGGCAAGAAGTCCATATTTAGGGTACTGGCTCTAAAGGAAGGCTTTTTTCTCTGTTGACTCTGGAGGAAGGTCCTTATCCTTTTTGATCTTCTACTCCTGGGTCAATCTTAATGTGGCTTGGTATCTCTTTCCTCATCTATGCTTGCTAGTTGTGTTTTAATCTCTTTTATATCTGAAAAGAGATTAACTGATGGTACACCCTATGCTAATCATGCTTCATTAACATAACAAAGACACCCTTCTCATCTGGGATCACAACCAGAGGCATAGAGATTATATGTGCTGGAAGATGAGCCCCTTAGGTTGGAAGGTACTAAAAAATGACTGGGAAGAGCTGCCTACTCAAAGTAGAGTTAACCATAATGATGTAAATGGAGTAAAGCTTTCAGGACCATCATTTTTAATGTGGCATGATTCAAAATGAGAGGAAACAGCTGCACACATCCATTAATAGTTGGAAAACAGAATGTACAAAGTATGAATCTTAGCAAATTATAAGTTGTCAGAAATGAAATGGAATGCATAAAGGCCAATATCCTAAGCATCACGGAGCTGAAATGGACTAGTATTTGACATTTTGATTTATGCATTCACATGGTCTAAAATGTCAGCAATGGCAAATTGAAGAAGAATGATGTTGTCAAAAAGAACATTTCAAAATCTATCCTGAAGTACAATGTTGTCATTGATAGGATAATATCCTTACCCCTAAAAAGAAGACCAGTTAATACTATTATTATTCAAAATTATACACCAACTACTAAAGCCAAAGATAAGGAAATTGAAGATTTTTACCAACTTTTGCAGCCTGAAATTGACCAAAAATGTAAACAAAATGTACTGATAATTACTACTTATTGGAATGTAAAAGTTAGAAACAAAAAAGAAACATCAGTAGTTGGCAAATATGGCCTTGGTGAAAGAAAAGACACTGAAAACCACATGATAGAATTTTGCAGGACCAACGACTTATTCATTGCAAATGCCTTTTTCAACAACATAAATGGTAACTATACATGTGAACCTCACAAAATGAAATACCTAGGAATAAAAATCGACTACATCTGTGGAAAGAGGTGATGGATTAAGCTCAATATCATTAGTCAAAACAATGCCAGGAGTTGACTGTGGAACAGAGACCATCAATTGCTCACATGCAAGTTCAAGTTGAAGATGAAGAAAATGAAAACAAGTACAAGAGAGCTAATATATAACCTCAATTATATCCTGCCTGAATTTAGAGGCCATCTTAATAGTAGATTTGACACAATGAACATCAAAGCCAGAAGACCAGATGAGTTGTGGGATGATATCAAGAATATCATACATGAAGAAAGCAAACAGACATTAAAAAGAGAGGAAAGGAAAAAGAGAAATAAATACATGTCAGAAGTGACTCTGAAACTTGCCTTCAAATGGACAGTAGTTAATGGGGGTGGAAGAAATTAATTAAAAGAGCTGAACAAGATTCCAAACAACAGCATGAGTAAACATAGTAAAGTATTAAAACTAAATGTGCAAAGACCTGGACTTAGAAAACTAAGACAGAAGAGCATTCTCGGCATTTCTTAAGTTGAAGGAACTGAAGGAAAAACTCAAGCCTTGAGTTGCAATATTGAAGGATTTTATGGCAAAATATCGCGTGAAACATCAAAAGAAGATAGAAAGAATACACAGAGCCACTGTACCAAAAAGAATTTGTCGATGTTCAACCATTTCAGGAGGTAACATATGATCAAGAACACATGATATTGAAGGAAGAAATCCAAGCTGCCCTGAAGGTATTGGCAAAACACAAGGCCTCAGGAATTTATGGGATACACATTGAGATACTTCATCAAATGGATGTAAAGCTGGAGTAACTCATTTATGCCAAGACATCTACCTGGTCAACTGACAGGAAGAGATCCGCATTTGTGCTCATTCCAAACAAAGGCGACCCAATATAATGCAGAAATTAATGAATAGCATCATTAGTATCATATCCAAGTAAAATTAAATATGGTTGCAATATACTCCCTGTATATAGACAGGGAACTGCCAGAAATCCAAGCCAGTTTCAGAAGAGGACATGGAACCAGGGATATCATTGCTGATGTCAGATACATCTTGACTGAGAGCAAAGAATATCAGAAAGATGTTTACTTGTGTTATATTGACTGTGAAAAGGCATTTGACTGTGTGGATCATAACAAATTATGGATAGCTTTGATAAGAATAGGAATTCCAGAACACTTAATGGTGATCATGCAGAATCTGTATATAGACCAAGAGCACTCATTCAAACAGAACAAGGGGATACTGAGTGGTTTAAAATCAGGAGGTATGCATCAGGGTTGTATCCTTTCATCATACTTATTCAATCTGTATGCTGAGCAAATAATTGGAGAAGGTGGACTATACGAAGAACATGGCATCAGGATTGGAGGAAGACTCATTAAAAACTTGTGATATGCAGATGAAAAAATCTCACTTGCTGAAAAGGAAGAACACTTGAAGCACACACTGAGGAAGATCAAAGATGATAGCCTTCAATATAGATTACACCTCAGCATAAAGAAAACAAAAATCCTCACAATTGGACCAAAAAGCAACATCACATAAATGGAGAATAGACTGAATTGTCAATGATATCATTTTGTTTGGATCCACAATCATCCATCACCCATGGAAACAGCAGTCAAGAAATCAGTTGACATATTACACTGGGCGAATCTGCTGCAAAAGGCCTCTTTAAAGTGTTAAAGAGCAAAGATGTCACTTTGAAGACTAACGTACATGTGACTCAAACCATGATATTTTCAATAGCCTCGTATGCATGTGAAAGCTGGACAATGATTAAAGAAGATGGCAGAAAAATTGATGCATTTGAATTGTGATCTTGGCAAAGAATACTGAAAGTGTCATGGACTGCCATAAGAATGAACAAATCGGTCTTGGAAGGTACAGCTAGAATTCTCTTTACAAGCAAGGGTGGCACAACTTTGTATCACATATTTTGGACACATTATCAGGAGGGACCAGTCCCAGAGACATTATGCTTGGGAAAGTGGAGGGTCAGAGAAAAAGAGGAAGAGCCTTAATGAGATGGACTCACAGAGGGGCCACAACAATGGCCTTACACATAGCAAAGATTGTTAGGATGGCACAGGACCAGATAGTGTTTTGTCCTATTGTACATACTAGACTCGACAGCACTAACAACAACAACATAGAGGTTAGGATTTATGACACATATCTTTGGGAGACACAATTCAACCCATAACACTAACCACAGGAAACTTACTTAGCATTTATAGCCTTTGGTGGTTGTGTTAAAAAACTGAGGGCAAACAGCTAGAGGATAGCATGGTTCTTGGACAAGTGCCTCAATCATATTCAAAATGCCCAAAGGAGAAAGGAAACTAAGGCTCAGAGAGGTAGGCATGTGAGTGTGCTTTTACTCTTGAGACTACTCAATAACATCTTAGGAAAGTATGTTACAGTTAACAAAGACCTGCTGGTAGAAGCTGGAGAGTATACTATCACTTCCCCTCAGTTTACATTTTCCTTTCCAAAGGAAACAAGGTGTGATCGATCAGTTACAACCATGGCCCGCGAAACACACTCACTCACTGCAGATTCTAGTCAGTATGAAAGCCCACAGGAATGAGATCAACTGTGTCTTGATGACATTGTAGCAAGAAGGGTTCAAAGATAGTCAAATCACCAGTGTAAATATGACACCATGGTTAGTAGTCTTGGGACCTGTTTGGGTGGTAGTGACAGAGTTCAGATTTACAAATCTGGAGACCTGACTTGCTATCATAGCACTGCCATGAAGTTGAAGTCTGGCCTTTGTCAAGATCCTTTATTCCTTTCTATTTCCAGAATCATGTGTTCTCCTACCAACCTTGTACATCACTTACAGGAATCAAAGAAGCAAATGCATACACAAGGACTTTCAAAACACAAATCCTGTACAAATGTCAAGCCATGCAATCTCACAAGAAGCTTGTCAGGAAGAATAGATAATGTGTTTTACACCAGTCATTCACAAGGAGGCATTCTTTTTTTTTTTTTTTTTTCCTGGGGACACATTTTGTAATATCTGGAGACATTTTTGGTTGTCACAACAGTGTGGGGATGGGGGAGGCTGCTACTGGCATCTAGTGGGTAGAGGCCAGGGATGTTTCTCAATATCCTACAGTCCACAGGACAGCCCCTACAACAAAAATATTATCTGGTTCCAAATGTCAAGAGTGGCAAAATAGTTTAGATAAAACTCCAAATAGGCTTGAGAGAAAAATAAGAGAAAACCCTGCAACCAGGCCTACTTCATCCTTTTCTACTCTCCAGGTCCTTTCTAAGATAAAGAAGAACTCTATCAACATTTCAGAGACTAATATATTCAGATTCAGAAAAGCTCAGATCCTTTGGTTGTCCCAAATGCATTTGAGGGATGTGTAGTTCAACCCAGATAAATCTTTCTTAATGAGTCAGCTAAGTAGGAAGTATCCAAAAACCACTTTTTCCCAATGTGAGATCCTGGCAGAAGCTCTGTAGTCCTCTAACCTCTAGCTCCTAGGATTCTATAGAAAGCAGAGCATTTCTCAATTCCTTGGGATGACATGATTTATTTGCTCATTTAGTTGAGTATCCACATGCCTGGACTCAGGGTATTTTTCATTTTCATTGAAAGGATATAAAGAGTATTGCTCAAGCTCTCACCAGCTAAGCTCTGACTGCCTTAGTCTAGTCTACTTTCATCAGGGACCCACTGGAGGGGAGATGAGGAGCAGTGAGGAGCTACAGTGGGGAAACCAAGAGATGGTTAATTACTCTGTTGTGATGTGTTCTCTCCAGCTGAGCCCCACACTATAGTAAGCCATTATTTTCAACAGAAATAACGAGTTGCCAATTAATTCAGCTGAATTTCTGACTGGAGGTGCCTCTCCAGGATAGAGTAATTAGCTGACACTCTTTGCTTCTGGCAGCTTATGAATGCATTCTGTGGGACTGTGGTCCTCTGAATATCACATAGCAGGAACGTCATGTGCTTGTCTGACCTCTGTCAGATCCAGCCTTTGAAGTGCCCAGCACCTAAATCAAAAAGTTTGTCTCTGCAATGGAAAGGGTGGAAGAGAGGAAGAGAGAGATGTGAGGACAGATGTAGAAGACATTTCTTCTTCTTGAGGTTGATTTCCATCTTTCTACACTGCCCATTGAATAAAACAGCATATGGAAGTTTCTGCTCAGTCATGTTCCTACTTACTTCTGAGAAACTGAGAAGTTTATTAGCCCAGGTCATGGAGGAACTAAGGTCCAAAGCAGAGGAAAGTGTCTGAACCCTGTTCCTGAAAATGCGAGGAGGGTGAGTACCAGTCCAGGCACAAATGATTGGCCCCACCCTGGACCAATTAATTCACAAATCTTGTGGTTGGTTCTGTGCATTTGAGATTTTAAGAAGCTCCTTGGGTGAGTCTAATGTGTAGCAAGGCTTGAGAATCACTTCTCCAGAATCATGCATGTCCAACTTGCTACTGGACTGGTTCTCACCTTGTTCCTTGCACAGAGGGAAAAATAACAAAGAAGACAAATCATCCACCATACCTGTTGTGGCTGACCAGAAAGGAAACATCATAAGGCTTAGAAGTTGAGAAAACTTTGTGGAAAATATAACAATGTAAAATAAAAACTGAGTAAAATATCTTCTTTTTGCTCAGTGTGAGGTTTATTAAAATAATGCCAGAGGCTGTTAGCACTAGACAAAAGCCTGAGACTCACCAGTGGTGCTTTAACTGTGAGGACTAGAGCAAATATGCTTCCTACTATTGGCTGGGGATCAGGGAGGTGGGATGTGAGGGCAGTTCTCCTACCAGGCTCTAAATTTTAGAAGCAAAGGAAGGCAAAAACCCTGATGCTTGGCCTTGGTGAAGTAATACAAATTTTACTGCTTAAGGAGAGAGTATTCCACTTCTGAGCTCCTGGTGAAGTAGATGTGGCGCTTCAGGAATCACTGACTACATACTAGTAAAGGTCTTAATTATTGCCCAATGAAGAGTCTAGGCATCCACAAACATCTCCTTGGGGAAGCACGGGTAGACCACGTTGTATGTTGGTTACTACGCACCCATCTGCTGCCAGATTGCAGAAGCTTGATTTCTGACAACAGGTTAAAAACAAATTAAGTTAAAACAAAACTATCTATGAGTTTTCTGTCTGGTATTAAACTTTTATGAAAACAGATGGGTGAGTATAATCTCTCAAAGGAATCCATCCTTGTTGAGGCACTTCTTCTGGCTGTAGGAGTAGAAGTTTAAGAGCCTCCTGGGTCTCTTTTTGAAGAAAAGAAGCAAAAGAAAAAGTTAACAGAGAGAATTGCACCATCTATGGTTCCCTGTACTAGGTATTTGAAACTGTTCTAATGATGAGTGAAGAGAAAGAGAGAATTCATGAGTATTTTCATATTATGTAGATGCAACCTACAAATCTATTTGATACATGGATACCCCAGATCAATCAGTAGAGGTTTTACTGTGTTTTTAATTGTGCAGTTCCAGGATTAAAATGCCACTTGAATTCCTGAATGGTAAGACTCCATCAAAGGAGGAAGGGGAATCTAATGGATTAGGCAGGGTGTTATAGATTATGAGCTACGATAATAAGAAAAATATCTCTATGTATCCTGGCTCTGATCTCGTTAGCTCTGCTAATATTCAAACTTAATTTCAGTTTCCTCATCTATAATGCTGGATTATTTTGAGAATTAAATAAATTGATGCCTTAATCCTATCAACTCAGGGCCTAGCAGATAATTAGAGCCCCCTAAAGGAGCTCTGGTAGCGTAGTGCCTAAGGCACTTGACTGCTAACCAGAAGGCTGGCGGTTCAAACCCACCAGCCACTCCTCGGAAGGAAGGTTGGGCAATCTACTTCCGTAGCGATACCGCCTCAGAAACCCAAAGAGGGGTTGCTGTGAGTCAGGGCCAACTCGACGGCACATAACAACAACAAATCCTTAAGGATCCACTAGGATTTGAGATGATACTCTTTTTTTTCCTAAATGAATACAACTAATAATTATGTACTACAACCACAATAATCTAAATCAGTACAACTTTCTCCTAATAACCAATAAATTTTCTGGAGGTAAATGTGCTGTAAATGCTACTCTAACACAATTAATATAGAACATGTATAGATGACAATTTGCAGAGGAAAAGGACAGAAGCTCACATTTCTTCTTTTCTTTTTTTTTTCCCCCAAAGCTTTATTTCTTTTCATTGTGATTTGGGTGAAAGCTTACCGAGCAAAATCATTTTCCATACAGTGGTTCATATACATTTTGATTCATGACATTAACTGCAATTCCCCACAATATAACAGCTTTCTTTCCACCTCCTGCCCGTAGTTACCTCTTCCCTGTGTCCTTCCCACCCATGCACTCTCGCCTCCAAGCTGTTGCCCTGTGCAAAAACTGCCTTCTGTTCTCCCAGGATTGATTGCTCCAAGGAAAGTATTTACCTAATGTAAATGTTCACCCCATGTGCCTATTGTTTGGCTGGAAGCCACAGGACTGGGTTCAGTTCCAGATTTGAAGGGTAACTAGGGGCCATAGTCTCAGGGGTCTCACCAGGCTCTATCAGAGCACCAAATTTGGTTATTTTGTTTGTTTGTTTTTTTATGAGTCTGAGTTTTGTTCCACATTGTTCTCCCACGCTATACAGGATCTTGTGCACAGACCCCATCCTAGTGGTTGACAGTGGTAGCCAGGTACCATCTAGTTCTTCTTGTCTCATGTCATATAGGCACAAGCTCACTTTTCGATGAATAATTCACTCTATTCATGATATATATTTTTACTTTTAGGAATCCATTTTAATTTGTTATTCTAATTTTCTTGTTGCTATTTATATTTAAAAAAAGAAAGTAACAAACAAAAACACCAAACTCACTGCCATAGAATTTGTTCCAATTTGTAAAACTGTCCCATGGGGTTTTCAAAGCTGTAAATCTTTATGGAAGCAGACTGCCTCATCTTTTTCCTGCAGAGTGGTTGGTGCCTGTGAATGACTAATCTTTGGTTAGCAGCCAAATACATTAACCACTATACCCCTAAAGCTCCTTTGCTGTGTGTAGTTGTTGTTGTTGTTGTTGTTTGCCATCGAGTCGGCTCCGACTCGTAGCGACCCCTCCTTGGGCTTCCGAGGCAGTATCACTACAGAAGTAGGATTGCCCAACCTTCCTTCCGAGGAGTGGGTGGTGGGTTTGAACCGCCAGGCTTCTGGTGAGCAGTCAAGTGCCTTAGGCACTATGCTACCAGGTAATGCTAATTACCAAGTATTCATGGCCTGTGAAAAGGATGCACATATCAACTATTATATTAAATTGTACCATTCCAGTCACTCGACCTAAAGGCAACTGTTGATTTCAATTAATTCAGCCAAATTTACTGAACTTTGATAATGTACAATGCATTGGAGGGTATAAAAGAATAATAAGATGTGGTCCCTGACCTAAAGAAGCTTATTTCCTAATATACTTGTAATATAAGGCGAAATAGGATCCAAATGATAAAAGAACGATAGAGAAGTCTAGAAATCAAAGAAAAAGGAAGGACAAATGGCTACAACCTAGTATGATTAAGAAAACATAACATGGAAGATGAGGCATTTTAATGAGCTTTGAAAAAAGAATGGATTTCTCCAAGTGGGACAAAGAAGTAGTTAAAATGATATTATCTTAGAAGAAACATCAAAGTTATGGAAGTAGAAAAGAACAGCATACATTTGTTAAAAATAAATAAATAATGACAAATAAGAAAAAGGATAAATATTCCAATTTTCTGGACATAGAGGTTACATCTCAGACCAAGTTAAGATTAGATTATGAAGGGTCTCATATGGCAAACAACAACAACAACAATGTATGTTGAACTAAGAAGTGTTCATTTAAAGCCAGCAAATTGAAAACAAACAAACAAACAAAAACTTTAAAGGTTTTTGTTGAAGAATAATCAGAGCTTTACTTTTGGAAGATGAATATGGAAGCTAGAAATAGAATGACTTAGCAGTGAAGTACATAGAAACACACTTAGTAAAGTGGTCAAAGCAGCCAAAGGTGTTGCGAATAATTTAAAAATAAAGAGATGTCAGGAAGGAAAATAAAAATCACTGTTTTGGTTATTGAGAAAGGAAAACAGAAAGAGTAAGTGAGAAACAATAGATAATACCAAATTTTTTAATGTCTTTTCTCATCCACTCATACTTAGGATCAGGAAGTGGACATGATGTAAGGAGGAGAAACATTGGAATTTGCTTACACTGAGTCAAAAGTCTCTGTGGGTACAATCAGGATGCTCAGCAGAAACTGGTTAAATGCATGTGAAATTTGAGGAAGGGGTGGAACTACTATGGATTTGTTGTTGTTGTTATGTGCCGTCGAGTCGGACCCAACTCATAGCGACCCTTCCTTGGGCTTCCAAGGCAGTATCACTATGGAAGTAGATTGCCCAACCTTCCTTCCAAGGAGTGGCTGGTGGGTCTGAACCA
>NW_006921651.1:387203-417735 GCF_000298275.1 Orycteropus afer afer | reverse complement strand
TTGAACCGCCAGCCGTCTGGTTAGCAGGCAAGTGACTTAGCCACTATGCTACCAGAGCTCCCAGCAAATCAAAGACCCCAACAGGGGCTTCTCTCTTGCAGGAGAGACAGTGGGGCTCTCAAAACAAAGGGGGAAAAAATACATGATGACAGGTGAAGTGAGACCCTGAGGTAACTGAAAGTGCATATAGAAATAAGGACACATTAACAGTGCTACAGATTAAGAAAGGTAGCCAGCAGCTAGTAGTAGATCATTTATTTTGAGTAAATATTGGGAGAGAGAAGATGAAGTCAAATTGAAAGGTAAAATAAAGCCAAGGAACTCACAGTCACATAGTGAAATCTTAAACTTCAAGTCCACTACATAAAGAGCAGGAGTGGGCCTTGGGCAGGGCTCAGGGTAACTGATTGTAAGCTGCTTTTAGAATAGCTGGAGCTCTGGTAGTGTAGTGCCTAAGGCACTTGGTTGCTAAACAGAAGGCTGGTGGTTCAAACCCACCAGCCACTCCTCGGAAGGAAGGTTGGGCAACCTACTTCCGTAGTGATACTGCCTCAGAAACCCAAGGAGGGGTTGCTATGAGTTGAATTCGATTGGATGGCAGTGTGTTTGGTTTTGGTTTTCGTTTTGGTTTAGAATAGTTGAGCTAGCTGTGTGTAATCTTCTCTCACTGCTCAGGTTCTCACACTCATAGGAACTTGACATCCAGAGAGAAATCCTTATGTTTATTAGCCAAGGACAAAATGTGTGTGATTTCTGGGGAAGAGTCCAAGTGTGAGTGATGATGTCTAAGAGATGGGGTCTTAGATAGCCCATATGTTCAGCAAAGGCCATAGTGAGGACAAAAAGAAGGGTGCTTCAACACGCATCAGAATCATCCAGAAATCTTATTTAAATACATATTGTTGGGTCTCACACACAGAGTAAAAGCCCTGGTAGTGCAACAGGTAAGCATTTGGGTGTTAACCAAACACTAGTGGTTGGAACCCACTAGAATCTGCAAGAGAAAGACCTGGTGATTTGCTTCTGTGAAGATTATAGCCTAGGAAACCCAGTAGGGCAGTTCTACTATGTCATATAGGTTCATTTTTGAATCAGAATTGATTTGATGGCAGAAAACAGTAACAACATACCCTGAGCATTTGATTCAGTGGGTTTGGGGTGGAGTGTGAGTGTGAGAATTTGCTTTTCTAAAAGGATCCCTGGTAATGCTGATGTTGCTGATCCAATTAACACAATTTGAGTAGCAAGGATCTAGGAAGTGGTGGATGACAAGGTGATGACTCTGATTCAGAAACAGATGCCCTTGAGATGCAGTGGAAGTGATAGAAGATTATAATACAAAGATGAGGGGATGGTGTAAGCCCATTAAACCATGTTGTTGTTGATTGGAGCTGCCAAGTCATTTCTGACTCATAGTGACCCTATGTATAACAGAACAAAATACTGCCAATCTTCTGCCATCCTCACAATTGTTACTAAGTTTGAACCCCTGTGTCAATCCATCTTGTTGAGGTGTTCCCTCTTTTTTACCAAACGTCTTCTTTACCAAGCATAATATCCTTTTCCAGGGATTGGTCCCTCCTGATGACATGTACAAAGGAAATGAGATGAAGTTTTGCCATCCTTGCATTTAAGAAGTGTTCTGGCTGTATTGCTTCCAAGACAGATTTGTTCATTCTTCTGGCAGTCCATGGTATATTCAATATTGATTTAAATGAATCAAATTTTCCTCACTCTTCCTTATTCGTTGTCCAGTTTTTGCATGCATATGAAGCTATTGAAAATACCAGGCTTGGGTAAGCTGCACCTTCATCCCCAAAGTGGTATCTTTGCTTTTTAACAGTTTAAAGAAGTCTTTTACAATAGATTTTCCCAATGAAATATGTCATGTAGTTTCTTAACATCGGCTTCTATGGGCATTGATTATGAATCCAAGTTAAATAAAATCCTTGAAAACTTCAATCTTTTCTCCATTTATCATGATGTTGCTTATTGTTCCAGTTGTGAGAAGTTTTATTTTCTTTCTGTTTGCTGATGTGGTAAGATTCAAAATGAGAAGAATCAGCTGCAAATATTCATTAGTAATTGGAATGTGAAATGTGTGAATATGAAAACTGAAAGTTGTCAAAATGAAATGGAATGCTTAAAGAACAATATCTCAGACATTAGTGAGCTGAAATTGACTGGTATTGACCATTCTGAATTGGACAATAATATGTTCTACTATGATGGGGATGACAAATTAGAGGAATTCATTGTTGCATTCATTGTTTCAAAGAACATTTCAAGATCTATCCTGAAGTACAATGCTCTCATTGAAAGGATAATATCCATATGACTACAAGGAAGACCAGTTAATGACTATTTTTCAAACTTATGTACCAACCAATAATGCCAAAAATGAAGAAACTGAAGATTTTTTTTTTACCAACCTCTGCAGTCTGAAATTGATCAAATATGTAATCAAGATGCATTGATCATTAATGTGATTGGAATGTGAAAGTCAGAAACAAAGAAATATCAGCAGTTGGAAAATATAGGCTTGTATTTTCATAGAAACAATGCTGGAGATTACATGATAGAATATTGCTAGAACAATAACTTACTCATTGGAAATATTTATTCTCAACAACATAAATGACTATACACCTGGACCTCACCACATGAAATGCATAAGAATCAAATCAACAACATATGTGGTAAGGGATAATGGAGAAGCTCAATAGCATTAGTCAGAACAAGGCCAGGTACTGAATATGGAGAAGACCATGAACTGCTTGCTCATAAGCAAGTTCACCTTGAAGCTGCAGAAAATTAAAACAAGTCCATAGGAGCCAAAATATGACCCTAAGTATATTGCACCTGAATTTAGAGACCATCATATAGATTCGAGGTATTGAACACTAATGACCAGAAATCAGATGAGTTGTGAGATGACATCACGAACATCATGCATGAAGAAGGCAAAAGGTCATTAGAAAGACAGGAAAGAAAGAAAAGCCCAAAACAGATGTCAGAAGAGAATCTGAACCTTGCTCTTGAATTCCATTTAAAGCAAATGGAAAAAATGATGAAGGAAAAGAGCTGAACAGAAATTTCAAAAGCCAGCCCAAGAAGACAAAGTAAAGTATTATAATGAAATGTGCAAAGACCTGGGATTAGAAAACCAAAAAGGAAAAACTTGTTCAGCGTTTCTCAAGCTGAAAGAACTGAAGGAAAAATTCAAGCCTCAAGTTGCAATATTGAGTGATTCTATGGACAAACTATTGAATGATGTAGAAAGCATCAAAAGAAGATGGAAGGAAGGTGTATGTCAGGGTTATATCCTTTCGCCATACTTATTAAATCTGCGTGCTGAGCAAATAATCCAAGAAGTTGAACTATACGAAGAAGAACTCAACATCCGAATTGGAAGAAGACTTATTAACTACCTATGATATGCAGATGGCACAACCTTGCTTGACCAAAATGAAGAGGATTCGAAGCATTTACTTATGAGGATCAAAGATTACTACTTTCGTTTGGATTAGGACCTAAGACATCAAAAGAGGATGAATTACTTAGTAATTGTGGCAAAACAATAGTTTGGGTATAGTTGTTGTTATGTGCTATAGAGTTGGCTGTGACTCATAGTGACCCTATGAACAATGTAACGAAACACTGCCCAGTCCTGCACCATCCTCACAATCCTTGCTATGCTTGAGCCCATTGTCACAGCCACTGTGTCAACCCATCTCATTGAGGGTCTTCCCCTTTTCTGCTGACCCTCTGCTTTACCAAGCATGATATCCTTCTCCAGGGAATGGTCTCTTCTGACAACATGACCAAAGTAGGTGAGACAAAATCTAGCCATTCTTGCTTCTACTAGGCATAGTATTATAAATAAATAAAATAAACAAACAAACAAAAAAAAAAAACTCACTGCCATGGAGTCAGATCCAACTCATAGTGACTCCTTCTTGGGTTTCTAAGGCATTATCACTACAGAAATAGATTGCCCAACCTTCCTTCCAAGGAGTGACTGGTGGGTTTGAACCACCAGCTCTCTGGTTAGCAGTCAAATGCCTCAGGCACTATGCCACAAGAGCTCCTTCTGGGTATAATGTTGTTGTTATGTGCCGTTGAGTCAGACCCAACTCATAGTGACCTCTCCTTGGGTTTCCGAGGCGGTATCACTATGGAAGTAGATGGCCCAACCTTCCTTCCGAGGAGTGGTTTGAATTGCCAGCCTTCTGGTTAGCAGTCAAGTGCCTTAAGCACTATGCTACCAGAACTCCTTCTGGGTATAATAATGGGGAGCAAATATTCTGGTTCCTTTCCTTGACCCAGTGAATTGGGGATAATGGGGAAAAAAAAGTGATCTTCCCTAAAACATCCTGATCTGTCACACTTTTTGATGTTTACCAAGCTCTCCCCTTTCCTGTACTGTTTTGTTACCCGATCTTTGCTAATCTCATTTTAGGTGTCCCTTCTTCTCAGGACTCTTAACTCCAAAACTGGGATGAGACAACACTTGTGTGCTCCCCAACACTAATCATGCTCCCTCTAACAATGCTTCTACTGAGCATGTAAATCACAATGAACCCAAAGGGTTTATTCATTCATCTGGCTAACTGCTCTTTTAATACTAGATGCTCAGTAAATATTAATTAAGAGAATAAATAAATGAAAAGTTTCATGATAGGTAGTGTTACTAGGCAAAGAGATGGAAGGTGTGTTCTAAGACAGGGCTAAGGATGTTGCATGGGATATTCCTAATGGAATAACGATTTTATAGGGCTGGATTTTATAGAGCTGAAAAAGGGTAAAGTATAGGCAGCCCCTTGAACATTATATTAAAACTCCATTACCCATTGCTGTCAAGTTGATTTCGATTCCTAGTAACCCACTAGGAGAGAGCACAACTGCCCCATAGGGTTTCCAAGGCTATAACTCTTTACTGAAGCATACTGCCACATCTTTCTCCTATGGAGTAGCTGTGAATTCAAACTCCTGACCTTTGAATTAGCAGCCAAGCTCTTTAACCACTGCACCACTAGAGCTCCATGAGCATTGTGAGTTCCCAAATTGCTACAAAATTTGTGACTTAAATGAGCACAAATTTATTCTCTTAAAGTTTTGCATATCGGAAGTCTGAAAGTAGTTTCACTGAGTCAAGGAGTGAGCAAAGCTATTTCCTTCAGGAGGATCTGAGAGGAGAATCCATCTCCTTGCCTTTGTCAGTTTCCTGTGGCCACCTGCATTTCTTCGTCTGTGCTGCCTTTCACCATCCCTTTCACCTCGGCTTCCATCATGGTATCACATTCTCCTCTGACTCCGATCCTCTTGCCTTCCTTTTGTAAGGATTGCTGTGATGAATTTGAGCCCACTGAATAATTTGGGTCAATCTCCCCCTTGCAAGATTCTTAGTTTAATCACACCCATGGAGTCCCTTTTGCTATGTAAGGTAACGTATGCACAGGGTCCAGAAAGTAGAATGTGAATTTATTCAGGGGACCATCATTCAGTCCACAAACATGTTCAGTAAAATGGCCTTATTTTGTATACATTCCAGGTTCCATATTGTCACCCTACATGGAGAAGTGGAATGAAGTTGTGTCAGGCTCTAAATGTCCAGAAGTCATCTAGTTCTCTTCTCTCCTTACCTCAAGGTATGTTTGTTCCTAAACTATCAAAATATATTTTCTATATTTTAAGATAGTGATGCCCATATACTTTTCAAGGGATTCCAAATACTTAAATTATTCAGAGCTTGTCTAATTGAAACACTCAATTTAGCGTGTTTAGCACACTCAACCATCACTAGTTGTCCTTTTCCTTATCAGTTATTATGCTCTGGAAAGTTTGTCTTCTGTACACTTCTAAGTGATGAGTCATTAGCTGTAATACCTACATTCTGTTCCCCTGTCCCTTTCCCCACATATCCTGAGCTATTCTCTCTTTTAAGTTAGCTAATTGAATAAACCCACCCCTGAGCATTAGAAATTAACAGATTCTTTTCTGTTCACACTTCTTATTTTTAGTTTGTCCTTCCCCAAACGAAGGTATAAGAATGTCTGAATAAATGTTTTGCACAATACAATTCCATGTGAGAACATCTGACCTTTATGCCCTTTGTGAAAGGGTGAAACGTACCTGCTAGTGAGAAGGGGTGTTGTGTAGGGGTTAAGAGTGAGAGCTCTGTAGTGTCACGCTCCTTGGCTGGAATTCTCACTCAGCCCTTTGCTGGCACCATGACTCTAAGGGAGTAATAACTTCATGTATCTGGGCCCCCTTTCTTCTTCTGTAAAAATGAGGACAATAACCAGAATTATTCCATAAATTTGTTGTAGGGATCAAATGAGATAAACTATAAAACAATGTCTGGAATATATTAGGTGTTCAATAAATATTAGCCCTTTTTAACTTTTGAAACTTGTTGTTGTTGTTGTTTGCCATCAAGTCGGCCCCAACTCATAGAAACCCCTCCTTGGGTTTCCAAGGCAGTATCACTACGGAAGTAGGATTGCCCAACCTTTCTTCTGAGGAGTGGCTGGTGGGTTTGAACTGCCAGCCTTCTGGTTAGCAGTCAAGTGCCTTAGGCAGTATGCTACCAGAGCTCCTTTTTGAAACTAGGAGGGTCATATTTTAACATATCTTATTCCTGGGTGTTGTAAATGGTTAAGCACTCAGCTGTTAAGAGAAAGGTTGGAGGTTTGAGTACACCTAAAGATATCTCAGAAGAAAGGTCTAGTGATCTACATCCAGAAAAAATCAGCCATTGAAAATCCTGCAGGGGACAGTTCTATGAGTCTAACTTTGATACACATGGGTTCGCCAAGAGTTAGAGTCAACTCAGTGGTCACTTGGTTTTGGTCACACCTCCATAACAGATGCAGTGATGTACATATTCTACTCTGTGGTCATAATCACAGCCACTGTAGCCACAACACTCATTTATTCATTTCATCAAGGACACATTTCACATTTCTAAGTACTGCTTAGCCTTCCCCAAACAAATTACTGAGATATGGTTGCCATTACTTAAAATAGTATGATGAGCTCACACCATATCTCTATATAGTTTTCAGAATGATAAAATAGTCTTTTAAAATAGTATAAAATCCTTAATTGCTTCTCTTTACACATAAAAAGCAGACATATACTCCAATCTCCTACATAAGAAATATACTTTGTCACAACAATATAAAGATACAGAGAATCTAGGGGGAAAAGTAGTTTTTAAATAGTGGTTGTCATCCAAGACTAGCAGAGTACACCATAACTCCTCAACATTTTTATTCTCTTTACGTTATGGCACTATTTTATTGCCTAAAATGAAACTTTTTAAAGCCGATCTCTCTCAGTAGGATCAAGAAGGAAAGGAAACAATCAGGTATGATTTCTTCCATTTTCCAGAAAAGAATATTGGAGACATGATGAATTCATGCAATCTAAACAAGATGAAAACTTTCCATGGCATCTCAGTGCATCCCTAAATTGAGAAACAGATTTGATCACAGATAAGAGAGAGAGAGAGAGAAATGCATTTGAATGATATATTTAATAATGTTTCTTGAAATAAATTCACACTGGACTCAATTCTACTTAGAAAATTAGTTACATTGAAAAATAATAACAATGAAACAGACATCCAAATAATATATCTTCTTTATTGTTGTTGATAGTTGCCATCACATTGGCTCCTGCTCATAGTAACCTGCATAGTCCTATGCCATTCTCATGAGCTCTGGAATGCCTAAGTCTGTTACTTTCTTCCAACCTATGAGGATCTTCTTCCAGCATAATATCAGACAATATTCTGGTGCGATCCATAGAGTTTTCATTGACTAATTTTTGGAAGTAGATTGCAAGGCCTTTTTTCCTAGTTTATCTTAGTCTGGAAGCCCTGTTGAAGCTTGTCTACCATTGGTAACCCTGTTGGCATTTGAAATACCAGGTGGCACAGTTTCAGCATTACAGCAACCTACAAACTACCACAGTCTAAAAAACTGACAGATGAATGGTGGATACCTTAGATAACCAGACTTAGATTTCAAGAAGAGATTTAAACTGAGTTTCTGCTAATAATAAATAACTGCCTAGCCTACCTTTCCTGGACAGAGTCAACCACAGCTTGGTAGGCAGAGGTTTTAAGAATTCACACACACAAATAAGGCAAGGGATTATTTATGGTCCTATTTGCCTAGACATATATATGTATGTGATGGTTGGTTGATATCCTGGTTCAACCAAAGATAACTTATTCATCTGTAGATAAAGAGTTTTATGTATATTGTTCAGAGAGATGCCTGGATTACCCTGTATTTCAGCCAAGTAAATTGGAGGAAGTGAATGATCTTTCTTTACAATAATGCAGATTGACTGTATGCTCAATTCATTTCTAGATAAATTTAACCTCTTTATTAAGATGTTATTATTATCATGTTCCCCCTGTGTCTTCTCACTTTGAGTTCAAGTGACCTACAAAGGGCTTTATCCAGGCTTTCATTTTCTGCCGTTTAAGAGGTGGGGGAAATAAAAAGTGTTTGATGTTGTTTGAGTTCATTTCTTCGTCTCTAATGAATTTCCCAGTAAGCCTGACAATTTAAATTAGCACGCTGATTGCTAAGTTAGCTTTCTGAAAATGAACTAATCTGGAATCAAAAGAGAACTGAAGTAAAGTCCCAATTAAATAACACCAGGAACTTATGCAACATCTTAGGGAGAAAAACCTCATAACAGAAAACTGCTATGCCTGTCAAATCTATTGATTTGGTTAATTTGGGTGGAACCGGTTATAGTGGAGACTTCACATACACTGAAATTCCAATCAGATTTTCTCTCATTCTCTCTCTGAAATTAAGTGCATTGATTCAGCATCTAAAGAGCTAAGAACTTAGTCTGGGAAGTCAGTAAGAGGAATTGTGGCAACTAGCAGTGACAGATTATCCAATAAGGTAAGCATGGGCTGACTTGCGCATGTTTATGAAGTTGTAGTAAACAGTTTCACATTTTTTCACCACACTAAATGCTCTACTTCTAAGTATGGCTGACATCTCTTTCCCAATCCCATAGCACCTTCCTACAGAATCAAAGAGGTTTTGACTCTTT
The DNA here is from genome assembly GCF_000298275.1 of Orycteropus afer afer. Classification (NCBI taxonomy): domain Eukaryota; kingdom Metazoa; phylum Chordata; class Mammalia; order Tubulidentata; family Orycteropodidae; genus Orycteropus; species Orycteropus afer. The sequence continues at coordinate 408,642 of NW_006921651.1, read as the reverse complement.
TCAAATTTACAATCCCTGACAGGGTTGGAGCACCCAGTAAGCAAGGTAAGCACAGCCTTACTTGTGCTTATTATTACTAACATGTAGTGAACAACCTCACATGGATTTCACGACATCTGCGATTTTCATGCACACACCTGATGATCTTGTTAAAATGTAGAATCTGAATCAGTATATCTGGGGTGAAAATGCAAATTCCCAGCAAGGAATTGAACCAGAATGAACTGGTCCAAAGTCCTGGATTCAGGGCAGGTGGCCCAAGAGCACATCCTGAGGTTATAACTCAGGATTAAGTCATTTAATAAGGAAGTGTTCCTCAGAGGAACCAGTGAAAGAGTGAAGGACAAAGACAAGGAGGGGGAAGAAGAGGAGCAAGGAAGAGATTTGAGACCAAGAGCCAGGCTCCACCTAATCTTGCAGAGGAACTCGGAATGTGAACTACATCTAGAGTTTTTCTGAATTTGGCAAGCAAGAGAGATGAGTTTTAATTTCCCTGCACCAATTAGTCACTGGGTAATGTATGCTCTGAGGAGAGAGTAGGAAAGGAAGCTTCTAGGCAATTCTGGCTCTATGCAGACAGATAAAGCAGCCCTCAGGCAGTCCTCTGAAGGGTTGCTGAAGATTAGACTCAAAGGAACACAGAAGCCAGGGAAGGGATCAGAGGTGCATCTTTGGAAAATAGTGCCTATGGCAACCAGTTTTCAATTGCTGAATGATCTCTCACAGCTGCCCATGGAAACTGCAATGGTGAATAGAAACTGCTCATCGGTGCCCTCCCCCAGCAAGGGATGCCCAGGACACATGCCATCCTGCCATTCCTTAGCTACGCCTCTGGGAGGGCTGCACAGAAATGATGGGAGGGGATTGGAACACACACAGACAGTGGATGCCTCAGTGGGGCTGATTTTATATGAACACTGTTGTTGTCCTCCTTTAATATTGGCCTGAACTTGCAATTCAGAGGACACCATTACTTCCACTCAGCTGAGAGTCTGAGCCATAGTGTTCGGAGACCTCAGGCTTTCAAGATCTCCAGTTCCTTTTCCACCCCCCAGTAAGAAGTGCCCGGGTTTAATCCTGCATCACAGAAAATAATTAGGTCTTTAAAACCTATAAATTACATTTGTCAGCAGCAGAGAAAACAAATGGAGTTTCCGGTTCTCTGGTGGCAATGATGAATGGCAACATAGAGCTTTTGCTATAAGGAGCTGTGTGTACCAGGAGCTTGTTTATTGACTCTTAACGAAAAAACTATTAATCCAAACCATTTTAGATGGTGGTGGCCAAGCTCCATGTATCATGGGGCTGGGGGGTCCTAGTGGGTTGGGAGGTTCTACATGGTTGACAACCCTCCAGTGAGAAAAGAAAATGCTGCCAGGGGCCCTGTTTAGAGTACAAAGATACAGATTAGACAACTCATTAACTCAGATTTATATGATGGTAAACCCAAACCAAACTCACTGCTGTTGAGTCAGATCCGACTCATAGTGATCCCTCCTTGGGTTTCCCAGGTGGTGTCTCTATGGAAGTAGATGGCCCAATCTCTCTTCCAAGGTGTGGTTGGTGGGTTTGAACCACTAGTCTTCTGGGTAGCAGATCAAATGCCTTAGGCACTATGCTACTAGAGCTAGCAGGTATTAATGGGGCCAAAGGTATCTATGCGGGACATTGATTCCCGGCTAATATTCATAATATAAATCCCTTAGATTCTGATTCCATACTGAAACTTAGCAGCAAAATCTCAAAGTTGAAGGTAAAATGTAATTGATTAAACAATGATTTGAAAGGTGTGGAGTGTGTGGGCTTAGAAGCAAAGCCCTAAACACTGCTGTTGTTGTTATGTGCCGTCGAGTTGGCCCCAACTCATAGTGACCCCTCCTTGGGTTTCTGAGGCAGTATCACTACGGAAGTAGATTGCCCAATCTTCCTTCGGAGGAGTGGTTGGTGGGTTTGAACCACCAGCCTTCTGGTTAGTGGTCAAGTGCTTTAGGCACTATGCTACCAGAGCCCAGGCTCCTAGTAGGAGATAGGAATTTGCCCAGTCTGTAATGGAGCCCCTGGGCCCCATCATTCTTGATTGCTGTTAGTTATGCTTACTATCTGCTGGGCCCCCTTTGGTTGGTTTTGGAGGGCTCATTCTGGGCATTCCCTCTTCCAATGCCCATCCTTCTTGCAGTAAGCACACTGTTGAGGCCCCAATTTTGTTGGTGCTAATAGGGCACTAAAGCCAATCTGAACTTTATTTGCAGTCTCGTGTGCTAGAGGAAGTGAGCAGACTCAGGGCCTAGGGACACGGTAAAGCAGGTCATTAAGCTGGGTGCATTAAGTTTACTGAAAATAGAAAATAGGAATTTCACCCCCTCTCCAACCTGCACTTGATCTGCTCCCCAACCTGCCCCCACAGCAGTCATTAAATGCACAGTGAAAACAGAAGGGGAGGGATTAATTTCAGGCTCGTTGGGGCCCACACGCTGATGTGGGTAAGGGGAGGGATATATGGAAAGAGTCTGAGACCACCATGATAATATTAGGAAAAGGGAGGACACTGAATTGTGCACATAGGAGTTGGACGAAAGATGCTAATACCAACCAGTATGCCCACAATACTGCATTACCATTAACACCAAACACCAGGCTACAGATAAACACGTAAACACCAGAGAGGACCAGATGGGGTCAGTGAACAGGGGTATACTCTAGACCAAGGATAGATTCAGCATAGGCTAACCTTGCACAGATACCAGTGATACAAAATACCTGCAATCCTTACAGTAACAGTAGAAGACAGACACAGAGCAATCCCTCACAGACACCTAGACACTGTGGGAGAGAGATCCAATGGATCTACCATTCAGGGTCATAGTACTGGAGGACACCAGACTCAACTGGCACAACAAAATACATAAAAGCCTTGTTCCTCATCCTACATTGGTGAGTAGTGTCTGGGGTCTTAAAAGCTTTCAAGTGGCCATCTAAGATTCAACTAATGGTCTCCTAGCGTCAGAAGTGAAGAAGAATTTTTTTTTTTTAAAGGATTTGGAAGCAATCAGCCCTAGAATAGGATGGCCCTCAAGACCACATAAACTAGATGGTGCCAGCTACCAATGCCAACCACTCAGGAAAGGATCAAATCTGGAGATGCTAGATAGAGTGGGAGGAAAAACATGGAACAAAATCCAAAAACTCAATAATGACCAGAATTACTGGTCCGATGGAGTCTGGTGAGACTCCCAATAATGGTCCTGGAATACATTCTGCACCTGGAATAAAACTCACTCCCAGGGGCGGGCTCCCATCCCAATGGTTAACAGGATGCACATGAAGACCATTGAACCCAAGATGACACACCCACATACTCTATTACTCTATGGATGTACATCCTTTGGATCCCTTGGAGCAGTAGACCACACAGCACCAGAGGGGCAACATTTACATGGAGGTAATGCAGGACAAACAGGAGTGCATAACTATGAGGGGCACAGGAGGATGGTTATTGGGCCAGGAGGGGAGGACACTGGGTTAGGGTTGGGCATGGTAAATGGGGAGTGAAACTAAATGCACATGTAACATTCAATGTAAAACAAACTCTTAAAGTGAAAATAAAAATAATAATGGAAAAAAAAAAAAAAGACACTGGGGTTGAGATTAGCAGTCACATTCCCACCTTCTCCCCGGTCCTGAGGAAGGAAGGAACAGCAAATGACTATATTTAGATAATTGTATATCTTCCAGAGTTCTGCATCAAGGCCGCTTTGGATCCTGTAATGTCGGCAGTCAAAATCACATTTCTAATGTGCCAGAAACACTCCCAGTAGTGAACAAATACAATACACAGAAAAGGAAAACAGAACAAAAGAAGCAAAGCAGAAAGGCACACTGAGCCGGCTTCTCAGCTGGCTCTCTAGCAATACACACCAGCAATCAGCAGAATCCGCCTAATTCTAATGGAAGATGCCCTCTGGCTTAATGTTCAAGGAGACGGGGAAATCCATTCAAGGTCCCTATTCAATAAGGTTCAGGGAAAAAGCCTTGCTGAATTCACGTTACTACACAATTTAGTTACTGTGTCACCAACCAGAAGCCTACATTTGTATTCATGAGTGAGAAACGCTACAGTAAAATACAGTAAGAGACTCCAGACTCTGTGGGCTCTATGAAGAAGAAACAATCCGTATCCTTTTGATTCAATAAAAGGGCATGGTAAAGGTATCCAAAAAAGCACTTTAAGGTTCCACATAATTTCTCACCTCCTCTCTTCACTCCCAGGAGAGGACACTCTTTATGTGTGAAGCATTGGTTTAGCCCTATGATAGGGAAGGAATAGTGTCACATTCTATGGTGATGCAAGTTTGTTTTTCCTTGGGGTAGGGAGTCCAGACAAATACAGAAATAATTACTAGAGCAGGCATTCTGGTAAACACCATACAGTTGGAAGAGATGTCATATATTTAGGAATTGGAAAACTAGGACAAAGAGTAGCAGTTTAAATGGGCAAAATGTTATTCGTCATTGCAATACGTGTTACATAAACAAAAGTAAGCAAGATACATGGAAGTCTCAAGCAAGTCAATCACTGAACCCTACTACGAATTAATATTTTTTAAATTCCTATTCAGAATTTATAAATGTGATTGAAGTGATTGTACACATTTTTTTTCTTAAGACAATTATATACAAAAAATACTGTACACAGAAAAAGACTGCCTCTTACTACTTCAACTGCATGGGCCAAGGAAGCCTCAAAAACTATTAGCAAAATGATTTCCACTTTTATGCAACTTTATTTTAGCTTCAGTTTGCTTTCATAATTTTATGAATGAGACTTCTTGGGAGCATAATAATAATCGTAATAATATTTAACATTTATTGAGTCCTTATTATGTGCCAGAGCATATGCTAAGTGTGCCAAATTATCTTACTTAAACTTCAAAACAACCTTACAGGTTGAGACCTATAATGAGCCTCCTTTAATTAAAGAGTTTAAGATAAAGGTAAAACAAATCACATGTTTTTGCATATCACATGCCCATGTAAATAGTGTGTGTCTGCATATAACATGCATAACACACACAGGAAGCTAACATGTGAAGGGTTATATAGTTTAAAAAAGCCATATAACATGCAATGTATGCACCAATTGTGTGAAAATACAGTACTTGTTTCCCTCAAGGACCATTAAACCATGTTAAAACTGGTCTTAGAACTTCAGCTGACTATGGTTGTACATGAAAGTTGCAAAAAACAATATATAGACTCTTAATAGTAAAAAAACAAACCAACTCACTGCCATCGAGTCATTTCTGACTCATAGTGACCCCCCAATGGATTTCCAAGTCTGTCTCATCATTCTTCCATGGAGTAGCTGGTGGGTTCAAACCACCAGCCTTTTGGTTAGCAGCCAAATGCCGTAACCACCACATCACCAGAGATCTTTCTTGGTAGTAAAGGTGAGTTTCTCTTTTTCACATTGTCTGCTTTCCTGGAAGTTTCATAGATTTAGCTTAGGACCCTTTAGACATTAGTGACCTAACGTTTAATATGATTTGAGATCTCCAAAAATCCCCCAAAAGCCAGATTTTTCTAGTTCAGAAATAATTGGTGTGATATATTTTAGTATTAGTTCTAATTGTTTTAGTTTCTTAGTTACAACTTCAGATGGCAGCTAGAATATCCCTGAGTTTCTAAAAGGCAGATTTTTATGTAATAATTAATCCTAGGTAGTTAAAAAGGAAAGGAGCTCTGGTAGCGTGGTGCCTAAGGTGCTTGACTGCTCACCAGAGAGCTGGCGGTTCAAACACACCAGCCACTCCTTGGAAGGAAGGTTGGGCCTCGGAAACCCAAGGAGGGGTCACTATGAGTTGGTCTGACTCGACGGCACATAACAACAACAAAATTCATCCAACAAGAAATATTTGGGAGCTCTGGTAGCATAGTGCCTAAGGCACTTGACTGCTAACCAGAAGGCTGGTGGTTCAAACCCACCAGCCACTCCTTGGAAGGAAGACGGGGCAATCTACTTCCATAGTGATACTGCCTCAGAAACCCAAGGAGGGGTTGCTATGAGTGGGGTCCAACTTGATAGCACAGAACAACAACAACAAGTTAAAAAGGAGAGGAAAATTTTAAAGTTTTTCCACAAATAAGCCAGATCATCAACTAACACTCCAGTTTATCAATAACTGGCATTGAACTTTTAACATCTGACATGGTTCTTAGGGAAATCTCATTGTCCCTTACAATATGGCTAATATATTTTGCAGATTATATGCTCTACTCTCTACTCTACAGAATTTTTCCTTATTCAACCAACCCTACAGCCCTGTGGTAAGTAATATTTAAAAAACTAAATCTTCCTTCAGCCCCTTCAACAAACTATGATCTAGGGAGCATTATTACCTCTATTAATGTTGTTGTTGTTATGTGCCGTCGAATCGGACCTGACTTATAGTGACCTTATGGGGCCAGCTTGATATTATCAGTGGATCTCAGCCATCTGCTGCTTAAAAAATTGGCCACTGAAAACCTTATGAATAGCAGTGAAACACTGTCTGATATATTACTGGAAAATTTTATGAATAGCCCTGAAACATTGTCTGATATAGTGCTGGAAGATGAGTCCCTCAGGTCAGAAGGTCTTTTTCAAAATATGACTGAGAAAGAGCTGCCTCCTCCAAATAGAGTCAACCTTAACGACATGGATGGAGTAAAGCTTTCAGGACCTCCATTTGCTGATGGGATATGACTCACAATGGGAGGAAACAGCTTAAAACATTCATTAATAATGGGGATGTGGAATGTAGGAAGTATGACTCTAGGAAAATGGGAAGTTATAAAAAATGAAATGGAACACATAAAAATCGATATCCTAGGCTTTAGTGAGCTGAAATGGACTGGCTTTAGCCATTTTGAATCAGATAATCGTATAATCTACTATATTGGAGATGAGAAATTTAAAGGAAGAAAGGATTCATTGTCACAAAGAATGTTTCAAGATCTATCTTGAAGTACAATGCTGTCAGTGATAGGACAATGAAGACCAGTTAATACTGTTGCTGTTAGGTGCCATTGAGTCGTTTCTAACTCATAGCGACCCCAGGCACAGCAGAACAAAACACTACTGGTCCTGCACCGGCCCCATGATCTTTGCAATAAAAGATAAAAGAGCTGAACAGAAGATTTCAAAGGCAGATCAAGAAAAGTAAAGTATTATAATGAAGTGTGCAAAGACCTGGAGTTAGAAAAACCAAAAGGGAAGAACATGCTTAGCATTTCTCAAGCTGAAAAGAACTGAAGAAAAAATCCAAGCCTCAAGTTGCAATACTGAAGGATTCTGTGGGCAAAATATTGAATGGTGCAGGAAGTATCAAAAGAAGATTAAAGGAATACACAGAGTCACTGTATCAAAAAGAACTGATTGATGTTCAACTATTTCAAGAGGTGACATATGATTAAGAACTAATGGTACTGAAAAGGAAGTCCAAGTTGCATTGAAGGAATTAGTGAAAAACAGGCTCCGGGAATTGATGGAATATCCATTGAGATGTTTTAACAAATGGATTCAGCACTGGGAGTGCTACTTCATCTATGCCAAGAAATCTGGAAGACAGCTAAATGACCAACTGACTGGAAGAGGTACATATTTGTGCCCACTCCAAAGATAGGTGATCCAGCAGGATATGGAAATTATTAAACAATATCACTAGTATCACACACAAGTAATAACTTGCTGAAGATAACTAAAAAATGGTTGCAGCAGAATATTAACAAGTAACTTCCAGAAATTCAAGCTGGATTCAGAAGAGAACATGGAACAAAGGATATCATTGCTGATGTCAGATGGATCTTGGCTGAAAGCAAAGAATACTAGAAAGATGTTTACCTGTGTTTTATTGATTATGCAAAGGCATAAGACTGTGGATCATAAAAATTATGGATAACACTGCAAAGAATGGGAATTCTAGAACACTTCATTGTGCTCATGAGGAACCTGAACATAGAGCAAGAGGCTGTGGTTGCAAAAGAACAAGGGGACACTGCATCATTTAAAAATCAGGAAGTGTGTGCATCAGGGGTGTATCTTTTCACCACACTTATTCGATCCATATGCTCAGCAAATAATCCAAGAAGTTAGACTATATGAAGAAGAACACAGCATCAGGATTGGTGGAAGACTCTAACAACTTGTGATACGTAGATGACACAACTTTGTTTGCTGAAAATGAAGATGACACGAAGCACTTACTGATGATCAAAGACTCCAATCTTCAGTATGGATTACACATCAACATAAAGAAAACAAAAATTCCCACAACTGGACCAATAAGCAGCATCATGATAAGTGGAGAAAAGATTGAAAGTGTCAGCAATTTCATGTAACTTGCATCTACTATCAACATCCATGGAAGCAGTAGTCAAGAAATCAGATGTCATATTACACTGGGAAAATCTGCTGCAAAAGACCTCTTTAAAATGTTAAGATCAAAGATGTCAACTTGAAGACTAAGGTGCACTTAACCCAAGCCGTGGTATTTTCAATTGGTTCATGTGCATGTGAAAGCTGGACAATGAATAAGGAAGATCAAAGAAGAGCTGATACCTTTGAATTGTGATGTTGATAAATAATACTGAAAATATCATGGACTTCCAGAAGAATGTATAGATCTGCCCTAGAAGAAGTGCAGCCAGAATGCTCCTTGAAAGCAAGAATGACAAGGCTTCGTCTCAGCTACTTTGGTCATATGGTCAGAGGGACCATTCCCTGGAGAAAGTTATGCTTGGTAAAGTAGTTGTTGTTGTTATGTGCCGTCAAGTCAAACCCAACTCATAGCGACCCCTCCTTGGGTTTCCGAGGCAGTATCACTACGGAAGTAGGATTGCCCAACCTTCCTTTCAAGGAGTGGCTGGTGGGTTTGAACTGCCAGCCGTCTGGTTAGCAGGCAAGTGTCTTAGCCATTATGCTACCAGAGCTCCCTGGTAAAGTAGAGGGTCAATGAAAAAGGGGAAGACCCTCAACGAGATGGATTGACAAAGTGGCTGCAATAAAGGGTTTAAATATTGCAAGGACTGTGAGGATGGCTCATGACCAGCCAGTGTTTCATTCTATTGTACATAGTGTTGTTATGAGTCAAAGTCAACTTGACAGCACCTAACAACGATAACAAGAGGCAGCATGGCATAAGCAACTGATATTTGGACTAGAGGCTGGTCTCTGGCACAGTAGTGAGTCTTGATTTTATCAACAAAACCCAAACTTATTGTTGTCAAGTTAATTCCAACTTATGGTGACCCTATGTGTTACATAGTAGAAATGCTCCACAGGGTTTTCTTGGCTGTAATCTTTACAGAAGCCAATCGCTAGGCCTTTCTTCCATAGTGTTGCTGCTGCATGGATTCGAACCACCAACCTCTCCATTAGTACTCATGAGCAAACCGTTTGTACCCTCCAGGAAACTTCTTGCCTAGATCAGAGACCTTGCCTTGACTTTGCCTAGATCAGACAATTCTGGGAATTTTCTTCAAAATATAAAATGACAATTACCTAGTTGAACTGTTCTTCTGGTTTGTGGTGAAGGATGGATTCATATCAGACTGTTTAGTTTCCTCTCAGCATTTGTCACTATGATGTTTTCCTGTGTTTTTATCAATTCATTGCCTCCCATTTCCCCAACCTTTCCCAAGTAGAATGAAAGGTTCTAGAGAATGGTCAGTCATCAGCTTGCTCACCACTACTGCCCCTCAGCTCCTAGAATAGTGTTTGGAACAAAAGAGGAGATGGATATATAAAGTTGACAGAATGGAAGAGAAAAGGAATGGATCTCAATGTCTCTGTATAATATAAAGAGGTCCTTTTTAGTTGAGGTTTGGTGTGATCATCCCCATCATACTACCCTTCAGAGTGGTTAACTTCTATGACAGATTTGGGCATGGGCTTGTCTTGGGACAGTATCCATTATCTCTGCTCATGGTATTTGGTGTTTTTAGATTAAAGACATTTTAGATTAAAGACATTTTCTTTTTCTATTTTAAAAAACATAGATTTACATCTATGAGGAGTTGATGCTTTTGAGTTGTGGTGCTGGTGAAGAATGCTGAAGGTACCATGGACTGCTGAAAGAAATAACAGATCTGTCTTGGAGGAAGTACAGCCAAGATGCTCCTTGGAAGCGAGGATGGCCAGACTTTGTCTCACCTACTTTGGTCATGTTGTCAGAGGGGACCATTCCCTGGAGAAGGATGTCATGCTTTGTAAGGTGGAGGGTCGACGAAGGAGAGGAAGGCCTTCAACGAGATGGATTGACACAGTGGCTGCGACAATGGGCTCAAGTATAGCAGGGATCACGGAGCTGGCGCGGGATCGGGCAGTGTTTCGTTCTGCTGTGCATGAGGTCACTATGAGTTGGAAGCAACTCGATGGTACCTAACAACAACAACAACAACATACAGGTATGTAGGATACTAAAGACTAAACATTGAAATTCATCACCATTAAGAAGAACCAGCCATGCCGTTTTAGACACACTTGTCTGGGAGATGCTAAGACATGAAAATGGAGAGAGGTTTTGAGATTTCTTTATTTTGTTTCTAGTAATTGACTATTTCTCTCCCTGAGATGGAAGTGTAATTTAGTTGCTGACACCAAGCCTCCAGGCAGCCTATGAGCAGAGAGCTTAACCAGGGAGAGAGGGAAGGACAATGAAAGGCCTGCTTTTCTCTTTGATTGCTCATCTATTTCCTTTGCCTCCTGAAACCCTGTTAAAGAGCTGATGAAGCAATTAGTTTGCTGGGCTGCGAGAGCCATCTTAGACCCACATTTTTCATCAGGCAATTCCTGCCGGGGGACTAAACAGTCTGGAACCTGTTTAATAGAACACTAACAATAAGTACTGTTCGATTTCCTTACTTTCTGGAAACCTCAAAGTATAAATATATGGATTTGTGTTAGATAAGAGACCTGTCAGTCCTAAAATTTTGTTATTGCATAGTCCCTGATAGGTAAATGGCAGCATGGAAGTAACTTTTTGCTCCTGTTTTCACATACCCAGGAGGTTCCCCAGGAGATGATAAAGCTGAAGTTCTGGAGTTTTTATTTGCTTTTTCTGAGGATTTGCTACTCAGTTCTTTTGCAAATTGAGTAATTGGGGCCTGGGAAATAGACCCAAGAATATTCTGCATATGTGAACCGGGATCAGCCAACTCATATGAAGGAACTCATTAATTCCTTCCAAGCTATGTCTGTACATGTAAATATCAAGTTCAGCTCAAATTCATACTTAAAACAAACAAACAAAAAATTCAAACCACTGCCACTGAGTCTGTTGTTGTTGTTACGTGCCGTCGAGTCGGCCCCAATTTATAGCGACCCCTCCTTGGGTTTCCAAGGCAGTATCACTATGGAAGTAGATTGCCCAACCTTTCTTGAGTCTAGAGGAAGAAAAAAACAACATCACTATCTCACATATCAATAAAGTCATCATATTTACTTAAAATATATCCCCACCCATTTATACCTAAACAATTCCATTATACAGGAATTCTCCAGAGGAGATTACTCTGGCATCATTTACCTCATGTCAAGTTGAAGAAACTGGTTCACATTGTTTTAAATCTTGAACTCTTGCCTCAAGTTTGCTTCAGTAACACTACTCATGCATAGAGAAGGCTGAAAAAGTAGGCTAACTCATATGAAGGAGCTCTGGGAGTATAGTGCCTAAGGCATTTGACTGCTAACCAGAGGGCTGGCGGTTCAAACCCACCAGCCACTCCTTGGAAAGAAGGTTGGACAATCTACTTCCGTAATGATACCACCTCCGAAACCCAAGGAGGGGTCGCTATGAGTAGGGCCCGACTCGAGGGCAGTGAGTTTAGTTTAACTCGTATGAAGTTGCCCAAATTCACTCTTTTAAGCAATGATTCAACTTAAGAGAAACCAGTCTCCTTTTAAAACAATTTGTTAGTTGCTGATTAAAATGGAAGTGGCTCAGCACTTTACAGTTTACAAGGTGCTGTCACATCTATTAGGAGTCTCCGGGTGACACCAACAGGGAAGCACTTGGCTATTAAGCAAAGGTTGGCAGCTTGAGTCTACCCAGGGACACCTCAGAAGAAGGGCCTGGCAGTCAACTTTTGAAAACCTTATGGAGTCAGTTCTACTCTGACACACGTGGGTTGTTGTGAGTTGGAATCAACTTGACAGCACCTGGATTATGTATAACTCATCTCAAGCTTGCAACAGGCTCTTGGGAATGGCCAAGGAAATATTTTCCACATTTATAATATGCTGTTGTGGTTGTTAGGTGCCGTTGAGTCAGTTCTGACTCATAGCGACCCCTATGTATGATGAAAAGAATGAAATACTGCCTGGTCCTGTGCCAGCCTCGCAATCCTTGCTACACCTGAGCCCATTGTTGCAGCCACTGTGTCAATCCATCTTGTTGAGGGCCTTCCCCTTTTTCCCTGACCTGTCACTTTACCAAGCATCACATCCTTCACTAGGGAATGGTAATGTGGAATCCTAATGAGTCTAAGCAGTTGAAATGACTTACTCAAAGTCACACAGCCAGGAGATGGTCAAGGTGAGACAATTTGCTTTTCATAAAGATTTACTACAAAGTTCTCCTAAATAGTGAGCTCCTTTAGTGCCTTTCAAGTAGGGTTTGTTATGCAGAGATTTGACTTACATACCACCTTGTTCTACCTTCTCTAAAGCCTAGTGCTAAATAGATAGTCCAACAAGCACTTGTGAATATTCAATTGAGCCAGGACTCAGGAAGTATCAGTCAGTAAGATGCATCTATCCCAGAAAGTAGGTTTTTAAAGATAACATTGGAGATCCATAGTACATCCAGACCTGCGTTTCTCTGTTGACTTTGAGAGTCTCCATGGCTTCATTTTCTCAGTGTGAGATAATTTTCAATCAGTGGTCACACCAAAGTTCTTAGCTTCCAATCAGCTCAGTCACTTCCATTGGCCTTTCTTTCCAAGACCACATTCCAGTGTCCATGATTACATTTTCTTACCACAAAATTTCCTGGTACCATTTCCGTGAGTCATCTGGCTTAATACTTAGTATATTTTGCTGAGACCTTCATGCATAATGAGAGTGAATGGAGGGCCAAAGGCTCTCTCTCCTTTCGATTTCTCTCACTATCATTTATCTGGAAGTATCCCCCTTAACCTATAAAGATCTGCCCTTCTCTTTAATCTCTTGGCCAATTATTGATTTTGCTCATTTTTCCAAAGTAAATATCTTGTGGCTTATCTCCCCAAGATTATTGAAAGACAGCTAAGGATGGAGAGACTTGACTATATTATTTTAAAACTATGACTAACTTATATGGTGCCTTCCTGGTCAAAAATGCTAGACAAATATCTACAAAATGCTTGATTTTTTTTTTTTTTTTTTAAATTTTCTGATCTAACCATTTCCAATGAGGATGTGATGAAATTTCCTTCTTGGAAAACAATACTAAACACAGTCTAACATAAAACATGTATAATTGTCAATATATGTCAAAATCCATTTGAGAAATCACCTACATTGTCGTTGTTATGTGCCGTCGAGTCAGACTCGACTCACAGCGATCCCTCCTTGGGTTTCTGAGGTGGTATCACTGCAGAAGTACCAACCTTCCTTCTGAGGAGTGGCTGGTGGGTTTGAACCTCCAGCCTTCTGGTTAGCAGTCAAATGCCTTAGGCATTATGCTACCAGAGCTCCTGGTTATTATATTTTTAACAATAATGACTAATTTTTAACTTTCATTTGTTTTATGTGTGCCAGGTATTGCTTTGGCATCCCCGGGCAGTGCAAACGGTTAAGGTGCTTGGCTGCTAACTCAGAAACCAGAGGGTTGAGTCTACCCAGAGGCCCCTCAGAAGAAAGGTCTGGCAAATCACTGCCAAAAAATCAGTCATTGGAAAACGTTATGGAGCACAGTTCCAACGCACTGGAGTTGTGATGAGTTGGAACTCAATGGCAGGCAACCAGTTAACTGGTTAAAAGTACCTTTCTAAATATTTTACATGTATTAACTCACAATAAACAATCTTTGGAGGGGCATAATAGTGAAGAGTTAAAAAGGTGAGCTTTCCCAAACTGTCCTAGTATATTACTTTGTACACATCTACATCAAGAGGTCTTGGAACAAAAGAGTTTTGTTTTGTTAAGCTGTTCCTGGAACATATTAAATGCTTAGTAAATATTTGATGAATGAATGAATGAATGCCAGTATTACTCAAATCCTTTTCTTGGACTCCATGGTGCAAATTGCCATGGAAGAAAATCAGTCTCATTACTCTGTCATCACCCTATTTGCACTCCAGGAATGGTACAACCCAGCTTGATGGATCACCTCATTCACCAGACTTAGCTCTAAATGACCTTTGGATAATTGCACCAAATCAACACAATTGCAGGGTAAGTCAAGGCTTCTTAACTTTGGCACTACTGACTTTTTGGACCAGATAGTTCTGTCCAAATGTGGGGCCTGTCCTGTACATTATAGTATGTTCAATAGCATCTCTGGTCTTTATTCACCAGATATTGATAGCACCCCTTGCCAAATTGCAGCAATCAGAAACGTCTCCAGTTATTATTATTATTGTATTTTTAATAACAATAACTAATACTTCCAATGTCCTGTGGTGGGTCACACTCTTGCTCCCAGTTAAGAATCACTGTTTAAACCATTAAGAGGATATTTTTATAAATGAGCTGCCAGTGTTTGGTTTTCTGGCATTTCTCCAAAATCATATTTGGATGTGACTTGAGAACCAGCAGCATCTCTGGAATAGGTAACATAATTTCCTAAGGGACCTGCTCTGAAGGGAGCAACACCAATTTTCACATTTACACTTTCTTTGTGAGTTAGTTTTAAGCAATAGCAGCAACAGAAAATCAGAGTCCTTATTTCATTCTCTTGCATCACTTCTTCCTTCTTCAAGGCCAGCAATGTTCCCTGAATTTTCTAATCAAAAGGGAAAAGAGGTCCAGGGGACTCACAGTGACTGGAGAGAGTTGACTGAACTCAACCTCAAGCACCTTTTTTCTGCAAGGCTTGTGCCCTTCCCCACCTCCATGCCTCCTCCTGCTCCTGCTTTAACCTCTGTGTCTGACCTCCAACTGTGTAGCCTCTAATGACTCACCTGGCTTCTCCAGAATCACATCTGTCTCACATTTCACCTTACATGCTCACTGCCTGCCAGAAACACTGAAAAACAGGAAGCCTCTTGCCTGACCAGAGCCACAACCTTAAAATCAGTCCCACAATTACTGATCATTATACTGGGAGCTCTGGTAGTGTAGTGCCTAAGGTACTTGACTGCTAATCAGAAGGCTGGAGGTTCAAA
The DNA here is from genome assembly GCF_000298275.1 of Orycteropus afer afer. Classification (NCBI taxonomy): domain Eukaryota; kingdom Metazoa; phylum Chordata; class Mammalia; order Tubulidentata; family Orycteropodidae; genus Orycteropus; species Orycteropus afer. The sequence continues at coordinate 393,297 of NW_006921651.1, read as the reverse complement.
CCCACCAGCCACTACTCGGAAGGAAGATGGGGCAATCTACTTCTGTAGTGATACTGCCTTGGAAACCCAAGGAGGGGTCGCTATGAGTTGGGTCTGACTCGACGGCACAGAACAACAGCAACAACGACAAACTGGTCATCCACAGCTGCAGGGATGATGGGCTGGTCGTGACTGACTGACCGGAATACCACAGTAAACTCTTCTCTTCCTCAACCTTGAAGCCCCAAATGAGAAGAGCAGACTGCTGGATAGCTCCTGGTCTCTAGCTATCAATTTGATCTAGCAAGTGTGCTGCCACTCTGACAGCCCAGCAGCCAATTAGGGGCCCTCAGTCATCAGCATTAATTTGTTCACATTTCCCCTGCAAATTACGAATTGGTTGAACTGAGCAGTGGTTGGGCTGGGCTGCTGAGGAGGAGCGAGGAAGTTGGAGCTGTATCATTTTCTTGCTAAGCATATTTAGATTACAGGGGATACTAAAGGACAAACTGCTTCTGAACTCTTAGCCACTGATTGTACTCCTTTGTCACAAGATGTTAGTCATTCTGTAAGTCATGGATGGTGCTCCCTGTCTTTCAGGCTAACCAGCGTCCCATTTGTTGGAGTTGCTTAAAGAGTGTGCAAAATATACAACATTGTATTTACTTACTAACCAAGTTGCTGTTGAGTTGGCCTCAACTCAAAGTGACTCCATGTTGGCCAGATAGAACCGTGCTTCTCAAGGTTTCCAATGGCTGGTTTTGCAGAACTGAACTACCAGAACTTTTGTCTAAGGCATCTCTCTGGGTGGACTCGAACAACCAAACTTTCCTTTATCAGTGAGCATATTAACTGATTATACAGAGACCTCCCAACATTGTATTACCATTCCTTTGTCAAGTTTTTTTTTTTTAATGTGTTTACATTTTATTCCCACAACTGGATATTAAGATACCTAGGATAAGTTGCTTAATGATACCAATGTGTTGATACGCTTCACCTCCAACCTCTCCTTACCCACTCCTAAATCTGTTCTGTCCCCATCTCTGCCTGCTCCAGTATCCTTCCTGGGAAACCCTATCCTAGGAACTGCATCACTCACCCTGACCTTCCAGATTACCACTGGGTTTGACTAATGAGAGGCAACAAGAGATTGGAGTGCAGGAGGAGAGAGGAAGGTTTTTCTTGCCTCACTTCCTCCCTGCTTTGGTGCACATTTCTGGTGTTGGCTACAGCCCTCCATAACTACATTCTCTTGCAGATGGCTCTGGATACCATCAGGGTTCAGGAACTCTGTTTCCTCCCCTTGCTCTTCCAGGTCTAGATATTGCAATGATTCCCCATTGCAGCTAGTTTCTGGATGTCTTTAGCACACTTGGTTGCTAACCAAAAGGCTGAAAGTTTGACTCCATCCAGCCTTGGAAAAAAGGTCTGTTGATCTTCTTCTGAAAAATCCGTCGCTGAAAATCCTATGGAGCAGTTTTACTGTGACACACGTGCACACATGGGGTCATCATGAGTCAGAGTCAGCTTAATGTCAATTGTTTCATTTTTCATTTACTATTTTTAACATGGTGTGATGGTTTCTTTAAGCCTACCCACCCCTCTGCCAGTGGTTCTTTCATTACATTGTGTTAGAACACCAGCTGAAGGTGTTATTATATATTTTATGTGGCTGATATTTTCCATAAAGAGCTCTGGTGGTATGCCTAAGGCATTTGCTGATCAGAAGGTTACAGTACAAACCCACCAGCCACTCTGTGGAAGTAAAACTGAGCAATCTGCTTATGTAAAGATTTACCACCTCAGAAATCCAAAGAAGGTTGGTATGAGTCAGAATCAACTTGATGTCTGTGAGTTTGGTGGGTTTTTGTGGGTTTTTTTTGTACATTTCATATGCTTTTTCATTCAACAAATGTTTATTTTGTCCACTCTTCGTAGGGAGTGGGATGTTTAGTTGTGAACAAGACAGATATGATTTCTGTTCTCATGAAATCTGTAGTCTAGTTGGAGCATCAGAAATTAAACAACTAATTGGAAAAGAGATCAGCTAGCTAGTGGTTAAGAGCAAGAGTTGGGCAGCCAGGAGTGTCTAATTCTCAGCTTGGCTCCACCACTTCCTGATTGTATTACCTGAGGGACATTACTTAACCTTGAAGTACCTTAGTTTCCATAAAACAATGATAATTATGATATCTACTTTATATTGATGATTAAACCATAGATTAAACCAATCATACTTTCTATGGTTTTTAAAAAACAAAAACAAAACCCCACAAATCCCAGTGCCTTAAAACAACCAAGGATTTGTCACGTCTGCAATGTTTCCATCATGAGTTCTTATCATACTTATTTGATAAGAACTGTCTTATCTATCCTAGACTGATGGAGCAGCCACTATCTCAAAAGTCATTAGTAGATATACCAGAGGACCGGAGCAAGGCAAATCTTGAGGAGGTGCTGAAAGCTTCTGTGACTTTCAATTCATTGGCAAAGCAAGTCACAGAACCACATCTAACTTCAAAGGGGCAAGAAAATGTAATCTCCATGTGCCTGTTGTTTGTTGTTGTTATGTACCGTTGAGTCCCTAGAAGGTAGGAGAACCAGAAGTATTTGGTGAACAGAAATAATGGCTACCATGGTATCATTATCTTTACTTGATAGGCGACAAATCCTAACTCAGAGAAGTAAACCCTATTGCTCTGGATAAGAGAGCAAGTAAATGGTGATACTGGGACTCAACCCAAAGTCTATTTCAAAGGCTAATGCTTTTCACCACTGGAGTTTTCAGAAACATTCTTCTACAACCCAAGTTGTAGCCCAAGGATTTGAATGAATAGGTGTTTGAAAAACTTATTCTGATCAAGTTCAAAATAAATCTAGTCATTTTAAATGGAAAGACCTGTTCTGACTTTCTTTGGAGACACCCATGAGATCATGTCTAGTTTCTATTCAATCCATGAGTAAATTATTTATTCACAGTGAAAACAAAAACTCAAGCACAGTCTTCCCTTCTTAACTATTAACACCAACAGTAGCAGACTCTAGCACATCTGCAATCTGGAGGACCCTGAGGGATCATCCGTGGGGAGCTACTGCTGTAGACGTCAGTTGTTGGGATCCCATGTGCTGAAGTTAAATGCTTTGTGTCCTGAGAGTGTAGAAATATACTGTATGAATTCATTCCTTCAACTATAAGCCAAAGGACAAAGCTATTATTTATCTATATGTGTTATTTATTATAACATATATAATAAATATGTGTTGGATGAATAAAACAATGAATAAATATAATCGATACAAGCCTTTGAAGTCTGGTATCAACATACATTTGAACAACATTTCATATAGGTCAGAGAAGAGAGAATAGAACACAGAAACCCTCATTAAAAATTTGCCTATAGACTCCCCAAACTCCTCTCTTTAGTCTACTCCTTCTTCTCTGCCCTTAGTGATATTTTTCTATAGCTCTTGTTTTAACCATAAGTCAGGGGGCCTTTCTTCACCTATTTGTTGAGTAAGAAAGCATAAGGAGAAATTAGTCTAATCTGTTTCCACATTTACGCAGGAGGCCACACAGTATCAATGTTTTAACAAGGTGGTGTACCCAAAGGATGCTCCATTTAACAGAGAAATAGCATAGAGTACAATTTCATGGCAGAGAATCAACAGCACAAGCCAATCAATCCAATCGAAAGAACCAGTGGCGCTTTACAGAATTAGCTATTACTCACAGACCCACCCACCACCAACACTGTTTCCAGGTAATGTGAAATCTGAGGCTGTAATTCAATTTAACAAGACTTGGAAGGTTCCTGAGAGGAAATTTAGAATTACATTCTACATAGACAGGAGGAATGGGCAGTGGAGGTCACTAAGGAGACCGATGGCCATGGAGGTTCTTGTTGGTGAGTAATAGGAAGGGGTGTCATTCAGGAAAGCCCAGACTCTTTGATGAGGGCTTTACTTGTCCTGTGAAAGCACTTTGGCTTGATTCAGTGCATAGTAAACAAGAAGCCACTGTATTTTCTTGTATGGGACAGACCTGGTGACGCGGTGCAAACCTTGTTTAGAGTGATTGAGAAACCCAGCCGTAAACCATATCAGAGTGTAGTCCTTGAACAACCTGCAAGAGAACTGCACACAGAAGAACATATTCATCTGTCTGGAGTGGATCCCGTAATCTGCATTTTAATCAGAATCTCCAAGGGAGGGGGAAGGTGCTCTGAGAATTTGCATTTCTTAAACACACCAATCTAATGCACGCTAGTTTTATGGTATGCATTAGAGCAAAATAAATTTTCAAACTGTGAATTGCAACCCATTAGTGAGTCGTAAAATGAATTTAGTAGAGTGTAAGTGGTATTTTTAAACAAATGAAATAAGAGCGATCTGGATAATACAAATGAGTATACACTGCATGATTGCATTTATGAATCCAGTTTACGAACAGACACACTCACTAATCTGCGGTCAAGGAAACCAGAGCAGTGGTTGCCTGAGTGGGGGAGAGGTTGACTGAAAAGGTGCACAAGGAAGGTTGGGAGGGTAGAAATGTTGCGTATCTTGATTTGGGGGATGATTACTTTGGTATATATATATATATATATATTTGTCACAACTTATCCATTTGAAAAATCTATGCATTTAGATTTATGCAAATTATCCTCAATGATAACAAAAGTAAAAACGAAAAAGGTAGAAAATATCCGGGCATTACCTGAAGTAAGGGTAAATTGTGTGTGTGTACTGGGTCATGATTGCACAGCATGAGGATAAGTGTCGTTTTACTAGGAATGCTTATGTGTGCATTTGGAAAACTGCATCAGAGCAGTACTAGGTAGCAGCTAAGAGGCCATTTTTGTTTACTCTGCCTCCCTCTGGCTTTCTGTTGACTGATACACTGATTTCTTACAGAGATCTTGCTAACAACATTTCTAGTATTTTTTTTTTCTTCTGCTGCTTATAAGACTATTTTAGTGTGTTGGCAACATTTCTTCCAAACAACTCAAGCCGATTTTATTCCTACAAAGGTTTTCCGTGCCATAATATTTTGCATTTCTGATGCATGTGTAATAAGACCCAACTACAAAAAGATGAGTGGTATTTGTTCAATAGGACAAGTGACTGTTTCTGAATGCTTTGTTTAAATGGATTATAGGTTTTCAGCATATCTGTGATATATCCAATAAAATTGTATTTTAAAAGCAATTAATACACTGTCTGTTAATAGGAAGGGCTGGATGCTGTTCAATTACTGTTTATAGAATCCAGAAAGAGTATACATGAAAACACTGTAACCAAAAGACTAGGAAAATTAATTTATGCTCGACTTGTTTTCTGGGTAACAGAGGCATCTTAAATCTTGTTCTTTCTGTAAAACTCATTGTCATTAAATCTAATTCAGACTCCTAGTGACCCTATAGGACAGAGTAGAACTGCCCCACAGGGGTTCCAAGGGTGTAAATCTTTATAGAAGTTTACTGCCTCATTTTTCTCTTGAAGAGTGGCTGGTGGGTTCAAACTGCCAACCTTTCTGTCAGCAGCCAAGTGCTTAACCATTGTACCACCAGGGCTTTTCGTGCTATAAAATATTGCTAAACTTACAATGTTCAAGTTTATTTTCTTGAGAATAGTAAGTGAACTATTGTGCACATAGACAATTTTTGCCTGAGAAAACCAATTTTTTCCCTTTAGATCTTGTTGATTTTCATAATGAAAATCTTTTTTGCACATTGTGAATTAAAAATATATCACTCTGGGTAGAAATGTGAATTGTTTCAATCGACATTAGAAAAAACTCAGAGTCTTTTAGAATGTTCCATACTGAATATCCAGTTGATAAGACTAAAGATTGTTAATTGATCAAAGCCAGCTTTGACCTAGCTTGAATGCCCTCTTGGTTTACAGGACTTCCTCTAACTTCCCACATTTCCAGAAAAATATGTGAATCTTCTTTTCCATGAAGTCTATCCACAATGCTATTCTGCATGCACACTGTTTAAATGACATTGGCCCAGTCTTACTTTCACACAGGGATACTTAGAAGGAATTACTATTTTTTTTTTTTTAATTAGGATTTGGTTGAAGATTTACAGAGTAAATTCACTTTTCA
>NW_006921651.1:375829-385001 GCF_000298275.1 Orycteropus afer afer | reverse complement strand
ATCTGGGTTCTCAATTCTATTCCATTGGTCTATGTATCTGTCATTGAACCAATACCAGGCAGTTTTGACTACTGTGGCTGTATAGTAGGTTTTGAGATGTCGCAATGTGAGACCTCCTACTTTGTTTTTCTTCTTCAGTAGTGCTTTGCTTATCCGAGGTCTCTTTCAGAAGGAATTACTATTGATTTAGGTGAACCACCTTTCTCCAAGATGTGTCCAAATGAATCTGGAAAGTTAAAAGTTCTAGTGCACAAAATAAGTCATAAACATATTAGAGGCATATATTGAGAGAAAAATGGACAAATTTTTCCTTTTTTGTCTTTCTTTTAATACACTTAGCCTATCCTCAGAAGGAAGGTTGGGCAATTTACTTCTGTAGTCAGACTGCCTCGGAAACCCAAGGAGAGGTTGCTATGAGTCAGATCTGACTTGACGGCAGTGCATTTGGTTTTTTGGTTTGGTATGTTACAGGCTGCTATGGTGATAGGAATGAGTGGGAGGGAAGGTCTGATTAAAGAACTGGAAATTAGTGAAGATCCTTTTGAGAAGGGAATGATGAAGCATGTTGCGTTAGGCTAAGACAATCACATTGCCTCCTCCATGGTGCTGGGAAACATCATATCATCAACAAATGTTCCTAAGATACTATGAGGAAGACTGGATTCTTTTGTATTTTCATTATCCTGAAATACCTAGAAGGTCATGGTTGGAAAAGGAACTCCATGGGAGAAATACTCACTTAGAGAAGCCTCAGATTATTAATTTTACCACTATCCTCAATATAACTTATTTTTGTTGTCTTTACTTCTCTAATCTCAAGGTGGATTATAAACATAATGACAACAATGCCCACAAATTTAATTAAAATATTTAGTCAACTGTCTTCTACTTATTTATCTTTCTGTACATAGTTTTCATTCCTGTAGAAGTGCTAAGACAAGACCTCAAGGGTTTGAAAAAATAATGGGAACACATTAATAAGATTTTCCATTTATGCCAAAGAATATAAAATTCCAGAAAATGCAGTACTAGGTCTTGTGGAAAAATATAACAAGGAGGTTTATTCCAATGATTAAGTAAATAGATATCTATTAAAATTTTGGGTTTCATGTAAGAAAACCAACTTTGGTTGTCTGAGCAAAAAGATTACTGGAATGTTGTAGGATGTTAAAGGTCTGGGGAAGCAGGATTGGGAGAAGAGTGGAATTAAGGGAGTGATAAAGTTTGGTGTGAAATATTTTGGTTAGGACTTGGTACACAACATGCTATATTTACTGGTTACAACCACATCTCTTAGGCATCTCCTTTGGGCATACGTGCACCTTTGAACCTCAATTCAGGTTCAAAGCCTTGGGCAAAAATATGCAACTATTCACTCTTAGTTCATGTGTTTAGATTCTAGCCATAATGGGTCTGATAGAGTGAAGTTCTCCTACATTCCATTTATATATTGAGGTGTATTGTGCCCTGCCCTCCATCCTCTCTCAAACTAGGAACAGGGGACAATTCCTTCCCAAAGAAAAGACAAAGACAAATGTCCACTACAATGTGTCATGTAACTTAGAATTTTCAAGCATAAATTGGATTGACATTGCGAAGCAATACTGTAAATCTTCTTATTAGTTGCTGTGGAATAAATTACAACTCATGGCAACCCCACATGTGCAGAGTAGAACTGTACCATAGGGTTTTTAATGCTGTGACCTTTCAGAAGCAGATCACCAGGCCGATCTTCTGAGATGCTTGTGGGTTGGTTTGAACTCACAGCCTTTCAGCTAGTAGTTGAGTGCTTAATTGTGCACACCACTCGGCCTCCTAATACTGTGTACGATATTGTTGGATTGAGAGAGAAGTTAGAAGGTGGGTCCCTACAGGTCTCTGGTCTAATTCTAGGCTTCTATGAGCTATGGGAACTTTGGAGTCATGCCCAAACGATTGCTAAATTATGAAATTAGGCCAGGCAGTTATGTGTCGTGTTATAACTGTCTGAGTATATTTTCATCCCCACCCATTGAGAGTTGGTTCTTTCCTTACAGTAAACACTGTAGGTTTGGATTATTACCACTAGGGGTCATTCTTTTACATGTGTCATTCAAAATTAGAAGATGTACCTGATTCTGAGAGGACCTTAGAGGTTTCTTCTCTTTCCAGAAGTTTTAACTACTGCTACAAATTTCATTTGCTGTCATTGTGGGTCCAGTGGCTAGGTACAGAATTAACTGCTATGAGACTTGTACTGCCATTCAATAAATGAATAAATAAGGAAATGGCTGGTGAATGAAACCAGCGATTCTTATTACATTCTGTGTAATTTAACACTCAACCTAGGACTCCTTTCACTTGAAGAACTGCCCCCTTTCAAAGGTCTAGAGACACTGGGGCAAGTTACAACATTAAAGTGATCATGAATAGGAAGAAATAAAGACACAGAATTAAGACTTTAAAATTATCTAAACATTAAAAAGATTGCACAAATTTGCATAAAAATGAAATGACTCTGGATATCACTCTTTTGGGATATAATGGTAAATTCAGGGTCAATTCAGAGCTTGTGTTCCCTGCACCCCATCTCCCCACCCATGATAGGTCCCATGGGTTGGCAGGCACATAGCATGTATGCACACGTACCCATACTCATTCTCTCCAGCACACCAGACTTAACCTCAGCCTTGAGGTACTTGGTTTTGACCTATCCTGTGGGAGGCTAAGTAAGAGCCAAAATATACCCTTCATATTATAATGAAGCTTATTTTTCTGCCTTTGGCACACATTGTCAATGACTATAATGATTAGTTAACAAGTGGAGTCAATTAAACAGTGGTATCAGTTAAATGTCTGATGAGATAGAAGGGGCTTCATCTCATACTACTACCAAGCCCTTCAACTCTGCCACTGCTTCCTCACATGCCGGTAAGTCCCGATTTTGGCTGTTTGGATTCAATGCTCAAATTTGATTGTGGAATGTAGCAGTTGTTACAGTCACATGAGGAGGAAGATTAAAGAGTCCCTGTGCTGCCGCTGCAGGCCACAGGCCCTTAGAGTCCTATGGGTGAGGAATCAAGCCCTGATCTGATCACTTGTATTCGTTAGGACTGCCATGTTCCTATGCTAGCATAATTGTTCCTCTTCATCTTTTCCCTGTCACTTGGCATTTTATCCTCTTTTTCTCTTTTCATTCCCCTGCACCATTCTCATGTTTCCCTGTCCATTAGTCTTTCTGGGGAGGGAGAGGAGTGTCATACCACTCCCCCTGTCTCTTTTTCATCTATGGCAGTGGAGGGGGCAATGGTGGAGGGGTAAATGCAGGCAACACTCCATTTGATGTTTGAGAACACAACACGGAGGGATTCTCCTGACCATATTAATGGGCTCTGTTTTCCTGGAACTACAGAGAAAAGAAATAAAAGATAGTACGTAGAGTTCTTGCTTTTTTCTTATTGCTGCCATGGGGATAAAGATCAAAGTCTTTATCTGTGATTATCCATCAGACAAATGCAATAAAATGCCCAATTTGCAGTCAAGGCTAACTGTGTGCTGTCTTTCAGAACACATTCATCTCCTAATCTTCTTGAAAATCCTCCCTCCCTGAGGCCCACAGCGCCTGCGAGGAGGCATCCCTGTCACCAGTAGCTCCAGAATCTACAGACTGTTATTAGATAATAGGATCCTTTGGGGCAGGGACTTGGCCATACCCCAGGCACACACACCTGTACCCCTTGCTGTCAAATTGATGCTGACTCATAATGACCCAACAGTGCAGAGTAGGACTGCCCATAAGGAGCTCTGGTGGTGTAGTTATTAAGGCATTTGGTTGCTTACCCAAATGTCAGTGGTTCAAACCCACCAGCTGCTTCATGGAAGAAAGATGAGGCATTCTGTTTCCATAAAGATTGATGGCCTTGGAAACCCAGTGGGGGTTGCTGTGAGTCAGAATCAACTTGATGGCAGCTTTGTTTTTTGGGTTTAGAATTGCCCAAAGAATTTCCATGACCGTGATCTTTTTGGAAGCATACTGCTACATCTTTCTTTCAAGTAGTGGCTGATGATTTCTCACTACTGACCTTTCAGTTAGCTACCGAGTGCTTAACCATTGCATCACTAGGGCTCCTTTGAGGCACATAGAGAGGTTTACTAAATGCTGTAGGATAATAGGCATTTATGGGATCCCTGATGTACGGGACATGGATTCTTGTAGAAAAATAACTGAGCAGGTAAGCAACACGGTCTGTTCCCTTAAGTTCTTTAGTAAGCTCTAGAATTGAGGTTCAGGGGTGGAGTAAGTCACAGAACTATCTTATCAGTTAATCAACAATGTACAGTAAAATAAGAGAAAGATGCCTACAAGATTGAGAATATGCTTGAATCATATGTTTGAATCCAAAGACCATCTCCATTTGCCATCAAGTGTCTGACTCATGTGTGACTCATATGTATCAGAGCAGAATTGTGCTTCATAGGATTTTCCACAGCTGACCTTTTGGAAGTAGATTTCCAGGCCTTTCTTCCCACTCTGTCTTAGTCTGGAGGCATGTTCTCGTTCTGGTTAACCAGTGCTGCTGTGACAGGAATATACCACCAATGGGATGGCTTGAACAAACAGGAGTTTACTTTCTTACAGTTTGGGAGGCTTTAAGTCCAAGTTCAAAGTGCTAGGCTCTAGGGGCTGGGTGAAATCCCCTCAACCTTGGGCTTCAGCTCTGCCTGTTGCTCTTGGCCTACTAAAGCTAGCGACATCTCTTCACTCAGGCAGCTACTGGCTGCTGAGGCTAACAAGCCCAAGTTCAACAAATAAAATGGCACAGTCCTGATGTTAATAAACAATGCGGCAGGCCATCGATTCAAGTCCATTGAAAGTTCTAGGATCAGCAAAGCATGGCAGGCTGCTGAACAATGACACAGCTACATGCAGGGTTCGTGTGTGCCATAGGCTAGAGACCACTCCCAAAGCTGCTTCTTATATATGAGAAGCAGACCATATCCTTAAAGCAGCTACTCAGCTGCTCTAGTAGATTCTACCATGGAGTTAGTTACCATGGGGAATAGTAACAACATTCAGCCGCCCAGCCACTCAATCAGGCCTAGCCAAATTGACACACCATCTTAAGTGCCACAAGGCTCCCCTTAAAAACTGTTCAGTATCATGACAACATGCAAGCCACCATTGACAGCTGGGTGGTGGTTGCACAGGAGGTCTACCGGCCAGGAGTCAAACCCAGGTCTCCTACAGGGGAGTTGAGAATCTACCGCCGAACCACACTGCAACTCCCAGGGCCTATCCCCTCTCTTCATAATGTGCATTACAAATGATTCTCATTTGTGTAGATAGCCCTTGGAGTAAATATGTGGAAGAGCCTGATGCACACAGAAAATGAACCACATAACGAAGCAGAAAATCCAAGGTTTCCCAATACCATATGTTAACAGGAAGGAAAAGGATTCTTGTATATCTAGAGGACCCAGGAAAAGCAAAGGTTAGAAATGGTTTCTGTTGGAAGTGAAACATCCATTTACTTTTTTCTCCTAGAAATTTATCTTCTTCTGTGATTATGAGGAGCCCTTGTAGCGCAGTAGTTAAGCACTCACCGCTAACTGAACGGTTGGCATTTCAAACTCACTAGCTTCTCTTCAAGAGAAAGATGTGGCAGTCTGTTTCCATAAAGATGTACAGCTTTGGAGACACTATGGTGCAGTTCTACTCTGACCTATAGGGTCGCGATGAGTCAAATCGACTTGAAGGAAATGGGTTTGTGTGTGTGTGATTGCTGAGCCCAGGGAGGACCAGACATCTGTGAGAGATACATAGGAAAGCAGGGCCACAGTCTAACCCAAACAACATGAGTCATTTTCTTCTTGGCTCCTGTGCTCTTTTCCCCTCTTAGCTTCTTGAGCCTTCTACTCTCAGAAAAAGAGGGTTTGTTTGCCTTGCTCCATGTGCTCAGTAATCAAACAGTGGTTGCTTCTGGGGAAGGGGAGCAGAAGCTCCTTTAGTTCCAGATGCTCTGCCTGTCACTGCTCACTTATGTCTGGGCTGTCCCCAAGTCTAGGTTAAAGAGAGATGGAGGCTTTGCTGAATTCTCTGACCAACTTCACCAGAAGTAAAGCCTCATTTGACTCTTTATGTCTTTCCCAAAGTGATATAACTGACAGGGGAGCAATGGGTAATTTAGCTGCATCTCAACTTCAATGATTCTTAATTGGAATCATAATGTATTATGCCTGGGACAAAGGTCACTGGGGATGCTCTAGTACAAGTTTGATCATTTTTCATACAAGGGAAGTGAAATGAATCTGGAATGATCACTGAAAGTAGAGTGACCACATTTCCTTTTTGTGCAGAGTTCTCTTTATGCTTGTTGTCTCGGTAAAATAATTAAAAACATCCCATCTCACCCGATCCTGCTTTGATCAATAAATTATATGGTTATCACTTGAAGACAAATCTTCTGGAATCTCCATATTCCCTGTGACTTAGCTCATGTCCAGTGCAAATTCAGGACCTTTCTATAAACATTTTCATTCACTAACCTAACACCAACTAAGCATCTATCATGGAAGTGCAAGCAGGGTGTGTTGATGGGTGGTGTTTTCCTGAATGAAAGGAACAGAGATGATTGGTGATCTTCAGGAGGCAGGATGAATGTGGTTCAGCCATCACAGCCCAGGACACAAGACTGCTTCAAGACTGTCTGAAGAAATAACACACTTAACTAGTCTCAGAGGCCGGCCAGCAATGTTGCTTGCTGGAGTGCCTCTCTAACAGCTGGGAGAAAAGAATGGAGAGCCACAAAGGGAATGTGATGCATCTTCCTTTTCGTTGTAGTCTGAAGCATCTCTCAAAAGCTGTGAAGGGGAAAAAATTGCATGATTTTTGACTCACAGGTTTAGCCAAAGAGAATTTGCATCTTTTGTTCACTCCATGGGTAGAAGCTTTGTGATTCTATAGCTTCAGAGATTTCATTTCTGTGCAACAAATGAGACGTGCTATCTGAAAAGTGTAATAGCTAGAGGCTCAGCTTGAGCCATTGGAATCTTCTGTATTCCCAGACTGGAGGGCTGAGTTGACATCTTTGCTTGGTGACTGACCCACTGGGCATTCCCTCTAGGATCGAAGCTCTATATGCATGGAGAGCACAGCTGGACTGCTTGCTGCCATAACCCCTGCACATAGATTGTGACTGGCCCAGGATAGATGCTTAATAAATATTCATGAGATAAAGAACTTCTTAACCAACTTTGTGATAATCACTTGGTTGCTCGAGAATCTAGTTACTTCATCTGTAAAATGGGGACATTATCAACTGCTCAGCCATTATTTTAGGATTTACTTGCTCTCTAATCGTTTTGTCTTCATAACAAGGGCCATTTGATCTTCCCCTATAGGAATAGTACTCCACATGGAGTGAGGTGACTCCAAATAAGAAGCGTTCAGTACCTCTGATGGAATTTCATAATTGTAAAAGAAATACCATGTAAAGTGTCACCATAATGTAACCACTGTGAAATTGTGATGACTCTTCTCCCTGATATGTTTCCTTCACCATGTTAGAACACAATGATAATTATAACAAGTAGTACATGCACTTACTCTGAAGAGTCAAATAATTTTAAAGTTTATGACAGGAATGCTAATTGTTCATCCAAATCTGTGTCCTCCTTTTTGTCCTGGACATACAGATAGGCTACACTTCCTGGCCTCTGTTGCAGTCAGCCATGGCCATATGAGTGAGTTCTAGCAAAGGAATAATGCTGAAGTGATATACCACTTCCAGTTCCACCCTTCAGAACTTCCTACATGTACACTGACAGACTTGGACAACAATAAACGTGGTGACTTTTAAGGTTAAGCATTGAAGAAAGCAGAGCTTCTGTAACTTTGGGTTGGTGTGTGATCAAATGGAACATAGCCACATCCACAGTACAGGAGTTCTCACCTCGGGCTCTTAAATAAATGAGAAATAAAATTCTTACTGTGTTTGAGTCATTATAAATTCTGGGATTTCTTTGTTACAGCAGTTAGTGTTACCCTCAAAATGCACAAAAATAAACAAAACAAAACTCATTGCTGTGGAGTCAGATGCAACTCATAGTAACCCCTCCTTGGGTTTCTGAGGTGGTATCTCTATGGAATTAGATTGCCCAGTCTTCCTTCCGAGGAGTGGCTCATGGGTTTGAACCTCCAGCCTTCTGGTTAGCAGTCAAATGCCTTAGGCACTATGCCACCAGAGGTCCTCAAATTGCACAGGGTTACATTTATGAAATCATTGGAATTCAGTGATCTCCCACCACCTATGTCACCTGCTTCCCAGAGGCAAACATTTTCATCTAAGTTAATTGTTTTCATATTTACATCAAAATCTCTAACTAGCAAACTTATATTGCTAGTTCTTGTTTATTTTTCACTTTTAAACATTAGCTATTGATTACACACTATAGAAGGTAAGAATAGTTCTCTTTCACTGCTACCTTGCATACTTTTACTTTACACTTTCTTTTGCCTATCTTTTCAATATTATGATAGCATCAATTGTTTAAGTCAATATTTATAATTTATTTTTACCTTATAAGTTGTTCATAGGTGAGACATGCATACAACATGATTAGGCATTTGACTGCTAACTAGAGGCTGGTGGTTCAAACCCACCAGCCACTCCTCAGAAGGAAGATTGGGCAATCTACTTCCATAGTGATCCTGCTTGGAAAACCAAGAAGGGGTCACTAAGTGTCAGATATGACTCAATGGCAGTGAGGTGTAATATTTAGTTTACCTGGAATTAATAATTATTTCTTTTTTTCTCATCATTCTCTTTTTATTCTCCCTCTTTTCATTTGCTTACTCTTATAGGTATTTATTACTAACCCAACCCAAAATTCTTCACTAGCCAGGTAAATCTTTGCTCAGTACGTTACCTTCAAGCAAATTAAATTAAATAGAAATATTATATTGATTCATGGAAAGATGGCGGACTAGGTAGAAGGGCTACAAAGACCCTCTTCAACAAAGAAAAGGGAAACAAATTGACACAGACACAGAAGTTAATCTTGGACCGCTGAGCCTTGAAGGGAAGGATACAGAAGTAGACTAAACCCCAACTAGCAGAAGAATTTGCGTGAAAATACCAAAAAAGGAGATATACGGAGCTGCGGTCTGGCAGGGACCTGAGCGCCCCTGATG
>NW_006921651.1:353314-365509 GCF_000298275.1 Orycteropus afer afer | reverse complement strand
TGTGGTAAACTGTGGTCAATGATATGAGACAAAGTATATGTGAACTGCTGTATGGAAAGTGAATTTTCTCTGTAAATCTTCACCCAAATCACAATTAAAAAAAAAAGAAAGAAAAGAAATATTATATTAACAGGACCCCAATAGGGCTGACAACAGGAAAGGCTAGAGTGGTATCTTCTATAACCTGAATTTATGAGAATTAAAGACATATTAGGAAAAAGAATTGCCAAGAGATGAAAGAAAATTATCCAGCCAGACACAATAGAAATAATGAAAGGTAATATAAAGTAATCAGGCCAAGTTAAGGATCTGAATATAATGCTAGGAGGAGGTCATCAGAATAGACAGAAAGTTTGACATGAGCCAGATCTAAGGGGCTGTACATGGCATGTTAAGTAGCTTAGAGTTAAACTAAACTATGGACAGTGATCAGCTACAGAAACCTCTTCAACAGGGACATGGTAGGTAAATAAAGCCATGTAAGAAACAATATCACAAAAGATCCACTAATATTGATCACAGTACTTTTGCCCACTCTGTCTTTCATTGTCCAATTCATTCCCTTGTCTTCTAAAAGACCAGCCAAACTCACTGCTATAGCGTTGATTCTGACTTATAGCAATCCCACAGGGTTTCCAAGGCTATAAATCTTTAGAGAAGCAGACTGTCTCATCTTCCATGGAGCACCTGGTGGGTTTGAACCACCAACATTTTGGTTAGCACCCAACCACTGTACCATCAAAGCTCCTTTTTGCCCTTCTAGCTACTTTATTAACTAATTCTTCTACAATTAGTATAGCTTCCTTATAGCCTTCCTTGCAACCACCAGAGATCATTCATTGTACTTAATACACCAACAACTCTTACGAGTTGTAATTCAAAATTGTATCTCTCCCACCTCTACTCTGAAAAAAGAGAGATACCATCATGAAGCAAAGAGTTTGGTCTGACTTTTTTCCTCCCCAGGAAGTAAGATGTGCTAGTCAATGGGCCCAGGTTCTGATCCAGTGCTGAATCATTAGACTTTGGAGCTAATGCGTTCAATCCCAATTTAAGCCGTTCATTGTCTTGTTCAGTTCTGTGGCTATAGCTTATGTTTTAGATTACCTCCAGCCATTTAACAACTAAACATCTTTGTCCTGTCAAAGTATCAGTCCCTCTCCTGGTGACATATGGTATTTGAGCCTTAAGGAGTCCTAGTAATGCAATGGTTAAAATGCTCAGCTGTTCACCAAAAAATCAATAGTTTAACTTACCAGTAGCTCCATGGGAGAAAGATGAGACAGCCAGCTTCTGAAAAGATTACAGCTTGGGAAAGCTTATAGGGCAATTTACCCTGTCATAGAGGGTCACTATGAATTGGAATCAACTTGCTGGCACACAATAACAACAGAGTCTTAGTCCCTGCATGATCCAAAAATTTCCTCTGTAAAATGGGACTGTACTATCCAAGATGGTTGGGAGTGGTGAATCATAATATTTTCTACATAGTACAGTGTAAGAAACAAGACTGCATTGATTAGAATCAGACAGACTGGAGTTGAAATCCTAGTTTGCTTGTTATGTAACAATTGAGAACTGAGTCTCTGATTCCTTTCAATAAAACAGGGATATATCTGCATGCTCACAGGGTTACACTAAGGATTAAATGAGGTAATAGAAGTAGAAGGCACTATTAACATTTTAAATATTATTATGGAATTTGTAATATTACAATTTTCTAGATGTCTAAATGAATTTCTTCCTACTTTTTCTATCTCCATTGGCCTCAATTGTGTAGAGATTTTCATAAAAATAGTCATTAACAAAAGAAGCAGCCTTCTAGTCTAGAGTTAGCTAGGTTTGAAATAGCTCATGGGGAAATTGTGAATTCAATAAGATATTCTTTGAACTCTGCTGGTCCCCATTTTGTGTGACCTTTCAATTCTCCTTTCTCTGTCTTCTTTTCTACCATCTTGGGTCCTGATACATTCTCTCCTTTTCTCTTCCCATATTAAAATTTCATTGCAGGGATGAAGGAATACTTTATAGGATTCAAATATTATTTCTCTGTTAATTTAGAAAGATTTTGGTGACAAGTATTAGAAAATCCTTCTCAAAGAATCTTCAAGATTATGGAAATAACTTTTAAAGTATCATAAGTATTAGGGCAGAATTCAGTTATATCAACACCATGGCTCAATAGTGTGACCAAGGGCCTGAGACAGCATTGGCTTGATCCTCAGGCTGGTTGTACTTATGGAAAGATGTCTGCCTATGGAATTTGGCCTAACTGCATCTTCATTCACCTCAAACAGTCAAAAACTAGGAAGGAGAAACAAATATTATTTCCACCATTATGGAGTAAATGGTCTTCCCCTTGGCCATTTGGGCCAAGATGTGTTAAATGTCTAACTCTGGATAAATCACTGTTTTCAGAATATTACCTTACTCTCTGCCAGTCAGATCTACCTTTGAACTCTGAATAAGATCTTCCTCCAGGTACAAGGGCTACCTGAGGGGATTTGTTAGGAAGGAGGTATGGGGAAGTGATGCTGTTCAGACAAGTATTCCTGTTGAATACACTTCTCCTTCTTCCTCTAATAATGGTTTTTTCCATACAAGGAGCTTTATGACCCAGTGAGCAGATAATCGGCCTAATTGGGAGGACAGCAGAGTCACCTCCCCTACAAGATGCATGTGAAGAGATGCAGCCTGAAGTGTCACCCAGCAGAGAAGTAGGGCTTTTGTGTTTATCATGAAGAACACCCATTTGGAGAAGGAAGGGCTGCTTATGCACAGGGAGACAGCTCAGAGGGCAGGAGAGTATGGAGGGATGGACACTGGGAAGAGGTAACTATGGGGAGGAAGTGGGAGGGGAGCTGTTGCATTGTGGTAAACTGTGGTCAATGACATACGACAAAGAATATGTGAACTGCTGTATGGAAAGCAAATTTGCTCTGTAAATCTTCACCCAAATCACAATAAATAATAATAATAATAAAGAACACCCATTTCCTGTAGGATTGGTCAATTGTGAACACAGAAAGAAAATGTATATCTCTTCTACTGGCTTTCAAGCCCAAATCACCCTCATTTGGTCCCTTTTTAAAAGCCAATGTCTCTACCCTCTATCCCTCTCTCAATATTTTGATCACTTAGAAAATGTATCAACATTTTTAGGAAAACATTTGTCAAAACCCTTTCAGAAATTGATGGCATCTGGGTCCTCCAAAAATATCTGAAAAAACTTCTTCCTTCCCACTAATCTTTGCAAATAAGGTTGGGATTTGGAGAAAGCCTCTGGGATTTGCTAATCATGTAGGTTTGTACATGCCCACACCATTCAGTTTCCTCATCACTTTGTGGGCAACTATTTGCCCCTATCAGCATATGGATATCACTACCATTAGTACTTCCTTGAGTGAATTTCTCTTGTCTTCCTCATTCTGTTTGTCTCTCTGACTCTCTTTCCTTATCTCACTACAGAGGACTGAAAGATGGACTCTCCATTGACGTGCTTGCTGACCTGGCAGTTTCACTCCCCACAAATTATATCTTAATAAGGAAAACAAAAAATAACAGACAAAACTTGTGCCTGTGTAAATTTTTGGGCTAAAGAGTTTTTTTGTTTTTTAATTTCTTTTTCTTTTTTTTTAATTGTCATTTGGGTGAACATTTACAGAGGCAAATTCACTTTCCATACAGCAGTTCACATACACTTTGTCTCATGACAATGACTATAATTTACCCCAATGCAACAGCTCCCCTCCCACTTCCTCCCCATAGTTACCTCTTCCCTGTGTCCATCCCTCCATGCACTCCTGCCCCCTGAGCTGTCTCCCTGTGCATAAGCAGCCCTTTTTTCTCCTATGAATGTTCTCTCCAAGGAATGTATCTACCTCGGGTAAATGTTCAACTCATATGCCTGTCTTTTGTTTGGCTGGAAGCCACAGGTGTGGGTTCAATTCCAGACCTGAAGGGCAGCAAGGGGCCATAGTCTCAGTGTTCCACCAAGCTCTATCACACCAGCAAACCTGGTCTCCCAACGCTTTGTTTTTCTCCAAATGATTTTGAGTTTTGTTCCACATTGTTCTCCATCTCTATCCAGGATCTCCTACATAGATTCCCCCTCTGAGTGGTTGACAGTGGTAGCTGGACACCATCTAGTACTTCTGGTCTCATGGTTGTACAGGCTGTGGATCACATAGTGTACCAGTCACTAGGACTAATTCTTTCCATGAATCTTTGCTTTTCTTCATTCTTCTTTGCTCTGGATGAGGAGAGACGCATCATTGCATCTAGATGGCTGCTTGCAAGCCTTTAAGATTCCAGTCGCTACTCGCCAAGGTAGAAGGTAGAACAATGTTTTGTGTAGTATGTTATGCCAATTGAGCTTGATGTCCCCTGCAACTATGATCCCAAGCCCACAGGTTCAACTACTCAGTCTCTGTGGGTAGCTGGCTGTGACCAAGAAGTGACTACAAACTTGTCCCTTGTCAGCTCTATTATACACCTGGGAATACTTGCAGAACATACAAATACACTTGTAGAACCATTGTCTGCCAACCCTATACATGGTCTTGGGGACACTCCCTGCTGCATAGACATACCTAATAGTTCAGCTTATCCACCCATCTATCCACCTGTATACCCATGCTTGTCTTCACTGTCAACGCAGTACTGTATGTGCAAAGGGGGTTCATCTTTGTTGTCTGTACCTCCCATATACCTCTCTATGTCTTCCTCTTCCTCAATGCCACCATGTTGATTACTCACATCTGGTACATTGCCGTTCTCGTTACCCAAATCAATACTTATCTCTACCTATCTAAGAGTGTTCCCTGCCCTCCCCTCCCACCCCTGGTAACCAACAAAGAAAATTTCCTTCCATATATAAACTTTTCCTTGGCTTTTACAATAATGGACTAATACAATATTTGTCCTTCTGTGATTGACTTACTTCACTCAGCATAATGTCCTCCAAGTTCATTCATGTTATGAAGTGTTTTGCCAGTTCTACATTATTCTCTAGGTTGTATAGTATTCCATTATGTGTATGTACCATAGTTTGGTCATTCATTCCTCAGTTGATGGACACCTAGGTTGTTTCTATCTTGTTCCTATTGTAAATAGTGTTGCAATGAACATGGGTGTGCATATATCTGTTCTGTCATGGTTCTCACTTCTTTAGGATATATACCTAGTAATGGAATGGCTGGGTCAAGTTACCTTCTAATTCCAGCTTTTTAAGGAATTGCCATACTGCTTTCCACAGTGGTTGTACCATTTGACAGTCCCACCAGCAGTGTATGAGAGTCCCAATCTCCCTGCATCCTCATCAACATTTGTTATTTTCTGTCTTGTTGAACTTTGCTATTAGCACTGGGGCAAGATGGTATCTCATTGTTGTTTTGATTTGCATCTAAAGAGTTTGTTTTTAATATTTGGTTGTATGATATAATTACATAATTATGGCAAAAATAGTAGAATCAGTGATTTAAAAAGAGTCCAAAGTCATCTCTGTGTGACTTGTGTGATAGATCACCTACATAGAACAAAATCTCAGGGTTGATATATTGTTTTAGTGCGAACCCACTAGGAGACAAGAAACAGAACCTCAGCTCTACCTAGATTATAGAAAAAATTAGGGGCTTTATCAGAATAATAGCATAGTATCTCAGTATTGAATGAGTAGAATCATCACATTTGGAAAAGACTGGAACTAAGGCAATAATAATAACTGAAGTTTATTAAGCATTATTATTGGTCACCATTGTTGTAAGAACTTAGCATGTTTTAACTTATTTAATCATTACAATGATCCTATTTCAATCATCTTGATGGTTTGAAGGAATAAGTATCTTATTATGTCTCAAGTTTCTGAGTGCGGAATTTAAGAAATACAGCAGGACCACTGACAGGTCTAGGATCAGAAAAAGTTCCAGATCCCAATTTAAAATTCCACTGAATGACTCAGTTGGTCAGTGTGAGTTATGGGCCCATCCTTTGAACAATAAATGTGGGCAAGGGGTAGAGATTGACTCAGACTAGGTTCTTGCCCAAGAAGCCTTGGTAGCACAATGGTTAAGTAAGCACTTGGGTGCTGCTAAATCATAAAGTTGGTGATTTGAATCCACCCAGTGACTCTAAGGAAGAAAGATTTGGCCATTTGCTCTTGTAAAGATTAAAGCCTAGAAAACCTATGGGGCAGTTATATTCTGTCCATGGCATCATTAAGAGTTGAATATTGACCTGATGGCACCTTCAGCAACAGGTGCTGGCCCATCCCTATTGCCAAGGAGTTTTGGTCTGTTGGTAGAAAGAGGAGAAAAAGGTTGCAAGGCAGATAGATAGACCTTGTTGAAGACCAGGGTTCATGGGTATCCTAGCATTTTAGTCTAATACTTGAATCAATCCTCACTCTCCATTCTAGTTAAATGCTTAAACACTCAATTTGCCAGAGAACTCATTGCCTCACAAGGATGCCCATTACTGCTTAAAGAATTTCAAGCTTCAGAGAGCCGATGAAGGAAGTGCTTTGGAGTACTAAGGCCTTTCCTAGATTTTGCATTGAAATTGTGCCACAAAGACCCATCAAGAGAGTATCTGGTCTACTTAAACCTCTGTATATTTTCACCATAGCATCCCCAGAGCCTAGCACAGTTGGATGGATGGGTGAACAAACCTAGTTCAATGCAATGTAACAAGAATTTATTGAACCATCATGTTGACTGATCGTCTCCCAAGAAAAGCTGATAATCTGGGCATTGAAGGTAAAAACTGACTTAGGAGTAGTGAGAGAGTCCTTAGGGAGCTGTGATTCCCAGAGTCAACAATGGTTGTGTAATTTTCCAAATGAAGAGAAGTTCTGCACTAGCCCACACCAAGCCACTCTAGGTATGTGAGCACTGCTTTATGAAACAGACACTTTCGTATCAGAGTCTCCATGAGGTCAAAGGAGTCTGCACGCTACTTGATACTGTGCCATGGGGCTGCTCTTCTCCCAGTACTTTCCCTCAAACCTAAAATATTATATTTAAACTGTGTGATCAATGTGGTCTCTCCCAACATTTAACTGCCTATGATTTATAATTTTAGTGCTAAAAAGAACCATTTCCTGGAATGTTCTGTATGATACTTTTTGAAAATTAAGTTATATTGTAAATGTACATGCGGTAATGTGATTTAAAGGAACTCTATCCCCAAATCTACAAAATGAAAAATTATTTTCTATAATCCATCCGTTATTCAGCATTTGTGTAAATCGGAATATTCACAGATCGAATTTGCCTAAGAAGCCTCTGTAGCACCCCACTTCCCGAAACTGAATCTCTCCTGGATTCTGACTGACCCCACAGAGAGAGGAGGAAGCTGTTAGCTGCTGCTCCCACAGCACCAACTTCATCAGCTGGAGTTTAGACAACCTACAGAAATCCATTACACTGGAACGCCAGATGGATTCAGAATCAACACAAAAGGGAGCCGACATTCAAACTGACCCTGCAGATGGAATGATCTGAGTGACATTTTTCAAACACAATGAGACTGGGCATTGGCACAGACAAGAATTATGGCAGCAGAAATCACATCCACTGTTGCTTATTGGGCACATGGTCAGTATATTCTAGGTGACAAAGGATGTCCACCAAGGCTGTGCCAGTTCCAGGGTCAGAAAATGGAATTTCAAAGTTAATTCAACTTCCTTTTTCCAAAAAGAGAGGGATAATCTAGATTTCTTGAGAATATTAATATCAATATTCAGAATCATTATAGAAAATGACAAATCCATATGTATAAGTGGATCTACTCTTATATATGCACGTATATATTCACACAGATATGTAAGTACATTTATTGCAAAAGATTTTGACTTGATTATGTCAGGAAAATAAAAACAGAACAAAATGAGTCAAAAGAAAATCCATCCCAAAGAATTGCCTGATTAATGCATGATTCAAAGCAAACCAATTAGTCCTTTTCTCACACAAGCATTTTGCTAGGGATGGGAGAAAAGGGAAAATTACCTCATTGAAGAAAATTCAATATCCACCCAGAAAGGAAAATGTGGCTTGGTCCATCAGATGTCCCTATAACTAATTTCAAAATGCATCCCAACCTATGTCTAAGTGGAGTTTTATACATATTTTGTCTCCTTAATTATAGGGCTTTTATCAAATCCATTAAGTCAGGGAAACAAAAGTGAGTACACTTCTTTTAGATTTGAAATGGGATCAATGTAATGTGATTAAAAACCTATGTAGGTACATTAACACTCACACACACACAGTATTAACAAGCATGTAGGGTCTACAGCAAGGTTTCTCAACTGTATCACTATTGACACATTACATCAGATGATCCTTTACTCTGGAGAGCTGTCTTGTACATCATAGAATGTTTAGTAGCATCCCTGGCCTTCACTCACTAGATGTTACTAGTACTCTCTTACAGCTACTCATAGGAATTGACACAATCAAAAACATTTCCACACATTGACAAATGTAGCCTGTTGGGAAAAATTCCTCCCAGTTGAGAACCGCTGTCTAAAGTCAAAACTTCCATTAACTTAACATTAGGATCACTCCAAACATGCTTCTCAGCTGTGAATATTTTCAAATATTGATTGTCAAGACACATAATTTGGTTCTCTCTATCTACTTTTAAGGCTCTTGCCTTTGGTTTCGTTTCTCAGAAGAAGAGATTAAGACAGGGATTTGTGTGCAAGCAACTTGTCAAAGGAATATTCCCTGCTGTAATCTTTACAGGAGTCCTTCTGGGGCATACATGGTTATGTGTGTACCACTAGGTGAAAATTCAGGGGTTCGATACCACCCTGAGATGTCTTGAGAGACAGGCCTGGCTATCTGCTTCCAAAAGGTCACAGCCTTGAAAACTCAGTGGTGTAATTCTATTTTGAACACATGGGATCACAAAGCGTTAGAATTCACTCAAAGGCAATTTATCAACATCAAAATCCACACATGAGGAAAGAGCAGCAAGGCTGTGAGTTTAGTGTAAGGCTGATCCCTCAGTTACTATGAAGTGTGAATTGCACTCTAGAGCTTCTCAGGCTTGAGGCAAGGAACTTGGCTTTTTGTACCCTGCATTGTCAGTGTCTTGGAGCTACTAGGGCTAGAAGGAGGGTTGAAAATTGGACACACTGAACTGTACCAACAGCATTTGAGACAGTAGCTCTTCAGGAAAAAAAAAAATTGATGAGCCTTATTGGCTTAAAATACTTTATCCAGAGATGAATATGATTATAACAATTGAAGAACACCAAGGTTGGCTAGAATTGATATTTTCTCTGACCCAGCATAAAACCCTTCACTTAAAAAATAATTTTTTGAAAAAAGATGTTTTAATAGAAACTAAGTTAGTGACATTTCTAAGTGCTCTTTGACTAGAATTATGCCCCCAAGCATCAATTTGAACAATATCTTCTCTTAAATGTTATTTCTAGTTATTCCCAGTGGGAATATATATTACTATAAATTCAGGATGGCAACAGCAGGTGGCCAACATATACTTGAAGCATGTCTCTTGAGTCTTTTTCCCCATTTGTTTGTTGATGCTCAGGAAAAGGAAATGTGGTAGCAGTAAGAACAAGGACAGCAAGACACATTACCTTAAGCAAAAATGAGTAGTTTAGATTAAGGGAAGTGGGAGAGAGTTAGAAAGAAATACATTGCATTCTAAAAGCCAATGCAAGAAACTTTCTGGTTATTGTATGGGGTTATTGCACTGTTATTCCCCTCTATTGCTGCCATTCCATACACACATCACAACAGAAAGATGACTTGCCTTCAAATATCTCTTGTTTGAACAAAAAAAAACATGTAATTATATCTGCATAAACCTTCATGCAGATGTTTTTATTTTTAAATGCATCTATCATTTAGGCATTGTTTGCAATTGAATGGAATCTATCATGTGATAAAGATGAGCAAAAATGAACTTAATAGAGAGACCTGGTTTTCTTTGTTTGGAAAATGGTAAAACACACACTTGATGCATTTAATTATATACCTACAAACCATAAGGGATTGTGGTAATTGCTGTGATGGGACACCTTACATTTTCAAAGTTTACAAGCTAGTTGGGGAGGCAGAACAAAGACACAAGAGACCTTGGAGAGATCAGTCATGGGAGAACAGAGGGGCAGTGTATGCACAAGGTGTCAGTTCAGGGGGCAGGAGTGCATGGGAGGGAAGGACTTAGGGAAGAGGTAACTATGGGGAGGAAGTGGGAGGGGAGCTGTTGCATTACAGGAAATTGCAGTCAATGTCATGATACAAAAATGTATATGAACTGTTGTATGGAAAATTAATTTTCTCTGTAGACTTTCACCGAAATCACAATAAAAATAAAAATTAAAAAAAGACACAAGAGAAATGACAATTAATTCCAGCTTATAAGTAGTTAAATAGATGGCATCTATTAAAAAAAAAAAAAATCCACTGTTGTGGAGTTGATTCCAATTCCCATTGGGTTTCCGAGGTGGTAAATCTTTATGGAAATAGATTGCCCTGTTGTCCTCCCATGGAGTGGCTGGTGGGTTTGAAATGCCAACCTTCTGGTTAATAGTCAAATGTCTTTGGCACTGCACAACCAGAGCTATGTTGTTGTTGCTATGTGCCGTGGAGTCAGACCTGACTCATAGTGACCTCTCCTTGGGTTTCCGAGGCAGTAGATTGCCCAACCTTCCTTCCGAGGAGTGGCTGGTGGGTTTCAACCGCCAGCCTTCTGGTTAGCAGTCAAGTGCCTTAGGCACTATGCTACCAGAGCTCCCACCAGAGCTATAGGATGTGTTAAAAGGAATTCTGGAGGGAGAGATGTGTTCTTTTCAGATAATCAGGTCACACTTCATGGGGAAGGTGGTCTCTAAGTTCTTAAAGCTGCATTAGATTCTTCATCTATTTTTTTATGCTGTGTTACCAAGTGCCTTTGAGTCACTTCCTACTCATGGTGACCTCATGTGTGTCAGAATTAGAACTATGGTCCACAGGGTTTTCAATGGCTGATTTTTTTCTTCTTCTTTTTTTTACTTTCTGGAAGTAGGTCACAGACCTTTCTTCCAGGGCAGTTCTAGGTGGACTCAAACCTCCAATATCGTGGTTAGCAAAGGTTGAGCATATTTATCCAACATCTAGCTATTTTAAAATTTCAAATTTTTATTTTCAGTATTCCATGTTCAAGTACCAGTGCTGGCTTCCTTAAAAACTGAATCAAATTCACTGCTTTCAAGTCGATTCCGACTCAGAGTGACCCCATGGGACAGAGTAGATCTGCCACATTGGGTTGCCAGTGCTGTAGATCTTTATGGAAGAGCCCTGCCTCACCATTTCCCCACTGAGCAGCTGGTGCATTAGAATCACTGACCTTTTGGTTAGCAGCCAAATGCTTTAACCACTGTGCTACCAGAGCTCCTTGCTGGCTTCTTTAGGTGGTCTAAAAGAACTATTGCTGGTTTTTCTTTGAAATATGTTATTATTTTTTATGCTTCAGACATTATACATGTATATTTTTAAATATTTAGAAAATCAAAAGAAGAAATTAATTATGGCCCATAACCTCAACACCTACTGTAAACCACAGTCGGACCCTACTCATAGTGACCCCTCCTAGGGTTTCCAAGGCAGTATCTCTACTGAAGTAGATTGCCCAACCTTCCTTCTGAGGAGTGGCTGGTGGATTTGAACCACCAACCTTCTGGTTAGCAGTCAAGTGCCCTAGGCACTACGCTACCAGAGCTCCTAAACCACTATTAGGATTTTGATAAATAAAAATGAATTTCTTTTCAGAATTTGAGAGGCATAAAATGGCCATACTCAAATATGGAAGGGCTAGAAGTGACCTGAGAAGTAGTAGTCCAACCTGCATTATAGGCTTCAGTACCTCCTTGCCTACAAAGAGCATCCCAACTTTTCTTGAACATCTCCTGTGACAGGGAACTCACTAACTCCAGGGGAAACCTAAGCTGTCTTTAGAGGCTTGATGAAATTTAAAAATGCTTCTTCCTATTATGCCTTAATCTTCCAGCTCCAGTTCCCATGTATTTTCAGATTCTGGGTACTCCTAGGATGAATTTTATCTTGCTCCACACATGAGCATTTGGAGACATCTCTGTCCCCTCCCCTGCGTCTTGACCCAACCACTGCCCATTGTCTCTGCTCCAAAAGCTGCCTATAGGAGTTATAGCTGCCTAGAGGA
>NW_006921651.1:350419-353214 GCF_000298275.1 Orycteropus afer afer | reverse complement strand
TAGCATAGTGGCTAAGACACTTGCCTGCTAACCAGACGGCTGGCGGTTCAAACCCACCAGCCACTCCTCGGAAGGAAGGTTGGGCAATCCTACTTTCGTAGTGATACTGCCTCGGAAACCCAAGGAGGGGTCACTATAAGTTGGGGCCGACTCGATGGCAAACAACAACAACAACAATAAGAGCCACAAATAAAATTTGCAGCAATAATATTATGGAAGAAATTCTAGGGAAATTCTAAGGAAGCACAGTTCTAAATAGTTCCAAGATATAGTAATAAATAACCACTGTGCAGAGATAAATCAGAAGGCTACTGTGTTTGGAGAAAACTTAACTCACCTATAACTAATAATTGTCATGCAGTATGAATAACAGTATTGCTATTATGTGGGCTAGCTTTCATTCCTTACCTTTCCCACCCCTGCCCCCTAAACACTACTCTTGCCAATATCTCCTGGGCTTTTTTATTCAATAACTAACAGGAAATAATTATGTATGTCAGCTTTCAGATGTCAGGGGGAAGAAAAAAAAAGGATGATTTATAACAGAAAATTGAAATTTCAACAGCTGGCATTTTTATGAATACCTGTGTAAAGGAGCATACATTGTAAAGAAATGGCTTGAAGCTTTTTTTTTTTTTTTGCTTTCACAAACAGGAGCTTATTCTCTTACAGTTCGGGAGACTAGAAGTCCGAGTTAAAAGTGCCAGGCTCTAGGGGCTGGATGAAAGCCCTTCGACTTTAGGCTTCAGCTCTGCCTCTTGCTTCTGGTCCACTGAAGCTGGAGGCTTTCTTTACTCAGGCAGCTGCTGGCTCCTGAGGCTGACAAACCCAAGGCACAGTCCAAATATTACCAAACCACATGGCAGGCCATTGATTCAAGCCCAGAACAAGTCCCAAGATCGGCAGGGCAACATGGCAGGCTGCTGAATGACAACTCGGCTATATTCAGGGTTCAAGTGTGCCATAAGCTAGAGACTATTCCCAAAGCTGCTTCTTTAAAAAAAAAAAAAAAATTGTGGTTTGGGTGAAAGTTTACAGAGCAAAATCCCTTTCCATATAGCAGTTCGCATACACTTTGTCTCATGATGTTGACCACAATTTACCACAATGCAACAGTTCCCCTTCACCTCCTGCTCATAGTTACCTCTTCCCTGTGTCCTGCCCTCCATGTACTCCTGCGCCTGAGCTATGTCCCTGTGTATGCACAGCCTTTCTATTGTACCATGACTGTTCTCTCCAAGGAGTGTATCTACCTAGTGTAAATATTCACATCCTATGCCTGTCTTTTGTTTGGCTGGAAGCCACAGGAGTGGGTTTAATTCCAGACCTGGAAGGCAGCTAGGGGCCATAGTCTCAGTGGTTCCATCAGGATCTATCAGACTAGAAAGCACGGTCCTTTTTTTTTTTTTCCCAAATGATTTTGAGTTTTGTTCCACATTTTTCTCCCACTCTATCCAGGATCTCCTACATAGATCCCCCTCTGAGTGGCTGACAGTGGTAGCCGGGCACCATCTA
Organism: Orycteropus afer afer; assembly: GCF_000298275.1. Lineage (NCBI taxonomy): Eukaryota > Metazoa > Chordata > Mammalia > Tubulidentata > Orycteropodidae > Orycteropus > Orycteropus afer. The sequence continues at coordinate 351,699 of NW_006921651.1, read as the reverse complement.
GTTCTTCTGGCCTCATAGACGTATAGGCTGAGGAACGCATGTTGTACTAGTCACTTGAACTTATTGTTTGCATGAATCTTTCGTTTTCTTCATTCTTCTTTGCTCTGGATGAGGAGAGACCCATCGTTGCATCTAGATGGCTGCTTGTAAACTACTACTCACCAAAGTAGGAGGTAGAACAAATGGCTTGAAAATTTTAAAGTATTTGACTGTATCTCACTGTTATCTCTGTGGCCACCAAGAATGTGTGAATGCTGTGTACAAGAGAGACTGAAGTATTTCAGTGCTAGTGTCCTATGAATAACGGGAGAAAAACAGTTGAAAGATAAACTTACAAAGTGACGATGTGGCGGGTGGAGAGTGGGAAAGGGAGGGGGCTCACAGTGTCTTGCTCAGCAGATAATTCTCTTTTGTTCCTCCCAAGCTACCCTACAGAAGGGTCTCCAAGTCAGACCCTTATAGTAACACACATGAGGATAAGAGCCTGGTGAGGTCATGGCCAATGTGGGGAAAGAGAGAAATGGCAGCCCAGTATCAAATGACTGTTCCTCTGTGGGTATTTGGTCCCACTCTGGCCAGATCTGTTTTTTTTTTTCCTAATCCTTATTTCGTGTGAACTGTCCTGCCTTTTTTTGCCCCAAATTATTGTGATAAAATATATATAAAAAACATTTGCCATTTTACCAATTTTAAGTATTCAGTTCAGTGACATTAATTCTATTTACCACAGTGTTCAACCATCACCCTTATCTACTTCTAAAAGTTTTCTTATCACCAGAAACAAAAAGTCACTACCCCTTAATTGATACCTCTCTGTCTCCCCTTTTCTCCTAGCTCTTAATCATCACTAATAAACATTTCTCTCTGTATTTGCCTATTCTAGATATGTCATATAAATGATATCTGTCCTTTTGTGTCTGACTTATTTCATTTAACATAAGCTTTCAAAGTTCATCCATGTTGGAGCATGTGTCAGGCGCCATTTTCCTTTATGCCTGAGTAATATTCTTGTATGCACACATCAGATTTTGCTGATCTATTCTTCTGTTGGGGGGCACTTGGGTGATTTACACTTTTTAGCTGCTGTGAATAATGCTGCAGTAAGCATTGGTGTACAAGTGTCTGCTTGAGTTCCTGCTGTCAAGTCTTTCAGGTATACACACAGTAGTACAATTGCTGGGTCATATAGTAATTTCTATTTTCATGTTCTTTTTGGCTATTTGCATATTTTTTTAGAAGAATGTCTATTTTAGTCCTTTGCCCAATTTTTAAATGGGTTG
>NW_006921651.1:347454-350319 GCF_000298275.1 Orycteropus afer afer | reverse complement strand
ATATATATATATATATATTCATTCTTGGGAGCTCTGATGGCATAGTGCCTAAGGCATTTGACTGCTAACTAGAAGGCTGGTGGTTCAAACCCAACAGCCACTCCTCAGAAGGAAGACTGGGCAATTTACTTCTGTAGTGATACTGCATCAGAAACCAAAGGAAGGGTCATTATGAGTCAAAATCAACTTGACAGCAGTGAGTTTAGTTTCTTTTTAATTATGATATTTAGTATATATATTCTGGATATTAAACTCTTCAAATGTATGATTACCAAATATTTTCTCCCATTCTGTATGTAGGTTGTTCCCTTGGATTTTAATGTTGGCAGTTACTTATTTTTTATAAAACAAAATGTGGAACCACCTCCTCCCTCAACAACAACAACAAAAAAGTGCCTCTGTGGACTGAATTTGGACAGAGAAAACACCTGGTTTGAAATGCCAGACATAAAGGCTCCCTTGACGCTAGTTGGTGAGTCTGATAAGCTTGCTGATCGAAATGCTGTAGTAAATGTTCACAAGACTTCTTTAAAAGGTGGTTAGGGTGGGGATTGGTGGAAAAGAATGGGAACATACCATGTAGAAAAACTAAGTGTGTCTGAAACTAGAGAAATGGGAATATTCTCTGACATACAGATGTGGCAGTCAGGTATTCTGATGTTTGGAGAAGATGGTGCCAAGTGGAATGGGTAAGGGGATTGATGTTGAGACATGTATGGGCTGTGATCATGGAGGACAGTTTTACAGCAGTCAGAGGTAAAAATAAAATACAAATTGTTGGAAGTGGAGCCAATGAGAGCTTGGGAGCAGGAAGATGGCTCTGTATAAGCAGCTTTAATGGAGTTTTAAGGAAGGACTTCTCAGGATGTAATTTGAGCCATTCTGGAGATAGTGCCTTTGTCTTTGTTGATCACCCAATATTGATCCAATGGAGAACTCTCAGCCCAGGGAAGGCTGTGGAACATCTTGGCTAGTTGGGAGTTGGGCAGAGATACCTTTTGGGGCTTTGGATGTTTTCCTACTTTCATTCATTTGTTCTTTCATTTATTCATGGCACCGATATTTAATAAGCATGCATTCTACATTCTGAACTACACTGAAAATTAAAGAACGCATCATAGAATAAAATGTACGTGACACTTGCAGAAAAGTGGTAAGACCTGTGAGAGGGAAATACAGGGAGCTGCTGGAGCACATAGGGCTTGTAGCTGGATGTCTCTGGAGAGCAAAGGGAGATATTTGGGGAACATTCCCTAGGAGCAATGTCTAGGCTGAAAAATGGAGGATCTGCATGAGTCAGCCAGGCCAAACACAGAGAGGACAAGAGTATTCTAGGGCCAAGGGAGGAAACAACATGTTAGAGTTGAAATGTGAATGGAAAACACTGTGGTATGAAAGGGAAGGGGGGGTCGGTGAGAGCTGAGTCTGGAAAGGTCCTCAGGAACCACGTTCCACAGGTCTTGGAGGCCCTGTAAGAAGTTTGGCCTTTTTTCCAAAAAATTATAAGTGTTAAACAGGAAAAATATAAGATCCAAATTCTATGCAAAGATGTGGAGAACGGATTGGAGACAGTATATCTGCATGTAGAAGAACAAGTTAAGACACTACCCAGATAATTGACTCCATCAAGCAACTCAAAAAATCTTGCTGGTATCTGTGGAGAAAAATACATGCAAACTCCTGACTACTGTGCTAAACCGACAAGGAAGGATCTCGCTGTCTGAGTATCACAGCTGTGGATCGTCCAAGGTAGAAGGGATCTTAGGGACTACTGGCTCTCACAGTTTATGGAAGAAGAAACTGAGGCTCAGAGAGAAAAAGGGGCTTACCTGAGGTCACATAGCAAGTCAGTGGCTCAGGCAGGACCCAGATCCCAAGAACACAGCTTTTTAGTACAAAGGCTAAGCAATCTATTCATTAAAGTGGAAGAAACTCAAAAGATATCAGAATATTAGTTGTGAGGTTCATATCCGTGGAGAAGGAGAGAAACTTCCCAGTCCAAAAAGGGAATCACATACATAAATGCAAAACGAATAACGAGCAGTGTGAATGTTAGTCATTTTTAACATTAATTTATGAAACATTCCATTATGCTCTTTTCCTAATGAACTAGACTCTTAGGGAAGAGACCATTTCATTATAATTTTGACAGCTGTGCTCTTTACTTATTCCTTGGCTAGAATGAAGAATTGAACAAGCTTAAGAGAAAATAGTATTTCCAAACCGCAGGGGAACTTCTGTTTGAAGATATAAGAGAAGTTCCTGGGAGTCATGTCCTAGTCCTTCAGCCTCTTATATAGAATGAGAGAAGTGAACTCGAAGGTCTTTAAGGGCCCTCTTCCCGAAAGAACCCTTGAACACACATGACAAAAAGCCAATCTTTTCACCCTTTTTAATATACCTGATTTTTTCAAGCAAACAAGTTATTTGCAAAAAAAAATACATTTTTTATATATATCACTGAGTAGGAGTGGATATTAATCATTTTGGTAAATAGATTTCATTTTACTCCCCAAACACAGAACTGAAGCAGCACGCAAATTATTTATAAATGAACCAAAGGAGATGGGACAGTAAGTCCTTGGAACTGGCTGTTGTTCAAAAAAGTTCATGAGTTGGATTCCCATAAAGCCTGCTCTGTCACTACAGCAGAGTGAGTTTCGGCATAAAAGCAGTGCTCTTGCGGAGACAAAATGAAGAGGATGCTTTCAGTCAAAAGTATGCACACACCACCTAAGAGTGCCAACATTTTCCCAGCTCAACTCTTGGGACGTAATAAGCACTCAACAATTTTTTTTTTTTTTTTTTTTTTTTTTGTGTGTGTGTGATTATCAGAGGTGACCATACAAAGAAACATTTCCTTTT
>NW_006921651.1:330079-347354 GCF_000298275.1 Orycteropus afer afer | reverse complement strand
TTGTTGTTATGTGCTGTCGAGTCAGACCCGACTCATAGCAACCCCTCCTTGGGTTTCTGAGGCGGTATCACTATGGAAGTAGATTGCCCCATCTTCCTTCTGAGGAGTGACTGGTAGGTTTGAACTGCCAGCCTTCTGGTTAGCAGTCAAGTGCCTTGGGCACTGTGTTACCAGAGCTCCTGAACCTATCTCATTGGGAGCATTTTAGGCCACTCTTTGGAGAGAAATCTGGGGACTACAGCAACATTCTAGCAATGCTTGCTGTGACCACTAACAAAAACAGAAACTGTGCTTTTCACATTGGAACTGAGTGGGTAATGAATTTTACACCCCCAAATTATTTCCATTTATGCAGGAGAAACATGCTGGAGAACCAAGAATTTGAGAAGTACTCACAGGAGTTTGGAAGATCTTAGATACACAGATGCATAAGATGAAGAGAAAATGCCTTCTGGCTTATCTTCTTACTCCCAATCCATTACTCTTTCAAAAATGAAATTTCACTTCCCATGAATTTCACAGACTGATTTAGGTTCATAGAGTGTAAGAACAAGGCACATTAGGAAGCAAGTGTATTGCTTCTCTGTATACTGAGTGGTAGGAACAAATATCTCTATTAAAATATTTGGAGACAATTTGCTGCATTATTAAAGTGGGGCTCCCAATGGTATCTATTAAAAAATCTTGAAGAGATTCACTTTTGCTACACAAAAGTAATATTCCAAGTTGTAAAGGCAGGTGCACAAGTCTGAATTATGTTAACGTGAAAAGACAATTATATACATAAGACTGAAATGTAATTGTTTCTCTCAATTGAGACAGAATGGCACATTACACCAAGAGAAATCACCGCAGATTTTAAAATACTTTACAACACATTGAATCTGGCAACCATCCAGTGCCACTGACATCCTTCCAATTTTAATACTTAAGATTATACCTGAAGCAGCTCTGCTGACAAACTGTAAGCAAGACGTACTAATGAGGAAAGACAGAAAATTTCTATTTGTAGTCATTTCACTATTTATCACCTGGAAAATGCCCAAGTAGGTTATCTATTGCATTTAAGACCTATGGAAATGTGGATGCTGGCACATTGTGATGAAAAGAAGTCCAACTAAAGCTAAGGAAATTGTTATTTTTAAAATGTGCCCCTTTCTAATGTATCTATCAGTTAGTACAGTGGTGATGAAATCCTACAGATGAAGATACAAATTATCCCAAGCTTTACTTGTCCACAGGATAATGAAATGCTCAAACAGCACTGGTCAGAAACTTTAGAACTTTGTGTTCCACGGCTGTGGGAACCAAAATCGTAACCCAGAGAACAACATGTCATCAGAATTCTCCTTCTCTGGAGGAATCATAGCCACTAGGCACCAAGCACTGCTTGTTTGGCAGCCAGTGACCAGTAAGGGGAAAGGTCAAGTGCATAGTCTCCAGAATCTGACAGGCAGAAAGCATCTAAGAGTTCAATAAGTGCAACATTTAGTTGGCTTGTTGTTCTGTTGGACCTAGGTAAGTACACTGGGATTTCTGTAATCAAGTCAAATTTAGAAAATTTCCCTTAGCAGATGTTATTGTTAAGTGCCATCATTGGTTCCAACTCATAGCTACGCTACGTAAACAGAACAAAACACCGCCTGGTCCTGCGCTATCCTCACAATCATTGCTGTGCTTGAGCCCTTCGTTACAGCCATTGTGTCAACCCAATTCATTGATGGTCTTCTCCTTTTTTGCTGACCTTCAGTTTTACCAAGCATGATATTCTTCTCCAGGGACTGGTTTCTTCTGACAACAAGACCAAAGTACAAGAGACAGAGATATGGGGAGTGTATTACAGCCACACTTCACAGTGGCAAATCCTCAGTCCACACACTGGCCTTGCTTCAGCTAAGTTCTTGAGAGAATTATGGAGGCTCCTAATGTGGGTTTAACAGAAACTCAGTTATCACGGTGTTACTGCAGTACCCAAAATAACAGTATTGTTAATTGTTATCCTAGGCCTACGGAACTTGTAGTTCAAGTTTCAGTATCTGGATTTTTAGGTTACTGTTGTTGTTGTTATTTGCCATCAAGTCGGACCACTCATAGCGACTCCTCCTTGTGTTTCCAAGGTGGTATCACTACGGAAGTTGATTGTCCAACCTTTCCAATGAGGAGTGGCTGGTAGGTTTGAACTGCTAGCCTTCTGGTTAGAAGTCAAGTGCCTTAGGCACTACACTACCAGAGCAGCTCTTAGGTCACTAGTCTAACTCATCTGATAAATACAGAAAGTTTTAAAAAAATGTATAAATACTCACTATGCGGTCATTTAATTTAAACTTTTCATTGAATGTACTTCTCCTATCAACTCCATAAAATTGCATTATCAGTGTCTCCATTTTACAGATGTGGAAATGAAAGCATCTGCCTCTGGGCAAAGGTCATGAATGGCAAAGCTCACAAATCCAGAAAGTGAGATGCCAGAGTCTCTGACCTCAAACACTCCCCTATGCTGCCACATGTTCTCCTTCATGTGCACTCCTGACGGGTTTCTTCCACTTGTTTCATGATGTTTTGAAAATGAGGCTTTGTGTGAGGCTGGCAAATGATATTAGAAATCAGTGCCTAGGGAAATATAAATAAGTAAATAAATAAAACTCCTTTCCTCTTCTCCTGTCTCTTCTCAGTAAAAAAGCATCAAAATTGGTAGTGACAAGGCATATACGTCTTTTAGATTTTCATAGTAGAATTTTTGAAGGACTAAAAGAGTTCTATCTGTGAGAGTTTTCAGTCCAATGGTCAAGATCAACAGCAAGTAGATGTTTTGAATGAGAAGGCTCAGGGTAAGGGTGCTGTTGGGGTTTAGGGGGTTGAGCTCAATGGCTATGCCCCAGAAGCCCCACAGAGAGGTCTTCCTGTGGTGATGAGCTATCTGTAGCTCTCAGTCTTCCAGGCATACCAAAAAACAGCAAACCAAACTCACTGCCGTGCACTTGTTTTCCGACTCATAGCACCCCTTCTTGGGTTTCCAAGGCGGTATCTCTACAGAAGTAGATTGCCCAATTTTCCTTCCAAGGAGTGGCTGGTGGGTTTGAACTGCCAACCTTCTCGTTAGCAGTCAAATGACTTAGGCACTACGCCATCGGAGCTCCCTCCAGGCATATAAGCCAAATTAAATAATCAAAAGACAAGCTCCACCTCTCAAGAGAATGATGTAGATTAGGATGATAATCCATTAATTCACAATGAGGAATATAGTCACCCTATGGACTGGAATTCTTATAACAGCATGGGCAGCACATTCTCACCCAGCAGGCAGACCAATTCTAGAAATCAAATTATAATCAGAAGCTGGCTTGATTGTATGGAATTAGAGTAAGGGGTGTGAGTCAGATAATTTTAGGCTTAGTGAGAGACAAAGACAACCTGATACATCTCCAGAGCAGGAAGCCTTTCAAACTGTAATATAATAGTCAAATTTCACTGACACAAATTCCCTCTACCTGAGTGCGGCTTGGCGAAGCACAGCCAACTTTTCTTTTGTGATTATGGTTTTACCTACAATTATTTTCTGACCTCTCTCTTTTTTTGTACACATTTTTTAAAATTTATTGAGGTCTTTTGTTTGTTTGTTTAGTTTTGTGCTAACCAAGAAACTGTCTTTTCTTTTTCAAATGACTCTACTAACTATACATTTCTGGATTCCTGCTCAGAGAATTATTCAAATTCCAAGCATTTCTGGCTATGATTAACCCAGCAGGGTAAACCCTCAGAAAAACAGAACATCAAAAATTTGACTTCTCATTTATCCTCAGTGATGATCACATATTTTGCATATAAAAAGTTAACAAAAGCCAATTATTGAGGATTTGTTAAAAAGAATGAATGAGGGTAAATCCTAGACTTATTCATATTTAACCAGACCCCAATACAGGCAGTCCCCAGGTTATGGAGGAGATTCATTCCTATGGGTGTAATTTGAATTTGTAAGTCAGAACAGGTGCATACAGTACTTATTTGGCCTTACTTTAGTGCAAAGAAAGTTTCTAATGATTTAAAAACTGCATGTGCAGCAAGTGAAGGTATTTGAGATGAAGAATTTGTTTGGAGGAAGGATTGGCTCAATTGTTTCAAAGCTAGGGCAAATTTACATAACACTAAAAGGCAAGCAGGACTTCTCATTGGACATTCGTAACCTGGGGAATTACTGTATATTTTTCTATCCTTAGTCTGTGGGCCAAGAGAAGTGCCTCTTAGAAAGATGATCCTGATACTTTATCAGGTCCTAAATATCAAAAAGCATTTTAATCATATTTACTAGACGATTATTAAAGCAGATAAAACAACTCTGACTTTTTTTTTTGATGAACTATTTTCATCAAGCATTAAAGATAGGATTTTGGGGATTATTTTTTATTGTGTCGATGAAAATTCAATTGACCAGAATCTTCTATTCCCAAATGTTTGACTTAATTAATATATTACATTTATGTCAGTGTTGTAAAACTCCCCCAATATTCTCCCAACTGGATCAGTAAGCAACATCATAAATGGAGAAAAGATCGACGTTGTCAAGGATTTAATTTTAATTGGATCCACTATCAATGCCCATAGAAGCAGCAGTCAAGAGATCAAACAGTGTATTGTATTGGCTAGATATGCTGCAAAAGACCTCTGTAAAGTGTTAAAAAATTTAAGATGTCACTTTGAGGACAAAGGTATGTCTGCCCAAAGTCATAGTATTTTCAATCACCTCATATACATGTGCACTTGACTTCTCACCAGAAGGCTGGGGGTTCAAACCCACCAGTCAGTCCTCAGAAGGAAAACTGGGCAATCTACTTCTGTAGAGATACCATCTTGGAAATCCAAAGAGGGGTTGCTATAGGTCAGGACCAACCCAACAGCAGTGAGGTTTTTTTTTTTTTTTTTTTTGGCTTCATATACATGCCAAAGCTGCACAATGAATAAGGAAGACTGAAGAAGAATTGATTTGAATGTTGGTATTGGTGGCAAATAGTTAATGTATCATGGACTGCCAGAAGAGGGAACATATTTGTCTTGGACGAAGTGCAGCCAGAATGTTCTTTAGTAACAAGAATGGTAAGGCTTTGTTTCACATACTCCGGACATGTGATCAGGAGGGATCAGTTTTTGGAAAAGGACATCATGTTTGGTAAGTAGAGGGTCAGTGAAAAAGAGGAAGACCCTCAATGAGGTGACAACAACAATGGGCTTAAGCATAGCAAAGGGTGTGAGAATGGTGCAGGACAGGGTAGTGTTTCATTCCGCTGCGCCTAAGGTTGCTGTGTTGGAACCAACTCGATGACAGCTAACAACAATAATATAATTGGTCTCATACTTTTGACAATAGTATAATGCTCAAAGCTTGGTTTAGGCTGGAGGAAGAGGTAGGAGCTAGAAGAAGGAACTAGGTTCTTAGTTTCATTATTCCTTTAACTTAAACATTGTTACCAAGAAGCCCTTATTCCTAAGTGTAGCCCATGCTATTGGCAACCCACCTTAAATTGCCTCATCCACTCTGAGGCCACTTGTAGTTTCAGTACACACTTCCTGGAGATCCTGATAGGTTCTTAGCACAAGTGCCTCTTTCTTTGCTTTTCTGTCTGACAGATTTCTCCAATGCCAAAGGAACAGGGCAACCTAAGTATTAGGAATTTAACACCTCCATGGGAAACCTGATTGAAGTTGGCAGATAAATAGACCAGCTTCACCAACTACTGTAAGACAATTTTCTAGTGTATTTTACAGGATAGTTCAAGATCCCCAGTTAGACTGAACCCCAGTTCCCAAAGCATCCTTACTCAGGAAACACCCTTCATTGGCTTTTCCCCATTCTCTGTGTCACTTTCACCACTTCATCATTTGTGCTTTGGGATCACTTCTCAAATAAATTGTATTGTTTTTGTCTCAGAGTTTGTTTTTGTATAAATCCAAGAAAAGACAGCACATGTACGATAAGTTAAAGCAAAGCTGCCCACTTCTGATTTTCCATCTTGATGAACTTAGGGTATTCAGTCAATTAACCCCATTCCACCACTAAACATAAACAGAGAAACTAAGTCTCTATTTAGTTCTTCCAAGTCACATATCAGAAGGCTGGCGGTTCAAATCCACCAGCCACTCCTCGGAAGGAAGGTTGGGCAATCTACTTCCGTAGTGATACTGTCTCGGAAACCCAAGGAGAGGTCACATATGGTAAACCTCCTTCTAGCTTTTCCCTAAAGCCCCCAGAGAAAAAGAATATCCCTATTTCCGAGCTTTCCCAAGAACTATAGGTGATTTTTAAGTTAGCTGATGATCAAGTCTTCTTTAGTGAGATTCCAAACTTTTAAATTACTATAGTGCTTTTAGAGAGTAACGATGATATATTTTAAAAAGCATTAGCAATGTTCCTAGAGTTTTACCCATTAATTCCACTTCTGGGAATTTATTTAAAGTAAATTCATAACACAAATGACATATGTGTTATAGGCATAAAAATATTCACTTCAGGATGGCTTATATTAACAAGGAGAAAAAGCTTGAAAATAATCTGACCATCCAACTACAATGTTGTTGTTGTTGTTGTTACGTGCCGTCAAGTCAGACCTGACTCATAGTGACCCCTCCTTGGGTTTCCAAGGCAGTATCACTACGGAAGTAGATTGCCCCATCTTCCTTCCAAGGAGTGGCTGGTGGGTATGAACCACCAGCCTTCTGGTTAGCAATCAAGTGCCTTAGCCACTATAGTGGTCAGTTATTTTAGAGTGTTACTTAGTAGTAAAATTAGGTAACTAGAAAAGATAGCTCTGACAATTATGATTTTGATACAATATTAAATAAAAATAAGCTAAAGAAAATCATATCTGTAGGATGATTATCCTGTACATACAATGTTTGCACATGGACAAGTGCTGGAGTAGAATGTGGTAAGGTCATACACAATCCACAAAAATATTTTCTTTTTGTTGAGCATCAAAACCAGGTAAAGAAACAAAAGTTTTACTAAAGATATGGAGATACAGATACAGATATTTTTTTAATGCCTACTTGTCCACAAATATGTCCCTAAACTCTAAAAACTGGGAGCTCGTATAGCTTGAAAACAAGTGCTGAATGTTCCAGGCCAAGTTTCTTCTTAAGAAAAGAATGGAATTACTCATTCCTCTTGAGTCAGTTGCTTTTGCACAAGAACTCAGAGATTAACACAATGCCAGATAATTATTAGACATCTGCCTTTACTCCTGCTTCCCCCCAATAATATGAACAGAAGGAATGAGTAAGAGAATTACTAATTTACCATCAACTCGGGAATCCTTAATTCAGAATGGTGGGATAAAAAGTACATAATAAAGGAGGAACTGATCCTAAGGAATTGAAGAGCTTTGCAAAAATTAATTAGTGGTGGCGCCAGAACCAGACCTTTGGCTTCTGAGTAGGGCTTAATCATTGGAGGGTTTAGTCAATTTCCTTATCTATAAATAGGGTAAGGAGCTCTGGTAGTGTAATGCCTAAGGCACTTGACTGCTAATCAGAAGGCTGCAGTTCAAACCCACCAGCCACTCCTCGGAAGGAAGGTTGGGCAATCTACTTCCGTAGTGATGCCACCTCAGAAACCCAAGGAGGGGTCGCTATGAGTCAGGTCCCACTCGACAGCAAACAACAACAACATAAATGGGATAATATCTTGTGACCTGAGTCTTTGGCTCTTGCAGGAATCAAAAGAAAGGAAACCCATGAAAGTTGTCCGTACATTGCAAACCTGACCCACAATGAACCAACGTGTAGTTTAAGAGAAAAGGTAAGTGATCATTGGTACAGCCTGACTGATGATCTGTAGAGTTCAAGGGCATAAACTCTTGGAGGCAGGGACATTATCTGGTAATGAAGATACAGACTGTTGGGAGCTCTGTTGATAGGCTCTGAGGAATGAGGATCTTGGCCAGAAGTGTGGCAGATCAGCTAGATGCAGCTGATGCATGGTCCCTTCTCCTCAGGTGTGACAGGGCCCATTCTTTGTTCCTCCGCCATCTAGCAGTGATTCAGACAGGGCAGATCTAGAGCTGCCAACTGGAGCTTTATCTCCTCCCATCCTCATTTTTCAGCCACAGGAAACACACTGCCTTACTAGATGCTTAACTCTGTCCTTTCCAACCGGTCCCCTCTCCCAGGCCCAGCTAGGGGCAGCTCAGTTTTTAGAAGAAACCATACTGAGCTTACCAAATTGTCTTTAGGAACAAGTAACCTACTAACAGCTGCCTGGGGATATGAAAAATCAAGTCTCTGCACAAGAGGTGCTTTACACCAGCAGACTGGCTGATTCAGAAAGGACAGAGCTCTGTAACAAAGCAGCATAAGGTTCAAGTTGTGAGCAAGTGCCTTAAATACAGAATACTATTATTCTCAAGTAACATATATGCTATGAAAACATAGAGGTGACATAGTAGACTAAACATGAGACTGGATATTTTAAAGTCTTTATCCTAGTCCTGGTTCAGCCATTCATGTGCTCTTGTAGATGAAACACTAAACTGCTCTGTTGTTGTTATGTGCCATTGAGTCAAACCTGACTCATAGCGACCCCTCTTTGGGTTTCTGAAAATGAAAATTTCCTAGATGTTCCCTAAGATTTCTTTCAGCTCTGAAGCTCTACGATTGTATAGAAACTGGATTTAAAAAATGAGAGTAGCTAATGAATATGTGTATTGCAAATGGCCTCCATATGAAGGGGAAGTTTCAACAATAAAAGAAGTTTGTGACACATTTCCCTCAAAACTAGGTAACTCATAGTGTATATATCAACACATATTTCAATGAATATAGTTTTAATATGGCTGTAGAAAAGCAAGGAGTGCAATGAATTTTATATCTCCTCTGTCTTTTCACTCAAGAGGGGCTCATTTTTCCTCTCTCTGTCTCCTCCCTCACTCTTTCTATAGTATAGTCAGATAGCTTTCAAGGCCAGAATCTGCTACTACTAGCTAGCTGTATGGTCTCAGAAAGCTAACTTTTCTGTGTCTCATTAAAAATGGTTATAACAATATTACCTATTTCCCTTGGTGGTGCAAATGGTTAATGTGTTTGGCTGCTAACCAAAAGGTTAGAGGTTCAAGTCTTGCTCCAGAAGCATCTCAGAAGAAAGGTTTGGTGATCTTCTGACATATGTGCCATTTAAAACGCTACAGGGCACAGTTCTCCTCTGACATACCTAGGTCCCTGGAGTAGGAATCGACTCTATGGTAACTGAGTCAACTACCTCAAAGAGTAGCTGAAAGGATTAAATAGCATTACATGTAAACCTCTTAAAATACAGTAAGGACTCGGTGCATGTTAACTATTAATATCCATTTACTCTTTATAGGTAGCAGAGCATACATGGAAGACAAGATAACAATTTCGATATCGGAACATGTTGAATGTAGAGCAGCTAGCTATAAGATAGCCAAGTAGCAATGTCTTTGGAAATTCCAATCTGTGGCTCAAGGAAAAGCACAGGCTAGAGGTTTGGATTTGGGGCACCACTCACATAAACAGAAATTCAACATCTTGGAACTGTTAGATTAGCCATGAATAAAACGTATGTTCTGAGGAGAGAAGAGAGTCAAAGAATAGCACTTTCTTTGGACATCTACTTTTAAGGAATAGGTTTAGGAATTTCTGGGAAAGACTGACCAAAGAACTAGAAGATGAGAAGAGAGTGGTTCTATGCAAGCCTAAATAGCGAAGTTTCAAAAACGAGATATTCAACACAGGCATGTTATGGAGACTTGAAAACAGATAAAGGCTGAAGAAAAAAATATGGCGTTTAACAACTCAAAGACTATTGCTAACCTTTGAGAGACCAGTCTTAGAGGAACGATGTGGGAAGAAACTAGATTTTAGTTGGCGAAGGAATAAATTTGAGGTAAGACACAAGAGGTAGGGAATGTAGATTACAATTTCAATATGTTGTCAGGTAAATGACGCTCGTATACTGAGAGAGCTGAGAACAGGAACACACAGCAACCCCACTGACAGACACCAAGAGAGTCCATGTACTTTTAGACTATAACTCAAAATTTCGAATTTTCATTTGTATATTTCATCCTGGGGAAGTCTTTAAAGCAGTGATATGAAATAAAGGTTTCACTGGAAAACAGTTTTAAATTATTGTGATAATGTTTAGAATTTCAGGGGATTAGCACTAAAATAGCTACTTAGTAAATACCAGAGAGGCTGTACTTTTAGCTTGTTGCTATGGGACCATGCCTCTGTGAAATCCTAGCAATCAGAAGTTAAGTGGGAAAACTTAGTTAATCAACCCTTCGTTTTGTCTGCATGGTGCCAAATAGCTGTTCTAATTTTCTCACTGAATTGACTAAATCGAATATTTGTGGTGGCAGGATTTAGCAGGTTTCGGGTTTTTAAAGAGGGCATTATTTACACAATTGTACTACATGAGTAGATTTTGCTCATCCACAAAAGGAAAGATTAAACACACACACATGTATATTGTTTTTAGGTCCTGTTACGTTGATTTCAACTCATAGCCACTCCACATAACAGAGTAGAACTGGCCTGGATGGTTTTCTAAACTGTAATCTTACCAGGAGTAGATTGCCAGGTTTTCTCCTATGGGGTGGCTGGGTGGCTTCAGTTAGTAGCCAAGTGCTCAACCTTTTGTGCCACCAGGGTTTCTTTATCACATATATATATTTAGACACACACACACATATACATAAACAATCTTTCTCTCCCTAAGGTATTTGTTGTTAGGTGCTGTTAAATTGATTCTGATCCACAGTGACCCCACCTATTACAGAGCAGAATGGCTCCACAGGGTTTTTCTTAGCTGTAATCTTTAGGAAAGTAAATATCCAGGCCTTTTCTTCTGTGGTATTACTGGGTGGGTTCAAATTGGCAGCTTTATTTTAGCAGTTGACACAAACCCTTGGTGCCACCCTAAGGTATTTAGCTGTGGGGAAATCTGACCAGGAGAATTTTTGGAAGTTTCTTCACAATACATGGCCTGATATTCAGCATTCCTAGGGTGACAACTTTATGTATTCCATGTTGTTGCCTAACTTAAGATAGGGCAATCTACTTCTGTAGTGATACTGCCTCAGAAACCCAAGGAGGGGTCGCTATGAGTTGAGTCTGACATAACAACAACAAGGAGACTGAGTCAGGTTACTATTTATAAAGTTCATTCTATTTTTGAGGTGGTAGGAAAAGAAGGGAAGAAAGAAAGGATGTGTGCCAGAGACTAGAGTTGTGAACAGTGTAAGAAAACCAATGAGAGGCAAGAAAGCTAAAAAAAAAAAAAAAAACAATCTTCACATCAGAAAGAAGCTAAGTACAACTGAACTGAAGACATCCCTGCTGACTCATTCATTTCTCATACTGACTATCTTTCCAGCTATCAAGTAAAGGTATTTTTCAAGAAGTTTTCTAGGGTCATGGCTAAAATTTTCAAAGTAGTATTAGTTTAAATCTCCGGAACTCTGACTCATGACCTCCTAAAGAGAATATAAAATTTGCTCCCCAAAGAAGAGAGAGAAGTTAATGTAGCGGAATACTTTAAGTAGCTCCCAAGAAGCAACATTTTTAACTGTTCTACTTAAGTAGGAGAAAGGGCTAAATTTAGCTCTAATAGACCTCTTCATTGTCCAATAAATGTCATTGTGACTTCCTTGAAACAAAATAACCTTAAGGCAAATAGGAAAGGCCAAAGAACACAATGTGAACACCATTATCTTAAATGACTAATTTCATTTATGCTACCATTTTTCATTATTTCAACAAAGAAGAGTCATGATAACTTATCATCTGTTACTCCAACTATATGAATATTTTTATGCAAAAAAAATTTTCTCAAAATATATTTTTAATATACGTAAATATTTTGATGTCGGCACAGAGAAATTGACATGGTGAAGAAAATCCATGAAAGGAAACAGAATCTCAGTACAAAGAAGTATGAAAAGGCAATAATTGATCACAAATATTGATTGGACCCAGTATTTTCTACTATTCCAGAAACTCTGACACCAGGTATACCTGTCTCAGAAGAGGAGTGTTGCTCCATTTTTTGTTTAAGCAAAAGAGCCTGAAGATGGAATTCCATGATCAAAGTTATAGAGGAGATCAAGTTTGACGTAGATACTCTGTTTTCTCTTCTGTATCCACATACTCCTTCTTCTACCACAGGTAGGCGTTTATTCTGGGTTTTAGTATTTGAGGATGTTACTCTCAGTATCTACATAACAATCAACAAATGCTCATTGCTTCAATGTGTGTATCTTATGTGTTTAGTACTGTGGGGTTATGGAATGGATAACTAGATAATACACAAAGCATACTGTCTTTGTTGGGTTGATAAAAAAATGACAAAGAGAGCAATAAAGATGGAATCTGGTTATAGAATCATTGTCTTACAGCATCATTTATCCCAAATAATTTAGTAATATAAGAGACATTAAACAAATCTTTCTAGATAGAATTATAGAATCTGGAACCAGACTACTTGGGTACACTTGATCCTGCTAGTTACTAGCTGCCTGACCTTGGGCAACTTCCTTAAACTACTGGTACTGCAGTTTCCATATTTTTAACATTAAAACAAAACCCTCATTGTCATCAAGTCAATTCCAACTCATAGTGACCCCGTAGGACAGGGTACATCTGCCCCCATGGGGTTTCCAAGGCTGTAAATCATTACAGATGCATACTGCCTCATCTTCCTCCAGCGGAGTGGCTGGTGGCTTTGAACTGCACACTTTTTGATTAGCAGCTGAAAGCTTTAAGCACTATGGCACCAGAACTTCTTATTTAACATAAGGACTATTATAATACCTTGTTCAGAGTTGTTGTATTAAATTAGTAGTATATATATTAAATATATATCTGCTTAAAGTATATTTTAAGAATTAGTGGTGCTACTAAAAATTGGTGGTGTTATAATCAAGTATCATCTTTATTTCACTCCAGAGAACATTTGGCCTTTGTGTGCTAAACAAATACTAATTTTCAAATAGATGAAGTATGCTGTGGGTTACACATTTGTTGTTGTTGTCATGTGCCGTCGAGTCGGACCCGACTCATAGCAACCCCTCCTTGGGTTACCGAGGCAGTATCACTACGGAAGTAGATTGCCCCATCTTCCTTCCAAGGAGTTGCTGGTGGGTTTGAACTACCAGCCCTCTGGTTAGCAGTCCAGTGCCCCCCCCCCATGCTGTGGGTTACACATTTAGTGAGCAATAAATATTGAGTATTTACTTTCCTCCCACACTGTTCAATATGGTGATGTATAGCAGTAATATGAAAGTCCTTACCCTCATGCTGCTCATATTCTATTAGTGGAAACAGATAAAAAGACAAGCAGATATATAATATGATAATGTCAAGTAGTAACAACTTCTGTGACTCTAAAGGCATAGTGAAAGGTGAATGACCATTTTAAGTAGCATTGTCAGGAGAGATCTCTTGAGATTTGTGTGTGAGCAGAGACATGGATTTGGTGAGGGAGAAATTTATCTGGAGAATAAATATTCCAAAAAGAAGAATGGTGACTAAAAAGGTCCTGAGACTAGAAGGTGCTTGGTTCAAGGAATCATAAGGAGATCAACTCCTTTCACGTGGGATGGGCAAGGCGGAGAGTAAGTGAAATGAGTACTGTGAGAAAGCCAGAGGCCAGGTCGCAAGATCCCATAGAAGCTGGTAGATGAGGTCTTTCTCCTCAATCTATTGCAAATTATTTCAGGTTTACGAGCAATGGAGTGACATGATCTCATTTACATTTTAGAAGTATTAGAGAAGGTAATGTGGAAGGCAGCCTAGTTTAGTATGAGGGTTAGTTAAGAGTAGGAGCAAAATGATAGAAAGTGATTGCAGTTAAGGTGACAACTGGTACTTGGGTGTAGGAGTGTTGGAACTGAAAATTGTCACATTTGGGACATATAAGGTAGAACTGGACTTTCTTGGTCAACACTCACATGCAATTCTGACCACATTAACCTCAGCCCTCCCCCTATTCTCCGTTAAGAAAGCAGATAGCAACAATTGTGAGAATAATGTTTTAATAAGGTTAACCTTAAATTTCATCTAAATTGTGGAAAAATAGAAATTATTCTCAAATGACTGTGTTATTAATAACAGTTTACTTGTGACACATCTCTCATTTCATTAGGGTCTGACTCCACAACTAGGGGTGGGTCCCATAGCTGCCAAAACTTATATGAAAGTCATATGATCTGCACAAGGTCTTTAATGAACGCTTCTAGAAATAGAGGATGAAGATATTGTGTTGATGGGTAGACACAGACTGCAGCAATCTTTCTGGACCCTAAGCCTAATGCTACAGAATGAAAAGTAATGAGTGGACAGTGGGTGGAAGGATTCTCGCTCCCCCCCCCCCCCCGCCACACACACATTTCAATGATGTACATATCCTTTTATCTATTTACAAAACTCTGTAAAAGAAGGATGCAGGAGGGACTATCCTGATAAGAAAAGACCATTCTAGAGCATTTTCCAGCAGTATGTCAGTCCTCCCGCTCCACGAGAATTGTTTGGTGGGGGATGAACCCTGCCAGCAAGGCTCTCCAGCATTCTTTCCAGGCAGGATTCATCACATCTAATTAACTTTATGGGGTCATTCCATAGGGCTACAGCTGCCTCTTTATCCAAGGACACTAAATGCTAAATGCATTCTTTTCTTCACAAGATTCCAGATGGCTACAGAGGAAAGGACAGATATTGCATGAAAAACCTGGCACTAGACTCCCAGAGATGGTGGAAAAAGGCCCTGACCCTAAACCACAAAGCAGTAGAAGTCATTTAGCTCATGACATCAGTGAACACATCCTTCCCTGTGAGTGGGAAGGAACACCCCAGCAGGTGTGAGCAGCTTGGGCAGGAGTTATCTGGGGGTGAGGAAGCTAACACAAGCTTTTGTTCTGCAGAGAAGGAAGTATTTCAGCCCCTAATAGGACAGCAGGTTGGTGACCTGGGATCGGACTCTGCATTCCTAACACTTTGCAGCTCATGATGCGCTTGCCTATGACCTTCCCATTGCCTGGATGTCTCTCTCCACCCCCTCCATCTGTTAGAATTGTATTTGTACTTCTAATCTGTATTGTTTAGGAGTATAAACTGGTTTTTCTATCACTTCCCACAGAAAGTAAAACAAAAGCAACAAAAATGATTAGGGAAAAATAAATATTTACGTAATTAAAATATACAGGTAAATCCAGGGTTGGTGGCTTAGCTTCAAGCTTGACTGGACTCAGTATTAAAACAATGCTATCAACAATAGCTATGAGATATTAGAGCCTAGATTCTACAGGCAAGCAACAGAAAAGACCCTAGTCCTACACTAGGAGCTCTGGTAGCATAGTGCCTAAGGACTTGACTGCTAACCACAAGGCTGGTGGTTCAAACCCACCAGCCACTGCTCGGAAGGAATGTTGGGCAATCAACTTCTGTAGTGATACTGCCTGGGAAACCCAAGGAGAGGTAGCTATGAGTCGGGTCAAACTCGATGGCACATAACAACAACAACAGTCCTACACTAGTCTCATAGAAGAGGAAAGCAGCCTCTCTGTCAGATAAAATCCAGAATTTTGGCAGTGTTGGTCTGATTGGCTTGCCTTGAACTATGTGTATGGACTTTGTGCATCAACTCCGTTGATTGCCCTAGCCTTGATGACCACACGTCACCAGATGGAGTCAGGAACACAAGTGCCAGACTGCAGCAAAAGGAGTTCCCCAATGACAATAGGATTCTGCTGTAGCAGAGGGATCAACAACCACATCACCATCCTGGAAATGTCCACTAAGGAGGCCTTTCTTGTATTCTATTTCTTTCAGGAACTTTATTCCTGCCATCTGAGGCAGATGTCTTCCTCTCCAAATGGTGCTAAGCAGTTTTATTGACTTGCCTTGTCGTATTGGCTTTTGCACATGCCTCCTCTCTCCTTTTATATTCTTTGACAAAATGAGCTGTTTTATTTGCACCTGAATTAAACATAGAGTATAGCACAACATTTTGTATACAGAAAGTGTGTCATTAATGTATTTATAAATAGATGGATTCTGGGTTTGAAGATTATGCTGGTATAATTTTTAGAAAAAATGGAAATAAATGTAAATGAATAAGGAACCATGGAAATCAGTAATGAACAGATTTGTGGGATTTCTTATACTATCAACAGCACTGATTTACTGTTTTTATTCAAGGTCTTTCAGAGATCCTGAATCATCCACTTCCTTCATTTTTCTAAAAATAATACTAACCAGTATTTGTTGAGTGTCTTTTACATATCAGGAAGAGAACAACACAATTTTACTATATAACGTCAGTTGCTCAAACAAACTTGGTATTGCTATACCCATTTAACAAATGACAAATCTGATGTTTACAGAGGTTACGAGTATGGCCCAACTACACAGGGATAGGTGGAGATTAGACTTGAATTCAGTCTGATTAAAAAATATGTCTGCTTTTCACCAAATCCTGAATATCATGTTCTGTGTTTTGACACTTGTCCTGGATTCCATTATATGAAGCTAAGTTGATGTTATTCTGTGGCACTTATTGGAAAGTGAGAGCATATTTTTGATTTATTTTAAATATGGTAATACTAGTGAAAAACAGGAAGACCCTCAATGAGATGAGTTAACATAGGGCTGCAACAATGGGTTCAAGAATAGCAATGATTGTGAGGAGGGTGCAGGATGGGGCACGATTTTGTTCTGTAGTACACAAGGTCGCCATGAGTTGGAACTGACTCATGGCACCTGACAACAGCAACTATGCTGGGTTATGATAGTTCCTGTCTTCTCTTCCCATTTCCTCCTTCCTCCCATCCCCTCTTCCCTCCCTTCCTTCTTCTTCCTTCCTCTTTCTTTCACTTTCTTCCTTCCTTGCTTCCATCTGTGTGTCCTTCTTTCCTCCCTCAGACCCTCTGCTCTCTTTCACACTCTCTCTTTTTTTCTTCCATCTTTAAAGAATCAGCTGTGCCATCTTCAACATTTAGAGACATAGAATGGCACTGAGGTTCATTGCTTGGCTTCTGTGGGGAAGCAGATTTAAATTTAGTCTCTGCTTCCATCACTTAAAAATGCTGTGATCCAATGGAATACTATGCAATGCTAAAGAATAATGTAGAATCTGCAAAACACTGCATAACGTGGATGAACTTGGAGAACATTATGCTGAGTGAAATAAGTCAGTCACAAAAGGACAAATATTGTATTAGTCCGTTATTGTAAAAGTTAAGGAAAGGTTTATCTATTGGAGGAAATT
>NW_006921651.1:280075-328954 GCF_000298275.1 Orycteropus afer afer | reverse complement strand
ATGACATGAGACAAAGTATATTATGTGAACTGCTGTATGAAAAGTGAATTTACTCTGTAAATCTTCACCCAAATCAAAATAAAATTAAAACACACACAATGCTGTGATCTGATGGAGGTAATAAGACTGGATATCCCTATTTTTTTTCCTAAAATGGCTAATAATATGTTATGTTGTTGTTAGGTGCCATCCAGTTGGTTGCAGTAGAAGGACTCTTTGCCTGTCCTGTGCCATGCTCACAATCATTTTTGTGCTTGAGCCCACTGTTGTAGCCACTATTTCAATCCATCTCATTGAAGATCTTCCCCTCTTCCACTGACCGTCTACTTTACCCAGCAAGGGGTCCTCCTGCAGGGACCGAATCCTCCTGATAAAATGACCAAAGTATGAGAGACAACGTCTGGCCATTCTAGCTTCTGAGGAGAATTCCAGCTGTACTTCTTCCAAGAGAGATATGTTCATTCTTCTGGCAGTCCGTGGCATATTCAATATTCTTCCCCAAAACCATAATTCAAAAGCATCTTTTCTTCTGCAGTCTTCTTTATTCATTATCCAGCTTTCACATGCATATGAGGCAATTGAAAATTCCCTGGCTTGGGTTCAGGAGAATCTCAGTCTTCAAAGTGACATCTTTGGTCTTTAACACTTTAAAGGGGTCTTTCACAGAAGATTTGCCCAGCTTGATTTCTTGACTGCCATTTCCATGGGCATTGACGGGTAGATCCAAGAAAAATGAAATCCTTAAACACTTCTATCTTTTCTCCAATTATCATGATGTGGCTTATTGGTCCAGTTGTGAGGAATTTTGCTTTCTTTGTGTTGAGGTGTAATCCATAATGAAGGCCGTCGTCTTTGGTCTTCATCAGTATGGTACTTCAAGTCTTCCTCATTTTCAGCAAGGAAGGTTGTATCATCTCCATATTGCAGGTTGTTAATGAGTCTTCCTCCAATCCTGATGCCACATTCTTCTTCCTATAGTTCAGCTTCTCTATTTGCTCAGCATATGTATGGTGAAAAGACACAACCCTGACACACACTTTTCCTCATTTTAAATCATGTAATATTCCCTTGTTCTGTTCAAATGATAGCCTCTTGGTCTATGTACAGGGTCTGCATGAACTCTATTAAATATTTTGGAGTGCCTACTCTTCATAATGTTACTCATAGTTTGTTATGACCCACACACTTGAATGCCTTTCCATAGCTGTAAAACACAAGGAAGAATCTTTCTGGTATTGCTTGCTTTTGGCCAGGATCCATTTGACATCAGCAATGATGTCCCTCTTCTGAATCCAGCTTGAATTTCTGGCAGTTCTCTATCCGTATTGTGGCAACAATTTTGGAATTATTTTCAGCATAATTTTATTTGCATGTGATATTAACAATGTTGTTAGGTAATTTCCACATTCCGTTGGATCACTTTCCCTTGGAATGGGCACAAATATGGCTTTCTTCTAGTCAGTTGGCCAGGTAGCTGTCTTCCAAATTCCTTGGCATAAACAAGTAAGCACTTTCAGCATTGCATTCATTTGTTGAAACATGTCATTGGATACTCCATCAATTCCTGGAGCCTTGTTTTTGCTGATTCCTTAAGTTTCTATGAAAATTACATGGAATACTTTATGAAAGCAATTAGCTTTGAGCCTTAAACATAATAAGCTCATAAAATATTTGCTCTCATTGGTTACTATTTATCATCTAATGTCTATTCTGCCAGACTTTATGACCTCTGAATTGTTTAAACAAATTAAGTATCTATTCTAGAACAAGAATGTAGTAGAATTTTCTGAAATCATCAAGAGATGTCAAAGAAGCAGTAAATATAGTAACCAATAATAACAGAACCCTGAGGCAGCAGACTCTCGACTGAAGTGTATGTTGTTGAGCACTGATGAGTGCCTTCTGACACACAGTGACCCCATAGGACAGAGTAGAACTGCCCCAGAGGATTTCCTGAGCTGTAATCTTTGTGGGAGCAGATTGCCGAGTCTTTTCACTAAAAAAGCCACTTGTGGGTTTGACAGCCAAGCCACACTTCAATTAGCAGCCAAGTGCTTAACATTGTGCCACAGAGCTCCTTGGGGTCTTGTATAAATGGACTAATTATATCTTCATGTCAAAAACTCATAATATCAGTTTAAATAAGTTGAGACTATCTTGTGGGCAAAAGAATGGTTGCAAAATCCAACTGCAAAATGAAGGCAGCCAACAAAACTGTGGAAAAGTTTTTTTTTTTTTTTTTTTTAATGTGAGATAAAGGTGAGAAAGGTCTCAGGCATACGATTCAAACAGGTTACTGTTACCTGGAGGATAAGGGATGAATGAAGAATCCTGAGTTTTGGATGCCCCACTGGGATAAGCTGTGAGTTGATAGTTACACCTGCCCTCTAAGATGACCGATAGGTATCAAGAAAGAAAAGAGGATACAGGATGGAACATATTTAACATCCACAGAGTTAATGATAGTTCCTTCTTTTGTAACCTGCTCTAACATCTCTCTCTCTCCGATGTCCTGTGGTTGCTAAGCAACCTCTCATGGAAGTAGTGGAGTGAGCAGAATCTGTCAAATTCATTATTTTTGCCTTAAAGAGGCAGTGTCTATGACGAACGTAAAAGTACTGTACTTTATTTCTGTTTATAGTAGTATATACTGGGGAAAAAAAACCGAAACTTCTCTTTCTCTCAACACACCCCTTTCTCCCTCCATGCTTTCAAACATGAAAGTCCTTGAGATCTACAAAGGAGTGAAGATAAGGGTGTGTCTGATACAGAGACAGAAACAAGGTAAAGGAACAAAAAAATGCAAAATGAAAACTTATGATAATTTCTTCCTTTAATTTCTGTTTTCAGTTACACTGGAAAAATGCTACAAAATGTCAGGCAATCTTGGAATTTGGCAAAAGAAGACCAGGAGAGAAATGAACGGCAGTGCTTCTCAACAGGTCAAACCTTTCAAGGGGAGAAGAAATTACAGCTTTTTTGAGAAATATTTGGTGGCTTCTGTATGTGCAAAATATAAATCTAAGTCAAAATTAGAGTCAAGCTATTATGTGCAAAGTGTCTACTTCTGCATATCGCTTTCTTCTAGATATTACTTTGGGACTAGACTTTATGTTTAATTTCTTCCACTGGGATTAATTTATTTGGAAGCAAACCTTTCTTGATGAAAATCTGACCTACCTCTCTAAAATAAATGTCTGTTTTATTTCCATGGAGTAAATATCTACACAAAATAAGACAGTATTAAAGAGCATTCATTGTGATAGTACACAAATATGAATTTATAATTTGATTGCAACGTTACTGCTTATGTGATTTAAACCTTGTTAATACTTGGAGCTCTAGTAGCACAGTGCCTAAGGCATCTGACTGCTAACCAGAAGGTTGGTGGTTCAAACCCACCAGCCACTCTGTGGAAGCAATCTACTTCTGTAAAAATTTACCGCCTCTGAAACCTAATGGGGGTCACTACTAGTTGGAATTGACTCAATGGCAGTGAGTGCTTGGTGTTCTTACTTATAAAAATGGAGATACTAAAAACACTGTGTCATAGGGTTATTGTAGAGATTAAATGAGGTAATCCATGTAAATTGCTTGTTGTTGTTGTTGTTATGTGCCATCGAGTCAGACCTGACTCATAGCGACCCTTCCTTGGGTTTCCGAGGCAGTATCACTAGAGAAGTAGATTGCCCAACCTTCCTTCCGAGGAGTGGCTGGTGGGTCTGAACCACCAGCCTTCTGGTT
This sequence comes from Orycteropus afer afer, assembly GCF_000298275.1. NCBI lineage: Eukaryota > Metazoa > Chordata > Mammalia > Tubulidentata > Orycteropodidae > Orycteropus > Orycteropus afer. The sequence continues at coordinate 325,210 of NW_006921651.1, read as the reverse complement.
AGCAGTGAAGTGCTTTAGGCACTGTGCTACCAGAGCTCCTATGTAAATAGCTTAGAAGACTGAATTACTCAAAATAAATATTTCCTCCGTATGACTTTTGTTTTTATTTTCCTAGTACTTCTGCTTTTACTATATGACCTACTTTTGTAACAATATTAATTACAATGACAACATAACATTAACAACAAACATCTTTAAAACTCCAGCACCATTCCAGCCCCACTTTCCAAAGTACAGAAATAGCCCTTCAAAGTTAATATTAAAAGAGAAATACCATTTTTTCAATTCCATTCAAAGGCAGAGCTCCATGGTGAAAGGAAGCTAGAATTATGCTCTGCTGAAGTTCATCTAGGTGTGATTGGTAAGGGACGGTGATCCAATTCCCTCTTGTTGTACCTGAGCCCTACAGCTGAGTCAGAAAACATAACAATGAATACTCTTATAATTTAAACAATAACATCAATGAGAGAATTTGACTGACAAAATATAATCTGGAAAGATTTCCGAAATGATATGAAGAATTCCAAGTCTCCAGGAATTTATTGCATTTTCAATAAAACCAGATCAGAAAAAGAAGTCCAAAGGATCTCGTAATACCTCCATTATTATAAATGAGAGTTGAGCATTTTCAATTCTACCCTCATAGTTTCATACTAACATTGTCTGAGTGCTTTGCAAACTTCCATTTGCTCTGCGTCCCCATGTTGCCAGTTCAAACTAATGTAATTATTCACTTCTAATAAAATTATTCCCTAGATAAAATCCATTTCATTCAACCTACTTTATGCCTACTATGTGCTTAAATGAGTGCCTTTCCTGTAAGGGAATTTCAAGCTAGATCCCCTGGGACCAGAATACCCACACTAGTGGGTTAAAAGCAACACAGATATCATCATGAGTTAGAAGGATGGTGGTTGGATGTCTGAGAAGTATAGCTTCCTTCTTGACCTAGGGACAGATTTCCTTTTAGCCCTTCTGGTGACATGTGGCCATTATCCCATGCGACAGCCACAAATTTCTGTTTTTTTAAAGAATATATTCTATATCATATAGAATACCTAAAGCAATTATACACATATATTTATACACACAACATATATACACACACCACACACTATAGATATATATACACAGACATACACATGCATACATATATCACTCATTCCTTCCAATATTATGTGCTGAACACATCAGGCTGTGTAGCTTTTATGTGTTTCTACCATAATTATGCAGCTTTAACCTTTACACATGAATGAGTTGCTGTGTGGGTGGCAAGCTGAACAGTTACAGAGCACCACTGTTGCAGAACACGAATGTGGGAAATAGAACAGCACAATGACTTCAGAACTTTACACTCCCTTAAATGGCTTTATGTTATGGTTACTTTAGAGCGGGGTTTCAGAGAAGATTACTGGCAGCCTTGTTTCTCCACAATTGTGTTTTCCTTTCTTGAGAGAAATCACAGATTTCTTCATCTTTCCCCAGAAGCTGCATATAGTGGAAGGATCTCTTCTCCTCAGAGTCAGTTGCTCATAGATTATTTACACAAAGCTTACAATTCATCTTTCTAACCAATGATTATTTTATTTCATTCAAATCAAGAGGAATGAAGGAGTTACTCCTTAGCATTTATATCATTGCTTTAAATTAAAAAAAAAAAAAATCACCTTTAGGTTATAATCTCCCATAGAATACCTGGAATCCAAATGGATACTAATAATTATAACATTAACAGGACTAATAATAAAACAGAGGTCCGCAGGAAACACAAAATGTTTGTACTTGGCTATTAATCTGAAGGTTGGTGGTTTGTACCCACCTAGTAGTGCCATGAAGGAGCTCTGGTGGTATAGTACCTAGGCATCTATCTGACTGCTAACTGGAAGGTTGGCAGTTCAAACCTACCAGCCACTCCACGGAAGGATGACTGGGCAATCTGCTTCCGTAATGATTTACCACCTCAGAAACCCAAAGGGAGTCACTGTGAGTCGGAATCCACTTGATGGCAGTGAGGTTTTTTTTTGTTTTGCTTTGTTTTTTTGAGTAGTGCCATGGAAAAATACCCTGATGATCTATTCTGTGAAGATTACAGCCCAGAAAATCCTACAGAGCATCTACTCTGTAACATATGGATTGCCATGAATAAATTCAATGTCAATGGGTTTATTCATTTGTTTTTAATAACTAAACTGACCTTTTTTTTTTTTTTTTTAATGATTCTAAGATGTTGGTGTATGTTAATCTGTGTATTTGGTGAGGTAGGTTGTATGAGGTTAGAAAGACACTAGCTACCAAGAAACTAATATGTCATGTGCCTTTGTATGTATTTTCCAATCTGTATCAGTTAGGTTGTGAACTCTTGCTTCCAAGAGGTGACTGGAAGCTAATTCTGAAAACACAGCACTTGGATTTCTTTATTCATGTCAACATGAAGTGCTATTTTAAGCACTTGAACAAAATCCATGGATACAGCAATATACAAGAGTTCTGAACAGGATTTGGAGAATTGATGCATTCCTTTTATTTCAAAACTCCTATTGAAGAAAATGGCATTCAATTTTTACCAATGGTAGAAGGGCAGATTAAAAGGTAGAGAAGAGATTAAGGCTGTGGGAGACCTGGGCAACAGCATAAGATTGAAAATAAGCAAATCCACAAATAAAGGTAGCTAAAATGTTATGCAACTGATATGTGTGCTTTATCAGAGGTATTAATGAATTGAAATGTTGTTTGAACTTGGATACTATTAATAGACTTAAGAATTTCAAAGACAAGTTCATTTGCTAATGATTACTAATAACCACTAATGACTATAACCTAGACAGAAGCTTTCATTTAAGGAAAACTTACTGTCCCTCCCGTAGTGGGCATGAAAACAGGAGCACCATTTACCCATCATCATAAACATATATTAGGAGTCAATCTATAACAATAATGGTAATCTGTAATAATAAACTAGGAGTAAACTTTCAGGCTTACTGGCTGAAATATAAATTAATTCTGGTTTACTCATCTCAATACCAATTGTATGAGACTGGTTAATATTTAATCATGCTAAAATCATAAGGATTTGCTGCCCATTGTAGCCACATAGGGGCACATGAATTGTTAGTAACTTTTCATCCTTATGAATAAGTGCTAAATTAGGATTATATGACAAAAGATGGAAGATGTTATCCCATTGTTATTACTTCTTATGTTTGAATTACCCTATTATGTGATTTGCAATATTTGTTCTTTCTCATTTGGACAACAGCTAGTCCTTTGTAGCTAATTTTTAGAATAACTCACTTCCATTGGTGGTAATCTGTTTGTCTTTTAGGGGGAGCGTATGTATGAAATGAAGCTGCCTCACAGAGTTCTGGAAATCTCAGGGTTAACGAGGATTTTAGTTTTATATGCAGTCACAACAAATCAGCTTCATGTTCTTGCATTCAGATCTAAAATGTTGCAGCACACTTATTAAATTCTTCCTGTACCCAAAGCAACTGTTTCAGAAACAAAGGCAAATGAGTCTGTAGTTAATGCCTCTGGAGGCATGGGGAGGAAGAGAAAAATAAGTTGTCCTCAATCTAGAGTTGTCAGGTTTTTGGAAAGAGATACACAGCTGGTTTTTCTCAGGCTAGGAATTTGAATTGTAAACCATCTTTCTGATCATGAAAGAAACAACTGCTATCCTAATCAATAAATGCCAATGGCATTCTGCTGATGAAATGAGTAACTCTGAATCTACTCTTCAATGTTAATGTGATCTTGGGCTCCACTGTTTATACTATGAAGAAACAGCAATGTGAAAAGCAACATTAATTGATGAAACTATAGGAAAAAAGGAGAGAGAAATATTCCACAGAGACATGACTTATAATTCCAGTACAGTCTTTGAAAATGCACTTAACTTCTATGTTATTGTTATGTTGTTACGTTGTTGTGTGCTGTAAAGTTGATTTGGACTCACAGTGACCATATAGGATAGAGTAGCTGCCTTATAGGATTTCCTAGGCTATAATCTTTAAGGGATCAGATTGCCAGTTCTTTGCTCCTATAGAGCAGCTGATGGGTTCAAACAGTCAGCCTCTCTGTTAACAGTTGATCACTTAACCATTGTACCACCATGGCACCATGAGTTTTTACCTACAACTTCATTATTTTCTAGGTAGCAAAGAAGTTGAAGTATATTGTGACACAAAACAAAAATCCTCACAATTGGTCCAATAGATAGCATCATGATAAATTAGAAAATATTGAAATTGTCAAGGCTTGAATTTTCCTTGGATCTATAATCAATGCCCATGAAATCAGCAGTCAAGAAATCAAATCATATATTGCCTTGGGCAAATCTGCTGCAAGAGACCTCTTTAAAGTATAAAATAGCAAAGATGTCACCTTGAGAACTAAAGTGTGCCTTGAGAACTTTGGTCTTCTTTGGAAGACCAAGGAAGATTTGATGCATTTGAATTATTGTGTTGATGAAGAATATCGACTATACCATGGACTGCCAAAAGAATGAACAAATCTCTCTCTGAAGAAGTTTAATCAGAATGCTCCTTAGAAGAACAGACTTTGCCTCATGTGGCATGTAATCATGTTGGACATGTTATCAGGAGGAAGCAGTCCTTGAAGAATGACACTATCCTTGGGAAACCAAAGGAAAAGTTTAAAGAGCCCTGGTGGCACAATGTTTAAGCACTCAGAGTGGTTTGAACCCACTGGCAACTTCACAGGACACAAGTCCTGGTGACTGGTTCCCATACAGACTGTGTTGTTGTTGGGTACTGTCAAGTCAGTTCTGACCCATAGTGAACCTAAGTACAGTTCAACAAAACACTGCCTGGTCCTGCACCATCCTCACAATCACGGCTATGTTCGAGCCCATTCTTGTAGCCACTGTGTTAATCCACCTCCTTGAGGGTCTCTCTCTTCTTTGCTGACCCTCTGCTTTCCCAAGCATGATGTCCTTCTCCAGGAACCACTCTCTCCTGATAACCTGCCCAAAGTGAGACAAAGTCTCGTCATCCTCACTTATGAGAAGCATTTGGCTGTACTTCTTCCAAGACAAATCTGTTCATTTTTCTGGCAGTCCATGGTATATTCAATATTCCTCATCAATGCCATAGTTCAAAGACATTACTTTTTCTTCAGTCTTCCTTATTCATTGTCCAGCTTTCACTTGTATATAAGGCAATTGAAAATATCATGGCTTGGGTCAGGCAAACTTTAGTCCTAAAGGTGACACGCTTGTTTTTTCACACTTTAAAGAGCTCATTTGCAGCAGATTTGTCTAATGCAATATGTCATTTGATTTCTTGACTGCCATTTCCATGGGCAATGATTGTGGATCTAAGGAAAATAAATCTTTGACAATTTTAATCTTTTCTCCTTTAATTGTGATGTTGCTTATTGATCTAGTTCTGACAATTTTTCTTTTTTCATTTTGAGGTGTAATCCATACTGAAGGCTGTAGTCTTTGCTCTTTATCAGTAAGTGCTTCAAGTGCTCCTCAATCTCAACAAACAGGGTTATGTCATCTGCATATTGCAGGTTGTTAATGAATCTTTCTCCAATCCTGATGTGGCATTGTTCTTCATATAGTCCACCTTCTCAGATTGTTTGCTCATCATGTATTTTGAATAAATATGGTGAAAGGATACAACCTCGATGCACACTTTTCCTGATTTTAAACCACACAGTATACCATTCTACTGTTCCATTGATTGCCTCTTCGTCTATGTACAGATTCGACATGAGCTCAATTATGTGTTCTGGAGTTCTAGTTCTTCACAATGTTATCCAAGATTTGATACAATCCTCACAGTAGAATGTCTTTTTATAGTCAATAAAACACAGCTAAGCATCTTTCTGATATCCCTCTCCTTCAGTCAAGATCCATCTGACATCAGCAGTGATATCTCTCATTTCACACCCTCTTCTGAATCTGGCTTGAATTTCTGGCAGTTTCCTGTTGATGTACCACTGCAAGTATTTTTGAATTATAGTCAGCTAAATTTTACTTTAGTGTGATATTGATATTGTTTGATAATTTCTGCCTTCTGTTGAATCACCTATCTTTAGAATGGGCACAGATATGTATTTCTTCCAGTTGCTTTGCCAGGAAGTTGTCATCCAAATTTCTTAATATAGATGAGTGAATGCTTCTAGCATTGCATCCATTTGTTGAAACATCTCAGTATTCCATCAATTCTTGGAGTCTTGTTTTTCAGTAATGTCTTCAGTCCAGCTTAAACTTCCTCCTACAGTATCATCAGTTCTTAATCATATGTGAACTCTGGTGGCATAGTACTTAAGGCATTTGACTGCTAACCAGAAGGCTGGTGGTTCAAACCCACCAGCCACTCCTCGGAAAGAAGATTGGGCAGTCTACTTCCATAGAAATACTGCCTCAGAAACCCAAAGAGGGGTCACTATGAGTCAAAATCCAGTAGACAGCAGTGAATTTGGTTTTTGGCACCTCCTGAAATGGTGGAATATCTACCAGTCCTTTCAGAGATGGTGACTTTGTGTATATTTTCCATCCTAGTTTCACGCTTCCTGCATCATGCAACATTTTGCCCAGAGAATCCTTCAATATTGCAATTCGAGGCTTGAATTTTTTCTTCAGTTCTTTCAGCTTGAGAAATGCCAAATATGTTCTTCCTATTTGATTTTCTAAGTTCAGGACTTTGCACATTTAATTACAATACTTTATCTTCTTGAGGCACTCTTTGAAATCTTCTGCTTAGCTCTTTTACTTCATCATTTTATCTGTTCACTTTAGCTACTCCATGTTCAAGAGCAAGTTTCAGAGTCTATTCTGACATCCATTTTGGTCTTTTCTTTCCTGTCTTTTAAATGACCGTTTGCTTTCTTCATGTGTGATGTCCTTGATATCATACCACAACTTATCTGGTCTTCTTTGGTTATTAATGTTCAATGCCTCAAATGTATTCTTGAGATGGTCTCTAAATTCAGGTGCATATACTCAAGGTTGTACTTAGGCTCTCATGGATTTGTTTTAATTTCTTCTGCTTCAATTTGAATTTGCATATAAGCAGTTGATGGTCTGCTCCACAGCTGTCCCCTGGCCTTGTTCTGATCACTGATATTGAGCTTCTTTATTGCCTCTTTCCACAGATGTAGTCAATTTCATTCTTGTGTATTCCATGTGGTGAGGTCCATGTGGTGAGGTCCATGTTTGATCAATTTCACACTGCAGAAGTTGTTAAAAATCCTCAATTTTTTCATCTTTAGCATTAGTGGTTGGTGCATGCATTTGATTATTAGTCATATTTACTGGTCTTCCTTCTAGGCATATGGATATTATCCTATCACTTACAGTGTTGTACTTCAGGATAGGTCTTGAAATGTTCTTTTTGACAATGAATGTGATGCCATTCCTCTTCAATTTGTTATTCCCAGCACAGTAAACTACATGACTGTCCAATTCAAAATGGCCAATACCAGTCCATTTCAGATCCTTAATGCCTAGTATATACATCTTTACACATTCCATTTCATTTTTGATGACTTCCAATTTTCCTAGATTCATACTTCATACATTCCACATAAGGAGCTCTGGTCATACACTGGTTAAAGCATTTGGCTACTACCCAGAGGGTTGTGGTTCAAACCCATCAGCTGCTCCATGGGAAACAGATGAGGAAGTCTTTTCTATAAAGATTTATATCCTTGGATACCCTATGTGGCAGTTCTACTCTATCCTAAAGGGTTGCTGTGGGTCAGAATCGACTAGCAGAGGGTTTAGTTTTTTTGTTTTTACCTTTCACATTCCAATAATCAATGATGTTCATAGCTGTTTCTTCTCATTTTGAGTCATGCCACATCAGCAAATGAAGGTCCTGAAACCTTTACTCCATCTGTATCATTAAGGTCAACTCTACTTTGAGGAAGTAGCTCTTCTCCAGTCATACTGAATGCTTCCAACCTGAGGGTCTCATCTTCTGGCATTATATCAGACAGTGTTTCCCTGCTATTCATCAGGTTTCCACTGGTCCAGCTTTCCAGAAGTTGATTGACAGGTCCTTCTTCCTAGTCTGTCTTAGTCTGGAAGCTCTTCTGAAGCCTATTTACCAAGGGTGAACCTGCTGATATTTGAAATACCAGTGGCATAACTTCCAGCATCACAACAACTGCAAGACGCCATAGTCTGACAAACTGACAGGTAAATCTATAAAGATTATAGCCTAGGAAACCCTATGAGACAGTTCCATTCTGTCCTATAGGGTCACTATGAATCAGAATCAACTTGAAGGCCCACAACAATAACAGGGATAAATTTAGGGCTCCTTGGTGCCATGAACAGTTTAATGCTTGGCTACTAAGTGAAAGGTTGATGGTTCAAACCCAGTTAGAGGCACCTTAGAGGAAAGGCCTGGTGACCTGCTTCTGAAAGGTCACAGTGACAGACATCTTATGGAGTAGTTCTACTCCGACACGATTGGGGTCACCATGATTCAAATCAATATGATGGCAGCTGGTATCGGGGTAAGTTCTAAAGTCCCCTTAAGCTGACAGTTTATGAATCTCTAAGCGAGGGTTGGGTTTCACTGAATCATAAAGTGTAGTGAGAGACCACATTACATTGATGGCACCTGGCACCTGCCGATGGCTCAGGAAGGGGGAAATAGGACCAGGTGGCCAACTACTCTGCGCGTTTGCCAAAGACCCATCCCTGCCTCCAAATGCATTCAGCTTCAGCCCACATTAATTAAGAGCCGGCCCCTTGCTGTTTCTGCGCTCTGTGCCTAATGACAGTTTCCCCATTTTAGGATTCTGTGAAAGAGAATTTGTTTTGTTTTGTAAAAATGCTTACTTGGCAAGACAGCTCCTCCTCCTTTCCTTTCTCACATGCACCATAATAATAAGCACCCGCCAAAAGAGGCCTATTTTGCCAGGCTTGAGTTCCATCCGCCAGCACTTCCAAGATCGCCGTGTTATTGCAAAATTAGACTTTTTATTACTGGAATAAATACTGTGCCGTCTTTGTAGCCAGCACTTAATGGATTCCTTTGCTAATTCCACTGAATAACAAGGATTCCTTGTGAAAATAAAAGGTAGAGTAAACCAGCAATTATATATAATGTGCTGCTGTTAGCCTGCCAAAGCAGTTCATAAACCTGGCAGGGAAAGACTGGGGCATTTTGCAGGGCTCTCACCCCACTGCCATGCTGAACGCCTCCCTCTTGGTAAGCTGTTTAGATGGAGGTGAATAGATTCTGCAGCTGTGTCTTTCTGTGGCCTGGTAGTAGGCTTTATTACCTTCTTTCTCTTGTTCCTCTCCCTGGGAGAATTCCGTTTCCACCCTGATACCTTATTTGCTTATGAGCCACAACCCCAAGAAAGCCAGAAGTATAAGAGTACCCTGTATCAGAGGAGGGTGATAAATCGTATTGGCTCAGAATATGGGATTCAGTGTTCGAGGCAGATGAGTTCTAAGGCTACTATGCAACACATACAAGCTGTGTGACTTTGGGGACATTATATAACTTCCCTCGTTTTCAGTTTCCCACCCTCAAACTGGAGATACAGGCAGTCCTTGGGTTATGATCATTTGACTTCTATACAACCTGTGGGTACGAACTGAATCCCATAAAGCCTATTATATTAAAAATTTGAGGTACATACAGAGATTTGTAATAACACACAGACACTACTTTGTGAAGCACATCAAAACATTATTATTAATACGGTATTATTGTGTTAAAGATGTCCTATTGTATCTGGAAGTATTTCTTTAATGATTTTTATGCACGTTACATACTATATACTAAGACAAACATTTGGCTAACTGATATTAGATATGAAATATACCGAATTGTTGTGACTTATGTACAAATTTGACTTAAATACAGACTTAGAAATGGAACTCGCTTGTGATCCAGGGCCTGCTTGTTATGAGGAGACATCTCAAACTATGTAGCATGTACCATAATCACCTGCAAGGCTTGTTTAAACAGGCTCCTGCGCCCCACCTCTAGAGTTTCTGATTCAGTAATTCTGGGCAGGGGTGCTGAGAATCTGCATTTTTAATATGTTACCATGTCATGAAGGAGTCTGGGTGGTGCAACGGTTAAGTGCGTGGCTGCTAACCAAAGAGTTGGCAATCTGCTCCCATAAAGACTACAACCTAGAAAATGCTATGGGTCAGTTCTACTGTGTCCCACAGGGTCCCTATGAGTTGGCCTGGACTCAATGGGACACAACAAGAGCAGGCACCCATTCTGCTTGCTGCTCTGGGGCTCTCCCTCTGAGAATTACTGAACTAAAGTATAGGGATATTTTCGAGGGTTAAATAAGGTACTAAAATATTTATTTCTTCCAAGTCTGTTATTTAGTCATTGGTCAATACATTATATGTCTGCTAATATATACATATCATCTGTTTTATTTACTTTTTTGTTGTATTCATTGAGAAACTGTATTGCTACCCTCTTCCTACAACCAAAAACCCTTCATTTCTTTCCATTTCTCTTCCTGAAACTCCTTTTGGACCCTCTTCTTTATTTTTATTTTATTTCTCTGTTTATCTATTTAAATAAGGGTAATGGCTAGGGCTCTACATACTCCTACACTGTCCCACTCTGGTTCCCCTTGGCGGAAGGCACTGATAACTGTGCTCATTACCGTAATAAAGCCAACACTGGAAACAAACAACTTCTGCGTGTTAATGAGCATCTTCTGCAAATTCCTCTTTTAAACTGCACATTTTCCAAGAGCATAAATGTTTAAACTTGGAGCATGAGTGCATTGAGTACATTTTGGAGGAAATGGTGAAATAAGTGGGAAAATGAAAATGATAGAAAGGCCAGAAGTCCAAGTGGAATCCAACCTCCTCCATGGCTTTGCCAAGGCTCAGTCTGGGAGATCACTGAGTTGAGTGATGACTGTCTTTTAGGGACATTCTTGTAACGTATTTGTTAAGACTCTCTTTGACTACAAATAACTTAAGAGCATCCACTTGACACAGAGGGAAAAAAACAAAAGAGAGAGAGGAATATAGAGGAAAGATTTGGGGCCATCTCAGATAAACTAGGGGCAAATAATTAAATATCAGCTCATGAAGAATTGAACCAAAAGTGGTTTCCCTTTCTTTAGTACACCATGGTTTCTGACCTCTGATTCATTCCAGTGCAGCGGCTTCCGATTCTCCCTCTCTTGACTGGCTTTCTCTGCTTGGCATGAATATTCCAGTTGTGGCCACTCACCTCCTGACTTCATACCATTTCCTTATTTTAACATTTGACAAAGCTGACTAGTGCGTCTGAAGCCAGCTTCCGAATTCCCAGGATAAACTTGACTGGGTCACGTTGGGTCCAGTGCCCATTCTTGATCACTTGCCTATGGCCAGGACCTGAGCCATGAATATAATGTAAACATAGCAGAGCATTTCCTTTGGGGAAGGAACTTCTCAGAATAAGAGGGCATAGGCCAGGCAGGAATCCCCAAAGCCCTGTACTACATTTTGTGAATAATATAGTCATTGAAAAGATACACAGACTCTTGTGTATGTAGAGTCTGTGGGAGGAGAAAGGGCAGAGATTTGAGCTGAGAGAGTTAAGAGGAAAAACAACAAAAGCAATAAAGAAGATTTATGGGGTGAGCCTGTGTGCATTGGGCTGACATCCTCCCAGAGGCACACACTGTACCCACCTTTTAAGAATACCTTTATTCACAAGGCGCTTTCCTCCTCATTTCCCTCTGTTGCCCTTCACCTACCAAAGTTGAATCTGAACCCAACATGCTTCCGTTAAGTCACATCCTGAAAATGGTATTTGCTTCTATTAAAAAGTACCCATGCTTTTGTGCCTCTATTTTGTTGTTCAATGTCAACAAGTCAATTATAACATACAGCCACCACATGTGACACAATAGAACTGCCCCATTGGGTTTCCTTGGCCATAATCTCTGTGGGAACAGATCACCAGGCCGTCCTTCCACAGAGCCATTGGGGGGGTTCAAACCACCAGCCTTTTGGTCAGCAACCGAGTGCTTAATCAACGCACCACCAAGGTTGCTTGTTACTCTATTTGGTCAGATATAAAATGAGGATTGTTATGTCACTCTTTTGAAGTTTCTGGAGAGGATTGAATGAGATACTGCCTGCAAAGTTCTTAACACAGGCCTTGCCATGTAGTAAGAAATCAACATATTTTAGTTTTTCTGTCATTATTACTGCTATTATTGTTGCTATTTCTGTTGTAATAATCATTGTTATTATTGCTATGTAAGCATATAGCATAAGCACATGTAAGCGCTTATACACTATAAGGAGTTAGGGGAAAGAAAATACATTTGTCCAGGAAAAGCTTTAGAGAAGAAGTGGGACTTGTGATTCATGAGTTGCTTTTGTCAGGCTGAGTGCATACAGCTGGGGCAATCCTGATGGAAGAGAGGTCAGCAGGAGCAAAAGCACAGAGATGCATGGGCTCTGCTTCATTGTAGGTTGCATTGCATGGTTGAAATCAAAGGGACACTTAAGATCTACATGCAGAATGGAAGAGTATGTGCCCTTCATGAACATAGCTCTAGCTGTCAACTTTTGATTCGCACACTTTGTGTAATAGTATGGATTTTACTTCAGGAGAATATATACTTTAAAAATTAACAGGGGAAGAAAAACCCCGAAATCATTTTCATATGAGTAATTCTTGTAAAACTGTTCCATATAAATAACCCTCTGCTACGGTTAGAGCCATGTATACTTCACATGGTCTGCTTGTGTTTACATACTCTAAGATTTGTAAGCTCTGGGCACATGCATTGATTTTGAAAGGACAGATTCTTTATTTGCAAAAGCTTACCTTCTTGTGCTGCAATTAATGAGCCTACTAAACAGGCTACATACAGAAAGGCATGAGATTTACAGCTGAGCTGTGCATACTCAAGGAAAAGATGGAAAATGTAGGCCTAACCAATTCTGAAGGTGCCCTGGCAGTGCAGTGGTTAAAGCACTCAGCTACTAAGTGAAAGGTCAGCGGTTTGAACCCACCAGTCACCCCACAGGAGAAAGATGAAGCAGTCTGCTTCCATAAAGAATATAGCCTTTGAAACAATTCTACTTTGTCCTTTAGTGTCTCGCAGTCAGAATTGGCTCAACAGCAGCAGGTTTTAACCAACTCTTGTATGGTGGTAAAGTACCAAGATGTCTTAAAGTCATTCGATGCCCAAGGAGAAGAGAAGATAATTCAGGAGTCCTTGGGGTTGGGTCTACAGGGGACATAATCTCAGAAATTCTTCCTTCATGACCTCTGTATTCCTATCAGCAGGAGTTAAGATTGAGGCAGATCTTCGAATCCTCCACTCAAAAAGAACTATTAAATTCCTTTTATATGATTATTCTTGGTAAGGCAGTGTAGAATATAAGAGCAAAGGCACAAGAGATGTGGTAGAAAAACTCACTGACCTCAGGGAACTCAGTTGATAATCTTACAAGTTTGGAAATACCAAGAAGCTCCTTGCCCTCCACTAAATTAAACTTCAGGTCTTGAGATTGAGATAAGAAATATGTCACACAGAAGTCTGCCTCATTTTTGCATGAAAGGTTCAAGATGTCCTTACCAGCATTTTCCTGTTACCCATATAAACACATGCACATATACCTTGAGTTTGATGTACAGTCTTCATCTTAGTGCATCCACCCTACTTTTAGATCAGTGAACAGACCTTGGTTCTTGGAATTAAGGATCAAGAACAGGGGAAGGTTTGGGTTTAGGAGAGAGGCACAGATATGTATATGTAAATGTATCTTCAATGTCCTCAATTATCCAGGTGTGTTTGTAGTCATCATCAATGCTGCAATTGCAGCAGCTAACCTTAACATCCAGCCTGGAGACTTTCCCGTAGCTGACTACATGTCCTCTTCTGTGGTAAATGGTGGAAAATAACCCCAGTACTTGCTTACACCAGCCAATGGGAGAGTGTGCTCTGAAATGTTAAGCTCTATGGAAAAATTGAAAGTTACTGGTTAGGAAGCTGTAACTGTAGGTGACATGAGTGACAGAAACTCCAAATCTCATTACATCCTCATACTATCTACATGCTAGAAATCTGATGCAAGGAGGCAGGATGATGATACAGCATTGATAGAAATGAAAGCTGATTCAGGGAAGCCCTTCATTTGTATATAGTAGTAAGTATGATTGCTTTTGCTGGATACAACAATATATTACATATTTTGCTGCACAACATTCTGTTAATAATATTTAATTTACCTTTACCAGTTTAATGACTAGAAAATGAGCCAAACCACACCACCTCAGTGAGCTATTCCCTACTGCAGAGGGGTTGCACTGAGTCAGATTCCTGGATTGACTAAATCTCATCAGAGGTGGACAGAACATAAGAGAGAGTGCCCATCCTTTAAAACAGAAAAAGTTGGAACAGTGTCAATGAGGGAAACAGGACCCAGGGATTTACTCTTTTATTTAACAAAAGTATGTCATATATATATATATATATATATATATATATATATATACATGATATATACATATATATCATGTACATAGGGATCACTATGAGTTGGATCCAACTTGACTGCAGTGAGTTTAGTTTGGTTTGGTGTGTATGTGTGTATATATATATATACACAGACATATATATGCAAGACAGAATGATAGACCTAAAAGTTTATAGATTTTCATTTCTATAATTGTCCACTGAATTATGTAATAAGTAGTCTCTCTATTGCTCTATAGCTTCCCTCTAGGAGAATCATCTTTTTATGAGACTATATGGGGAACTCTGGTGGCGTAGTGCCTAAGGCATTTGACTGCTAACCAGAAGGTTGGTGGTTCAAACCCACCAGCTACTCCTTGGAAGGAAGCTTGGGCAATCTACTTCCATAGTGATACCACCTCAGAAACCCAAGGAGGGGTCGCTATGAGTCGGATCCAACTTGAGGGCAGTGGGGTATCTATCTATCCATCTATCCATCCATCCATCCATCCATCTATCTATGTAACTATCTATCTGGTAATAAACTGAAATTGACTGATGTCCATTAAATGTTGAATGAACTAACAGACTCTACAAGTAGGGCCTGGATTATCAATGTGTGGACTACATCATTAGAAGTTGGCATAGGGAGATAGAACTAATGAAGGGAGTGGAAATAATATTAGCTAAGTAAGCTACACTAAACTACATAATAATGATAGCATTATCAAGAACAACAAAGTGGGGAGAGAGTTAAAAAGTTTTCAAGTGATTTCTGCTTCCATCTATAGTAAAGGATCTTTGATCAAACCAGAACAAGAGAGAACAATGATAAAAGTTGAGTAAAATAAACTATCAGCTGTTTGAAGCCATCAGACAGCACTGGAGAGGGTCATGATTTGAGGAGTCATGAACCCCAATACAGTGAGGTAGGCATGATGTTTTCCACTCAAGTCGTTTGCCATTCCTAAGCAGCCTTGGGCTAAGAGGATCATCAATAATTTGTGGACCTGTGTTTTCAGCAGTTTCATGGGACTGGAGAAGAAAAATAGAAATTGCAATTACAAAGCTTTGAGAGGCCAAAATTCTGGAGAATAGGAAACCATAGACAAAGAGAGCCTGACCCACAGCATCATCTTTCCCCTGAAAACATAGGCTGATTTTTAATCTCCATGAAATGAGAGGGCTGGAAGCCAGCAGAAAATGGAAGCTAAGAAACTGAAAAGTAAAGTTGAGCTTTTGAGACTCACAGTGCTGAGAAGACAAGAATTGGGGCAGGGATCAACAAGTCAAGTTTTACCAAAGTGAAAACTCAAAGCTGAGACTGAAAAATAGACTAGAATTCATAAAGGCTAAGACACAAGCTTGAGTCACTTGAAAAGCTAATTGGATTAAGGTCATCTTCCTCTACATAACTGTCTCCCTGGTAACTCCAAATTTGCGATGGAGAAAGATAGCACCAACCTCTGATAGTTCTCATGCATAATGTCTGAAAACCACTTTAAAATGTCAGATACACCTGGAAACAGGACCAAATGATCAAAATTCAAGAGAGAGAGAGACAGAAGAAAACAAAAACCAAACCAACCACAGAATTGAAGCAGATGCAGATTGGAATTTCAGATAGAGATTTTAAAATAACTGAGATTTAAATTTTTTAAGAAAGAGATAACTAGATACAGAATTTTACCAGAGAATTCAGATGTATGAAAAAAATCAAATGGAAATTGTCAAAACTAATGAAAACCAGGAAACATTTTGAACTGAAATAAAATGAAAAACCATTATATCAAAACTTATATCGATCAGATGGCTTATGCCCAAAAGGTGATTTATGGTGAATGACTATTTTGCTCCAGGGAGCCAGAGTCTCATAGCTGAGGCTAATCACGAGTGCTGGCTGACTGATAAAACTCTGGGCTTCCATGCTCACGTGAGCTTCCCTGCCACTGTGTTAATCCCTCTTGTCGAGGGTCCTCCCCTTTACCATGGGCATGACCCTCTACTTTACCAAACGTGATATCCTTCTCCAGGAACTGGTACTTTCTGACAACACGACCAAAATATGAGAGACGAAATTTGGCTATTTTTGATTCTAAAGAGCATTCCGGCTGTACTTTCTCCACGTATGATTTCTTCATTCTTCTAGCAGTCCGTGCTACATTCGATATTCTTCACTAACACCACCATTAAATCTTCTGCAGTCTTCCTTACTCATTGTCCAGGTCTCACATGCATATGAGGCTATTAAAAATACTATGACTTTGGTCAGGCACAGCTTAGTCCTCAAAGTGACATCTTTGCTTTTTAACACTTTACTTTAAAGAGATGTTTTGCAGGAGATTTGCCCAATGCAATATGTCATTTGATTTCTTGACGGTTGGTACCATAGACAATGATTGTGAACTTAAGTAAAATGAAATCCTTGCCAACTTCAATCTTCTCTCCATTTATCGTGATGTTGCTTATTAGTCCAGTTTTGAAGATTCTTGTATTCATTATGTTGAGGTGGAATGCATGCTGAAGACTATAGACTTTGATTTTCTTCAGTAAGTGTTTCAAGTCCTTTTTATTTTCAACAAGCAAGATTGTGTCATCTGCATAATGCAGGTTGTTAATGAGTCTTCTTTGGATCCTGATGCTGCGTTCTTCTTGAAATAGTCCAGCTTCTTGGATTATTTGCTCCGCATGTAGATTGAGTAAGTATGGAGAAAGGATACAACCTTTTATGTACACCCTTCCTGATTTTAAACCACCCCGTATCCCATTGTTCTGTTCTAATGACTTCCTCTTTGTCTACATACAGGTATGAGCACAAGTCAGCATTCTGTAATTCCTGTTCTTTGTAATATTATCCATAATTTGTTATGCTCCACACAATCAAATGCATTTGCATAGCAAATAAAAGACAGATAAACATCTTTCTGGTATTCTTTGCTTTGAGCCAAGACCTGTCTGACATCAGCAATGATAGTTCTTGTTCCATGCTTCTAAGTCTGGCTTGAATTTCTGGCAATTCCCTGTTGATGTATTGCTGCAGCTGTTTTTGAATTATCTTCAGCAAAATTTACTTGCATGTAATATTAATGGTATATATATATATATATATATATACACACATATATATATATAATTTCTGCATTCTGTTGGGTCATCATTCTTTACAATGGACACAAATATGCATCTTTTCCAGTTGTTTGGCCAGAAAGCTGTCTTCATAAACAAGTAAGCACCTTCTGTGCTACATCTGTTTGTTGAAATATCGCAATAGGTATTCTGTCAGTTACTGGAGCCTTGTTTTTAACCAATTCCTTCTGTGCAACTTGGAATTCTTCCTTCAGTACCAGTGGTTCTTGATCATATGCTATCTACTGAAATGGTTGAATGTTGACCAATTCTTTCCAGTACAGTGACTATGTGTATCTTCCATCTTCTTTTGCTGTTCCCTGCATTGTTCATTATTTTGCTCATACCAAAACCAAAACCAAACTCATGACCATTGAGTTGAGTCTGACTCATAACAACTCCCATTGGGTTTCTAAGGCTGCAAATTTTATGGAAGCAGATTGCCTCATCTTTCTTCCACTGGGTTCAAACCACTGACCTTTTGGTTAGTAGCCAAATGCTTTAACCACTACACCACCGCAGCTCTGAGCAGCCTCCAATATAACAACTCAGGCTTGAATTTTGCCTTTTGTTCTTGCAACTTGAGAAAAGCTGGGCACGTTCTTCCCCTTTGACGTTCCAACTCCAGGTCTTTGAGCATTTCATTATAATACTTGTCTTCTCAAGCTGCTCTTTGAAATCTGTTCAGGTTTTTTACTTCATCATTTCTCCTATTCACTTAATCTACTTTCCTTTCAAAAGCAAGTTTCAGAGTCTTTTCTGACATCCATGTTGGTCTTCTCTTCCTTTCCTATCTTTTTATTGACCTTTGGTTTGCTTCATGTATGATGTCTTTGATGTCATCCCACAGCTCATCTGGTCATGAATCACTGGTGTTCAATGCATCAAATTTATTCTTCAGATGGTGTCTAAATTCAGGTGGGTACTCAAGGTCATATTTTGGCTCTCATGGACTTGTTTTAATTTTCCTCAGCTTCAATTTATATTTGCATAGGAGCAACTTATGGTCTGTTCTACAGTGGACCCCTATCCTTGTTCTGACTGATGATATTGAGCTTCTCCATTGTCTCTTTCCACAGACGTAGTTGATTTGATTCCTGTGTATTTCATTTGGTGAGGTCCATGTATATAATCCTCACTTACATTGTTTAAAGAAGGTATTTGTAATGAATAAGTTGTTGGTCATGCACAGCTGTATCATGAAATTTCCAGTATCATTTCTATCACCAATGCCACATTTTCCAATTATCAATGCTTCTTCTTTGCTTCCAACTTTTGCATTCCAATCCTCTGTATCTATCAGTACACCTTGCTTGCATATTTGGTCAATTTCAGACTACAGAAGTTGGTCAAAATCTTTGATTTTTTCATCTTTAGCTCTAGTGGTTAGTGCATAAATTTGAGTAGTAATATTATTAACTGGTCTTCCTTATAGGAGTATGGATATTATCCTATCACTTACAGCATAGTACTTCAGGATACAATTTAAAATGTTCATTTTGATGATGAATGCAGTGTAATTCCTCTTTAATTTGTCACTCTGGGCATATAGACTTTATGATTGTCTGATTCAAAATCAGTCTATTTCAGCTCAATAATGCCTAGGATATCAATCTTTATGCATTCCATTTCATTTTTGACAACTTCCTATACTCTGTACATAAGGAGTTCTGGTAGTGCAGTGCCTAAAGCATTTGACTGCTAACCAGAATGTTGATGGTACAAATCAACCAGACACTCCATCTAAGGAGGATGGGGCAATCTACTTCTGTAAATATTTACCACCTTGAAAACCCAACGGGTGTCACTATGCATCAGAATCAACTTGATGGCAGTGAATTTGGTTAGTTTATTTGGTATACCTTGTACATTCCACGTTCTAATTTTTAATGCATAGTTATAGCTATTTATTCTCATTTTGAGTAGTAGCATATCAGCAAATGAATATTCCAAATACTTTATGCCATTCATATCATAAGGTTGACTACTTTGAGGGGGCAGCTCTTCCCTATTAGTATTTTCAATGCCTTCCAACTTGATAGACTCATCTTCTGTCACTATAACAGACAATGTTTTCCTGCTATTCATAAGGTTTTCAGTGGACAATTTTTTTTTTCAGAAGTGTACCTGGCCACATCCTTCTTTCTAATCCATCTTAGTTTGGAAGCTGAAATCTGTCCACCATGGGTGACCCTGCTGGCATTTGAACACTGGTGACATAGCTTCCAGCATCACAGCAACACATAAGTGTGTATGTAAATCAATCAAACAAACAAACAAACTCACTGCTGTCAAGTTGGATCCGACTCATAGCAACCGCTCCTTGGGTTTCCGAGGCTATAAATTGGGATCAACTCAACAGTAGTGAGTTTATATATATATATATATATATGTATGTGTGTGTGTATACATACACACACACCTAACTCACTGCCATCAAGTCAATTCTGACTCATAAAGACCCCTTTCACATTTCTGAGGCAGTAAATCATTACAGAAGTATGCCACACAGTCTTCCTTCTGAGGACCTGCTTGTCGGTTTGAACCACCAGTCTCTGGTTAGCAATCAAATGTCTTAGGCACTATGCCACCAGAGCTCAAAACATATATGTGTGTGTGTGTGTGTGTGCGTGTGTACCCCAAGCTCTGCACTTCAGGTTTGTACACTTTATGCCTGTTTTACTTGGGTTAAAATGTACATGAAAAAAATAATAAACAGGGAACAAATTGTTGTTGTTGTTGTTGCTACGTGCTGTCAAGTCGGACCCGACTCATAGCGACCCCTCCTCGGGTTTCCAAGGCAGTATCACTACAGAAGTAGATTGCCCAACCTTCCTTCCGAGGAGTGGCTGGTGGGTTGAATGGCCAGCCTTCTGGTTAGCAGTCAAGTGCCTTAGGCACTACGCTACCAGAGCTCCTAAAACTAAATATAGGGACCATTTAACTTGCACCATTAAATTGGTGTTTGCCACCAATACTGTGAACTCACTGATTCTTCTGATTGGAAATCTCCACAAATTTAAACCACACCCAAATACCAGAATTAAATTCAACCTCCCACTTCTCCATGTAACTTTCCTTTAATGCTCACATTACACTGTCTCCATTTTCTCTCTTAATTTTCTTTACTACTTGCAATGGCATTTATCAACTTCAACTTCAGTTTTACAAGTTGAAAATCAGTAATATATAGAAAGAAATAGATAAATATAGATATAAATATAGATAAATAATATCAGTGATAGATAATTAGATGGATGTATTATATATATCATCCAATGTGGCAGAAGATCAATAATTTCCATCTGGGTCTAGTGGTGAACTGAAGGTAAAACAACTTGCTCATTGCATAGAACCTGTTGCTGTTAGGTGCTGTCGAGTTGGCCCTGACTCATAGCGACCCTGTGTACAACAGAACAAAACGCTGCCTGGTCCTGTGCTATCCTCATTATCATTGTCATGCTTGAGCCCATCATCACAGCCACTTTGTCAGTCCATCTTGTTGAGGGTCTTCCCCTTTTGCATTGTTGACCCCCTGTTTTACCAAGCATAATATCCTTTTCCAGGGACTGGTCCCTTATGATAATATGATCAAAGCACAAGAGACAATGTCTAGCCACTCCTTCTTCTAAGGAATATTCCAGCTATCCTTCTTCCAAGACAGATTTGTTTATTTTTTTAGCAGTTCTTGATAGATTCAATATTTTTTGCCAACAATACAATTCAAATGCATCAATTCTTTTTCTGTCTCCCTTAATCAATGTCCAGTTTTCACAGACACAGAATCTAGCAACTATAAAAACTCCACAGCAGTATTCTGCCTGGATACCAAGGCTGAAAGACCAATCTTTGGAGTTTTGAAACCTTGATGACAGAAAATACACACACACAAGCACTTTGCATTTAAATGTAATAAACGTTTCAAGTCCTGTAGAAATAGAGATATCAATGTTCCTTCAGAGCACCTTTAGACTGTTTTTTGCATTTAAAAAAATGTATATGGGTTTTATTTCCAATACAGATAAAATATGAAATTCTGGGTCCCAGGGTCTTTAAGGTTCCTGGGATCCACATCTCCATTTCAGAAAAGGAGTTCTTATTTTGCAAATGTGAAGCCATTTGGTATCTAGACACTAGGTAACTCTTATCAAAAAGTGTTTGATGGAGAGAATAATGAAGGTGGCAGAGGAGGCATGAATCCTCATTGCTGTGTGGTCTCTGGGACTGAATATGCAAGGGAAGGACAACAGTTAAGGGCCCTGTTTTCGAGAGAGGCTCTGTTAGGCTCTGGGCACTGGCCGCTCTGTCCCTGGAGAGAAGAGGAGAGTGCCGTTCTTCATGCCTCCATCTGAATTCCAGCTTTGCTCTAACATGGAGGGTTAGTCGTTATGGTGAGAAGGAGATTTTCCTCATATATATTTTGTGGGATTATTTATGGTATACCCACCAGCCACTCCTTGGAAGGAAGGTTGAGCAATCTACTTCTGTAGTGATACCGCCTGGGAAACCCAAGGAGGGGTCGCCATGAGTTCTACTTGATGGCATTGAATTATAAGAATGCTACTGGTATGTTTTCTTTATTTGAATCTGGTTGACATATTTTACTATTTTATTTGTTCTTAGAGTACCTAGAAGGTCTCTACCCAAATTAATCATTTCTCTGTCCTTCATCTTCCAATATACCTATTTCTTTCCTTATCAGCTTGGCAATGTACATTATACTCAGTTGCAAAAGAAATGGTGCTAGGATTGCTGAGTACCTAAGGGAATGATGGTTTTGGGTATAGAGATGCCAGAGGTAGGGGACAGCTATGAAGCTACATCATATACAGCTTGTTGTTGTTGTTATGTGCCGTCGAGTCGGCCCCGACTCATAGCAACCCCTCCTTGGGTTTCCGAGGCAGTATCACTACAGAAGTAGGATTGCCCAACCTTTCTTCCAATATACAGCTTAGGGGTTAAGAACTATGAGTTAGGTTAAAGAGAGAAAAGATTAAATGTCAGAGCTAGTCTATACAAATCATTAATTAAATTTCATAATATAAGCACTAAATAAAGAAAATGCCTAGATTAAAACATGATCTAATTCAGGGATTCCAAAGCCTGACAAGTCATTGGATTTAATTCCGAATGTTTTCAGAACAGATTTCTAGGACTTAACTGACTTAGATCTTATAATTTCTTAAGGTTTTACACACCAACTCCAGACTCTCTGCATAAAAGTTCCCCAGACAGATGGATGATAATATGAGTTGGGGAACACTGTGCAAATTAACAATGACTAAAAAATTAGCCATAGTTTAGTAGATACTAAAATCTATTCATCAGGAAATAATTGAGTGAAAGAAAATTAATTAAAATTCCTAGTTTAACAATAGTTCTAAGAATTTCATTTTGAAAGAAATTGGCAGATATTTTTAAAATTTTCTTCTATATCTCTATTGTGTGATCATTAACTACAACCAAGAGATCTTACAGGAATTTATACCTTCATCTTTTATTTTCAGTTGTCAAAGCAGCTTTCCAAATGCTGCTTAATTTGCTTCTCATAGTCTGAAAATAAAAGCCAAAGTTTATTGAACATTTATGTATAACCACATACTATGTGTGCACTTGTTCTGCATCACCAAATTCAATCTTTACCACAACCCAATAAATAGATACATCCCACATCCCTATTTTACAGATGGGAACACTGAGGTTTAAGAGACCAAAGCCACAAATTTAAAAAGTGGCGAAGTCAACACTCAAACTTATATCATCAACCTCAAGCTCAGACTCCGATCATTATGCCACTTTACCCCCACTCCTTCAATTGGCCATATAAATAGTACATGCTCTTTATACTGCAGTTTGCAGCCAATGGAAGCAATAAATAACACAATGCAAATGAGGCTCCTTTTACTCTCATTTCATTGCAAAATTCTCTTGCTAGCTAATTCCATCTAATTATAGTTATAGAAACCCAATGTGCTTTTCCTATTTCCATATTTTTAAATAGGTGATTCTCTCATCCCAAAATATATATTCTTGTCATGTGGATGTGATGAACCCAAATCATGCTTCAGACTCCTATTAAAACAGGGGCCGGCTGTCATACCTTCCGAGAGAGGATGGTAATATGAATGTACACAAGCAACTTCCTCCAAGAAATTTAAGGCCCACTGTTGACCTCACTGCTGTTGAGTCAATTGCAACTCACAGAAACCCATTCTTGAGTTTCTGAGGTGGTATCTCTTTGGCAGTAGATCGTCCAGTCTTTCTTCTGAGGAGTCACTGGTGGGTTTGGACTGCCAGCCTTCTGGTTAGCAGTCAAATGCCTTAGTCACTATGCCACCAGAGCTCCTATTGTTGACCTAGGATGACCTAATTTGGGAGAACAGGCTGTCAGTGAATGTATTAGGGCTCTGTTCTGTAAGTGCCCTTACTGTTAATGGAAGTCTTGGTGGCAGCAACATTATCTATAATTTTGAGGCCTCAAAGATCTGTATTTGGGTAAATTCTCTGGCATTACCCAAGAGAAATGCCCTCAGTCCTTTCACCAAAACCTTCAGACTGCACTTAGTCAAACTTATTCTGCTACTTCTAGCAGAAATAGAAGGACTTTGCATTGTTACTAGAGACAAACAACAAGAGGAGTGCTTGAAGCAGGGGGGCATTAGACTTTGTCAGAAGATCTATCTGCATTCTACTGTCAGCTCCTGTTAATAGTTCCTTGTGATTTTTCTATTTTGCAGATATCCTATGTATAGAATGCTATATGGCTTATCACCACTGTTGTTTTCTACAAATGCCTATTAAAAAGCAAGAAAAATATCTGTAAGAACCCTGAGCTATTGTGATAAATTATATTTATAAGATACTCTGATTTTTCCAGCCACTGTTTATTGTAGGCACTGTCCTTGAACTACATTATTTAAGTTTCAGTTCAACTCTTTTGGGTACTATCCATATATCATTTCACATATAGGGAAACTGAGATCCAGAGTGAGTAAGCAGCAAAGCCAGGGAAATATGATCCTAGAAACAAGCTGCTTAATGATGTTTATATGCTTCCTCTGATCCACCCAAACTTTACGCTGTGTTTCAATCTACTTTACTGGGCAGCTAACATCAAACGCTTAAATATATATCTAGCTCGAAGGGGGTTGTTCTCTGCCAAAATGTTGTCTATAAGCAGTTTTCAGGCTACTCTAAAGTGAAGTAAATTAATACAAGTAAAGACACAGGGATATATAATCAATCTCTATCAACTTCACACATGAATCCCAAATAGATAATAGAGAAAACATGATGTTACACCCATACTCTTTGTATACCCTCAAAATGCCTGTTCATTATTAATGTTCTGATCTGTCTGCACTTGTTTTCCCAATCTCATCAAATCGCTAATCACCACTGTTGTTTTAACTTAGTTAAACCATTTAAAGGCAATGATGTTCTTGAAAAAGACTGCAGAGTCAAATCTATAAAAGCACTAGAACAAAATCACTGTTCCCCAACAATGCTATAGGGAAAGACTTCAGTTTCTATTTTGCTGGAAGCAATTATCCAGTGAAATGCAATACTTAATATACAGAAAGTTTGCCAATGTGAGTGTAATTCCCAATCCTATGTGGCTTTACTCTTTGAACCATGGGTGCTGGTGGATGAAGAGCTTAGTCATAAGCGTAGGGAAGCCAGTTGTCATCGAGTTGATTCCAACTCATGGTGACCCTATGTGTGTCAGAGTAGAACTGTGCTCCATAGGGTTTTCAGTGGCTAATTTTCAGAAATAGATTGCCAGGTCATTCTTCCAAAGTATCTCTGGGTGGCCTCAAACCACCAGCTTTTCAGTTAGCAGTTGAGCACATTAACTGATGGCACCTATGCATTCAATGTAGACATAGAAACTACTTTTTTCTATCACCTCAAACTTTAAGAGGACTGCAAATTCCCCATATGCCAGGCCAGGACACAGTCAATGAGACATATTTTTCTCACATAAGTTAAGGCTCCGGTGATTCCTAGAAATCTTTGGAGACAAAAATCTGTACTGTACTTCCACAAACAGAGAATTATATTCTAATTTCATTTCCTAGACTAAGAACATTTAAGGGGTTGATAAAACCAAAAACAAATAAATAAAACCAAACTCACTGCTGTCGAGTCAGATCTGACTCATAGAGACCCCTCCTTGGGTTTCCAAGGTGGTATCACTACCGAAATAGATTGCCCGATATTCCTTCCGAGGAGTGACTGGTGGGTTTGAACCACCAGCCTTCTGGTTAGCAGTCAAATGCCTTAGGCACTATGCCACCAGAGCTCCTGCAAGAGGTTTATACCTACATTCATCTTTTTATTATTAATGTAAAGCTTCATGGTAGATGGTCATTTTTTTTTAAAGGAATTGAATATGCTTAGTCTCCAGGTATCTTCCTGAAAAGTTATCTCTTAAAGAAGCATGCACAGAACATCTTTTGCATGCCGGGCACTGATGCCAGATGCATTTACTGCTGAAGCTCCCTCATAGAATGGGAGATGGCATGACTTTTAAATACTGAGTGAGTTGTGGGTCTAAAATCAGAGAACTTTCAGAAAGCCTATTTTGGTAGCACAAAGAAGCAAGTAGCTAGGACAGCATGTCTTGGAGAGAGAAAAATATACACATAGGGACTGGGATTTTATCATAGTTCATTGGCATGAGGACCCTATGAGGTATGTACCAGTAGTCCATTTTACACATGAGGAAACAGAGACTCAGACATGAGTTTGAATTCTGACACAGCTACCTACTCACTCATTATGTCTTCTGTCCAATTAAACTTTCAGTCCTATTACAAAGTGTTTCCTCTCAGGGCTTATAAAGAATGGCTGACAGAATCTGGTATGTGGGAATGGCTTCTGCACGAAAAAGTCAAACAACAAAACGAAACATAAATCTATTTAGGAATTCATATTTTGTTTCCTCTTTATTATTCATAAAGTTGGAGCAGATTCATTTGCTTTTCTTTTAAACATATTATGACCTTAAATTTCCCTTTTGCCTCCCCTTTTTAAGGGTCACTCCTCTGTCAGGAACAGTGAGCTAATTCTTTTTTGTAACTGTAGCCGCTTAAGTAGCGTTAGGTGATTGGAAATGGAAGATAATTCACATTGATTTGCTCTTATTTGCTTCTTCCTATCCAGGCTTCTCCTTTTGTTTTGGGTCTTTCTCTATCTGAATAGTGGTAACTCAGTAGAGATAATGACAGAGATTCTTTCTATGCTACCTAGCCGCATGGAGATGGCAGCAATCAAAAACAGAAAAAGGTAGCTCTCATTTTCTGGGCAGATTATGTGCTATTCTTCACTCTCTACTTACAAAGATGAATGTCCCTATGAAGCATGGACCATGATCTGCATGGTGGTGCTCTTCTAGAGAAGTGGACCACTCTTGGAAAACTCTAGATTTCTGTCATTCAGGAATGAAAACCAGACTCTGAGAGGTCAATTGCACATTTGATAAATACTTTTATTTGCTCAAGTTTAGTATACTGTGTCCTGTCCCCTGGCTAAGAGCATCCTAGGGAAAGAACAGAGTGCATCACTTTTGGATCTTACATACTCTGAAACTAACCTTTATCTTTCCTCAATAGGATCACCACCTCTCCCTTTTATATCTCCAATATTTTCTGTGCAACGTGTCTCCTTCCCCAGGCTTAAACAATAGGCTCTAGCTTCTTTGACTCTAAAGAAGAAAATGACATCATAAAGATATTAAGTTGGTAGTGAAAATACCAAAGTGTGAGATGGCCCTGAGTAACTCATACAGGGGAGTGCAGCTAGCTTGAGATATTTAAAAATTTAATAGGACTATTGTATTATATATGCATCTATAATTAATTAATATGTATTTAAGAATATGTATTATACACACACACTAAAGACAACCTGTCATACTAATGTTTCAGGGAAGGAGACCTGGTGACACAACATTTAAGCTCTTAGCTGCTAACCAAAAGGTTGTCGGTTTGAACACATCCAGCCACTGTGGAGGAGAAAGATCTGGTGATTTCTTCCAGAAAGACTGGCCAAGAAAATTATATGAGGCAGCTCTCTGTTGTCCCCTGAGCTTGCTCTGTGTTGGAATCAACTGGAGGGCAACCAACAGAAATAATGTATGAATAGTCTGACCTACCTACTGCTCCATTTAAGATACAAAAATAAATCCATTTTAACCTTTCTCAAATAAACAGTATACCTGTCAAAAACACTTGAATGAAAATCTTGCTCCTGTGGTTGGAGGGAGGCAGGAAATATATACACAAAAGAAGTAGACACCAATTTATCTAACTATGTCAACCATGTGCAGAGAACTCAAACACAACCTAATATAAACATGCAAATCTCCCTGAGAGGAGAGAGGCAGCTTTGAGGAAAGCTGCCTTTCCCCTGAAAGGAAGGGGGGACAGGTATTCCCTATGTGGCTGGTTTCTAGAAGCAGAGCTCAGCAAGAGTACTTCAGCAAAGCCCCACTGGTTCTGAACTTGCTCCTTTTCGATGGGTGGTAGCTCTGATCTTCCTGGATCATGAATATCTTTCAACATGGATAAGCAGAACAATCAGAAGCCAGGGAAACCCAAGAGGGTGACACCAAGAACCAGTTAAGTGTGTGTGACTCATGAGAACTCTGAAATGATCACTTGGTTATCTTTCTTTTTTTCCCTTAGAACAGGGTCAACAGATCTGCCACAGAATATTCACTGGGGAGAGAATATTCTTGGAATGAAAACTATCTGCATAATGTCATTCAGGTAGAATTAGTGAGTGAAGCTGTGCAGAAAAATAAATGCCTTCCCTTCCCCAAATTTCTGAATAAGCCATGATGGAAAAGATCTAGAAATCCAGTTTCAAAAATTGAATTTTTTAAGTTTTAAGAAATTTCTTGGGGATTTTAGGGCCACTGAAGAAGAGGAAGATCCTCAAGGAGTTGGAGTGACACAGGGGCTTCATCAATGGGCTCAAAGGGCAACAGCTGTGAGGATGGCCCGGGACTGGGCAGTGTTTCATTCTGTGGTACACGGGGTCCCTCTAAGTTAGAACGAATTGAGAGCACCAAACAACAAGGGGATTCTGATGCGTGGCTAGATTTTAAACTATTACTTTAATACAACGCTATACTATATCTTAGTTTCCTTGATTGTATCCATGAAAGCGATTAACTAGGCCATTTCCACCATCCTTTGGTCAGTGTTCCATACTTTGGTGGCTTGTCTCTTGCT
The DNA here is from genome assembly GCF_000298275.1 of Orycteropus afer afer. Classification (NCBI taxonomy): domain Eukaryota; kingdom Metazoa; phylum Chordata; class Mammalia; order Tubulidentata; family Orycteropodidae; genus Orycteropus; species Orycteropus afer. The sequence goes on along the minus strand of NW_006921651.1, from coordinate 296,390 downwards.
GTGCTGCTGAGGCTATGCTGCTGGTATTTCAAAGCCAAGCAGGGTCCCCATGGCAGACAGGATTCAGCTGCACTTCCACACTATGACAGCCTCTATGAATAAAGACCTTGTTGCTCTTAGGTGCTATGTGGCTCTATGCACAACACAATGAAACACTGCCTGTTCCTGCACCAGGGTCACAATTGTTATTATGCTTGAGCTTGTCACTGTAGCCACTGTGTCAATCCACCTCACTGGAGTCTTCCTCTTTTTCACTGACCCTCTATAATGTCCTTCTCCAGGGACTAGTCCCTTCTGATAACATCCTCACTTCCAAGGAATATTCTGGCTATACTTCTCCCAAGTCAGATTTATCTCTTATTCTAGCAGTCCATGGTATATTCAGTAGTCTTCACCAACACTGCAATTCAAAGGCACCAATTCTTAAATATATTCAGTCTTCTGTATTCATTGTTCAGCTTTTGCATGCACATCAGATAGCTGAAAATACTATGGCGTGGGTCAGGTGCACCTTAGTCTGCAAAGTGACATCTTTGCTCTTAAACACTTTAAAGAGGTCTTCTGCAGTAGACTTGTCCAATTCGATATGTCATTTCATTCCTCGACTGCTACTTCCACGGACGATGATTGTGGATCCAAGTAAAAAGAAATCCTTGACAATTTCTATCCTTTCTCCATTCATCATGATACTGCATATTGATCCAGTAGTGAGGATTTTTGTTTTCTTTGTATTGATGTGCCGTACTGAAAGCTGTAGTCTTTGATCTTCATCAGTAAGTGTTTCAAGTCTCTCCACTTTCAGTACTAGGATTGTGTCATTTGCATATTGCAAGTCGTTAATGAGTCTTCCTCCAATCCTGAAGCTTCATTCTGCTTCATATAGTCTAGCTTCTTGGATTAGTTGCTCAGTATACAGATTGAATAAGTATGGTAAAAAGCTACAACCCTGATCCACACCTCTCCTTATTTATTACATTGTAGTGCAGTGAATTACTTGATATGGCTCTTCTATCCCTGGTCTCTGTGGCACCCACCAGATGACTGGGTGAAACAATGCAAATATAAGAGGCTTGTGGCCCCCCAAGGAGATTGGATAGCTTCTTGATAATATAAATAAGGTACATGGCACCCTCATGGAAATAAAGTGTATGAAACCCTAATGTGGGGATTGGTTAGTTTTGCCATTCTGCTAGGCTTAAAATGAGACCTCCTAGAGGCAGAAGGGGGGAACTGTGCTACCATCAAGAGAGAGAGCAGCCAGCCAGAAGTGGAGTGTGTCCTTGGACACAAGATCCCTGTGTTGAGACAGCAGAGAGTCAGTAGAGGGTCAGGCAGCAGAATCAAGAGACTGGAATGAGACAGAGCAGTGTGCTTGCCCCACCATGTAGTGAGAAAGCTGAATGGCTTGGGATAGGCACTGGTGGAGTAGGGTGCACCTAGGTGCCCTTACTGGCAGAGCTAAAAAGAGTTTTGCAACACTTGCCTGAGCAGGGCAGAGACCACACTGAGAGGCCAAGGTGCCTGAGGGTATGGCCTAGGGGAGGCCTGAGCAGCCTTGAACCTGATCTGTAACCTGTTGCTTCTCTCATAAACCCATAACCATGAGTATTGGCTCTGAGTTCTGTGCAGCCATTGCAATGAATTATTGAACCCAGCAGAGAGAGAAGTAGTGACTGCTATGGGAGGGACAGCTGGTGCCAGACTTGGCAAAAAGCTCGGAAGGTGGTAGCATGTCTGGCCGCATAGGAATAGGCCTTGGGCTGCTGATGGTGATTCTCTCCCCCAATTGTGCAGTTACAGGAGGTCAGAAGAGGAGAATATTGCCCCCATGCTCTTTTTGCATCCATGCAGTATCCCCTGTTTGAATAACTGCCTCTTGGACTATGTACAGTTTCCCCAGGAGCACAATTCTCAAAAAAACCCAAACCAAACGCACTGCCATTGGGTCAGATTCGACTCATAGCGACCCCTCCTTGGGTTTCTGAGGCAGTATCACTATGGAAGTAGATTGCCCAAGCTTCCTTCAGAGGAGTGGGGCTGTTGGCTTTCAACTGTCAGCCTTCTGGTTAGTCAATGCCTTAGGCACTATGCCACCAGAGCTCCCACAATTCTCAATGTAATGTATAATTTGTTATGATCCACACGGTTGAATGCACAGTCAATAAAACACAGGTAAACATCTTTCTAGTATTCTCTGCTTTCTACTAAGATCCATCTGACGTCAGCAATGATATCTCTCATTCCATGTTCTCTTCTGAATCCTGCGTGAATTTCTGGCAGTTCCTTGGCTATGCGCTGCTATGTACAAAGCAGTTTCCTATGCAAAATCTTTTTATGACCTAAGAAAACAGAAGGGAGAGAAATTCTGGAAAAAAAAAAATCCTAACTCTGCTATACTTTAAACCTGAAATAACTGAGAAAACACTAAAGTGACTGTGTTTACCAAGTAATGACTAAGATTATATGTTCCGACATCAAGTAGAATAGAGGTTCAATATAGAGGTTGAATTTCAGAAAGATAAGGATAGTTACTCTCTTTTTGGAGGGGCACATCTCTGTGTACATCTTGAAAACTGTTTTGCCTGCTCTATATTGAATTCAAACTATCCTCCCTTAAATTTTTCTTTACTGATCTTCATTGTACCCTCTGGAGCCATTAAAAATACCTTTTTGTACATGACAGCTCTACAAAAATTGACTGACAACTCTTATGCTTTCTCTAAGTCATTTCTTTTCCAGGATGAACATGGTCCTGATAATCCAGCTAATAATAATCCTATTACTTGATTTCCAAAGCTTTCAGCATCTTGGTTTCTCATCTACCTACATACTGGTTTTAGACAAGCCTCTGAGCAGATTGTGAATATTTCCTAAGAACTTTAAAAAAACAATACAAAGGCTTTGTATCTCACTCCACTGCCAACACATTTTGATTCAGTTTGTCTGGGATGGGGCGCAGACACCAGTGCTTGTTAAAACCTTGGACATGATGTTGTTGTCGTCAGGTGTCATCGACTCACTTCCAACTCATAGTGACTCTGTGTCCAACAGAACAAAACTCTGCCCAGTCCTGTACCATCCTAACAATTATTGCTGTTTGAGCCCATTGTTGCTGCCACGGAATCATCCCTGTTACTGAGGGCCTTCCTCTTTTCATTAACCCTCTATGTACCAAGCATGATGTCCTTCTTCAGGCACTGGTCTCTCCTGTTAACACGACCAAAGTATGAGAGATGAAGTCTCACTGTCATTGCAGTTTTCCAGCTGTATTTCTTCCAAGACAGATTTTTTTTTTTTTGTCAGTCCATGTATATTCAATATTCTTCACCAACACTGTAATTCAATCTTCCATGAAAGCAATGTGCAAAGACACATGCTTAGATATTAAAACTCAGAATTGACCATAATAAACAAGCTGTGTTTTGAGGGGTTAGACCCACACGATCATTTTCTTTTGCCTAGCTATCAGGTCACCATTAAGGTTGCCCAATATAGCATTTTCCCCTTGGCAGCACTTAACTAATCAATATCACCCAGTCTACATCTTTTTTTTCCCATTGTGCTGATGAAATTGTTGGTTCGCTTAAACTAGAATGTATTAAGAGCAAGCTTTGTATCCACAGTGTCTGGTACTGTGCCACACACAGAGATGAAATAGGTACAAACCCTGTTACAAAGGAATTTATGGTTCGGTAGGAGGTATTGACAAATAGATAACATCAATGCAATAAGGCAAGCACTATACTAGATGCTTTAGGAGCACAAAGAAGGGACATTTTCCATATCTAGGAAAGGATACAAAGTAGGGATGTTAAAGAAATGCATGATTCAAGACAGATGGGTGGATAGGAGTCTGAATCTGGGAGAATTCAGGGCTGGAATTTGGAAAACATTACCCAGTTAACACCAGGTGATAACCATTCCTATACAAACTGCAAGATATCTTCAAAGTGAGAAAAAGGCCCTGGTCCCAGAGTAATTCAACTAAGTATAACAATCTAAAACTCTCAGGGTATTAGTTAACCTTAGGAGTGCTCACTTATGCTGCTGTATCGGTGTTGACGTCCACAGTAATCACCTGCAGATCTTGGTAAAATGCAGTGTGATTCCATAGGTCTGAGATGGGTTCTCAGGTACTATAGTTCGAACAACCTCCCAGGTGACACTAATATCTCTGGTTCACAGACCATATTTCAAATAGCCAAATAATGTAGAACCACCATGAGAGAAAAGAAGGTTCCACGTTCTGAATCTACATAGGGGAAAAGGTAACTAATTCTCAGGAGATAAATAAATCAACAGAGCACAGAATTGGAAGCTTCCTGCATCAATCTCTCTCTTACCTCATCAGCACAGTAAGAAAGGAAATTTTCACTAATTGGTCCTAATTTCCTATCAATTCATCATCAACACAAATTATTAGACAAATTCAGTGCATAAAAGGATGTTCATTGGATTGGTAATAGAGCCTGTGCAGGCTTCTGGGTGACCCATCCATCAATACTGTCTCCTGTTATTGTTTCTAAGATACGGTTTAATGATAGACTCACATTTCCTCCATTTCACACAAGACTCCATTCCCATGAGAGAAACGACAAATAGGAAGTGTAAATATGGTTCTGGTATGTGATTCAAAAAGACTACCTGTCAGTCCTGCTCATTGAGCATCTATTCTCTCTGGCTAATTTATCCTACATGGGGATTCATGTGCATGTCAGGGATATTGGAACAGATTGAAACAAAGCCTTCCATCCAATTTCACTGCAGATTTCAAGTAGCAGTGTAAGACGTTTGGGCAAAATGCTCCCAGAAGCTTGCATCAGTTCACATTAGGAAACCTACTCAATTTCAGATATATCTAATGTTTAACAATATGTCACAGATAGAAACTCAAAAAGACTGCTTCCAGTGTTCCACAATATCCTTCTGGTTCTCCCTCCTTTGCCACAAACAGTAATATTACTCTCATCCTTGCCTGCCAGCCAGATTTTTCTGTGCCTTGTCATAGAATTCTGCTACAACTTTTTTTATGTGATCTAGTTTCTGGGGAAAGTGAGGTTGTTTTAATTAGTCGTCTCTGCCGAGCAGTGAGCCCCAGAAGCATTAATGGAGCGTCTTAGTACAAAAATCTCATCCTCACCCTGGATCCACTGCATCACACTCTCTTATCAAAAAAAAAAAAAAAAAAAAAAACCTCAAGGTGATTCCAGGGGTTGAGAGCCCCCAGATTAGATACAATATGAATCTCCTAGGAGTATGGGTTGTTGCATCTGACTTAGAGGGGAGAAGATTTGCTTTCCTCAAGAGCTGTAAGACCTAAGCAGATATTGGAAGACGTTTTATATGCAGCCTAGGATTGTGAGTTTAGAGTCAGGATTTTGGATTGGCAGTCTACAGCTTCCTTGCCTTGATTTCTTGAACACATTCAAACCAGAAGTGATGAAATCTCGTAGCACATTAATACAGAGAGGCTATTCAATATTCTACCTGCAGGAAATAGAAAGGAGTGATAAGCAAATAAAGACCATCTCTGAGTGACCCAATAAAAGTTCCTTTACAATGGTCCTCTAGGTTTTTTGTGCCGATTAAATGAGATGATATGGATAAAAGCCACTTGCACAGTGAAAAGCATATAGCTGGTACTCAGTAAGTGTTATTTCCCTTTCATGTATTTGAAGTAAAAGTAAGTAAATAAATATAAATGAAACTCAAACTAGGTCCAGAAATTTCAACTACATCAGGCTGAACAACCAGGAGTAAAACACACAGTATGCCATTTTACATTTAAGAACAAAGTAAGATCAGAGGTTAGTAAGGCCCTGAACCTAATCAAGCTTTTGCTTCATTTCCATTTCCTTGTTGTGTAGGACTGGCTGAATAAAATTAAGTTGTAACATTTTGACAGAAAACAAAATGACTTCTCTACAGAGATTACTAAAAGGTGAATGGAAATGAGAATCCTACAGCAAAAGTCAAGTGAAGCTCTGTGATCATGTTTCACCTTTTCAGTCACAGTTCACTGCATTTAGTAGGTCCTCCAGAAAAGAGTAAAACCCTTAACAATCTGGGTGTAGAAGGGTCAGGTAAAGGGAACCCATCCCAGGTCTCCTTCCCCCTCCTTCTCATCTTTCCCCTCTTCTTCTCCTTCTCTTTATGACCTTAATCCACCCCCTATTCAAATGTCATACTCCACCGTAATTCATAAATAATTCTTAGAATCTCAGCCTTTCTTGAAGTATTCCTGAGCCTAGAAACAGAGTTTAGAAACACTAAACTTAGAGTACTTCCCAAAGTGAAAGGATAATATTAGACACCCAGATCTGGACACTAGGTTAGCTCATTGGTACTTGTGTATGTACATTGGAGTTTCTGATTGGATCATTTGGATGCTAAGCAGAAGGTCAGCCGATCAAATCCACCAGCAGCTCTGTGGAACAAAGATGGGCGATCTACGTCCATAAAGATTTACAGCCTCAGAACCCAATGAAGGTCACTATGAGTTGGAATCCACTTGATGGCTGTGGGTTTAGGTAGTTTTGGTTTTCCGCTCTCCCCAAGTCTCTGGCAACCAGTGATGGTTTTATTGTCTTTATAGTTTTGGCTTTTCCAGAACATTGTATTTTTTGGAATCATAGTAGAGAGCCTTTTCAGATTAGCTTTTTTTACTTAGGAATTTGCATTTGAGACTCATCCATGTCTTTTGGTGGCTTGATAGCTCATTCTGTAATCATGAAATAAAATTCCATGATATGAATGTATCCATTTATATGAATGTTTATCCATTCACCTCTTGAAAGATCTTGGGGTTGCTTCTAGTTTTTAGCAATTATGAATAAAACTGCCAAAACATTTATGTTTGAGTTTTGGGGTGGATATAAGTTTCCAAATGAGTTGGATAAATACCTTGGAGTGGTGGCACAGTGTCTAAGGTATGTGGCTGCTAACCAAAAGGGTGGCGGTTCAAATCCACCAGCCACTCTGCAGAAGGAAAAGGAACAATCTACTTCCTTAAAGATTTACCATCTCAGAAACTCAGTGGGGGTTAGCATGAGTCGGACTCAAGTCGATGGCTGTGAATTTGGCTTTTTGGTTTGGTGATTGCAGGTAAGATTGTTTCATTTTGTAAGAAACTGCCAGACTGTATGTCTTTCAAAGAGGCTGTATCATTTGCATTCCCACCAGCAATGAAAGAGTTTCTTTTGCCTCATATCTTTGTCAGTGTTGGGTTTCCTTAGCTATTTTGGATTTTTGCCATCCTAATAGGTGTGTAGTGATATTTCATTTTTGTTTTAATGTGAAATTCCCTAAGGACAAATGATTTTGAGCCTCTTTCATATGCTTATTTGCCATCTGTGTATCTTTGGTAAGGTGTCTGTTCAGATCTTTTGCCCATTTTTTCAATTGGATGTGTTCTCATGGAACAATATTAAATGTTCTTTGTACGTTTTGGATACAAGTTATTTTCAGGTACGTGTTTTGCAAATATTTTCTCAAAATATGTGGCTGTCTTTTCATTTTGTTAACAATGCCTCTCATAGAGCATATGTATTTTTGTCTTTTTTAAATAAAGTCCAATTTATGAAAATTTCTTTCATGGGTTGTGCAATTGGTGTTGTATTTAAAAACTTATCATGTTGATTTTCACTTACATTTTCTTCAAGAAGTCTTATGTTGTTGTTGTTGTTAGCTATCGTCCAGTTGTCTCCAGCTCATAGTGACCCCATGCACAGCAGCATGAAACACTGCCTGGTCCTGACCAGCCTCACAATCCTTGCTATATCTGAGCCCATCGTTCTAGTCATTGTGTCAGTCTATCTCGTTGAGGGCCTTCCCCTTTGTTGACCCTCCAATTTGCCAAGCATGATATCCTTCTCCAGGGAATGGTTCCTTCTGATAACATGACCAAAATAGATAAAACAGTCTGGCTATTCTTGCTTCCAAGGAGCATTCCACCTGCATTTCTTCCAGGACAGATTTTTTTAGTTCTTTTAGCAGACCATGGTACTCTTAGCATTCTTCTCCAACATCACAACCCAAAAACATTGACTGACTCTTCTTCGGTCTTCCTTATTCACTGTCCAGCTCTCACATCATAAGAGGCAATTGAAAATACCATGGCTTGGGTACGGCACACTTTAGTCTTCAAAGAGACATCTTTGTTCTTCAGCATTTGAAAGAGGTCTTTTGCAGCAGATTTGCCCAATGCAATACATCATCTGATGTCTTGACTGCTGCTCCCATTGGTGTTGATTGCAGAACCAAGTAATATGAAGTCCTTGACAACTTCAATCTTTTCTCTATGGTGAAGGTGTTTATTGGACCATTTGTGAGGATTTTTGTTTTCTTTATATTGAGGTGTAATCCATACGCCAGACTGTAGTCTTTAATCTTCATCGGTAAGTGCTTCAAGTCATCCTCACTTTCAGCAAGCAAAGTTGTGTCATCTGCGTATTGTAAGTTGCTAATGAGTCTTTCTTCAATCCTGATGCCATGTTCTTCTTCATATAATTCAGCTTCTCAGGTTATTTGCTCAGCATACAAGTTGAATAACTATGATGAAAGAATACAACCTTGATGCACGCCCTTCTTGATTTTGAACCATGCAGTATCCCCTTGTTCTGTTCAAACGACAGCCTCCTGATCTATGTACAGGCTCTTCATGAGTATAATCAAGTGTTCTGGAATTTCCATTCTTTTCAATCTTATCCATAATTTGTTATGATCCACAAAATCGAATGCTTTTGCATAGTCAATAAAACATAAGTATACATCTTTCTGGTATTCTTTGCTTTCAGCTAAGGTCCATCTGACAACAGCAATGATATCTCTTGTTCTACGTCTTCTTCTGAATCCAGCTTGCATTTCTGGAAGCTCTCTGTTGATATACTACTGCAACTGTTTTTTAATTATCTTAAGTAAGATTTTACTTGCATATGATATTACTGATATTGTTTGATAATTTCCACATTCTGTGGGATCACCTTTCTGTGGAATGGTTACTAATATATAAGAAGTTTTACAGTTACGCATTTTACAGTTAGGCCTCAGACAATTAAATTTTGACTTAATTTTTGTGTATGGTGTAAGATCTGTATCTAGGTTCACTATTTCACATAAAGACATCCAATTGTTCCAGCATCAGTTGTTGAAAAGACTTTCTTTTTCTGCTGAGTTGTGTTTATTCTCTATAAAAGGCTGTTCGCTATACTTGTGTTGGTTTACTTCTGGACTTTTTATGATTTTCCATTTATTTTTGTATGTCTATTCTTTCTTCAATATCACTCTGATTTGATTCCTGTACCTTTTATAGTTAAGTATTGGAATCAGGCAGTATGAATCTTCCAAATTTTTCTCCTTCATGATTCTGTTGGCTATTTTTGGTTCTTTGCATTTCCATGCAAACTTTAGAATCCGTTTGTCAATATCACAAAACAGCTTGCTAGGATTTTGACTGGGATTGTGTTCAATCTACAGATGAAGTTGGAAGGAATCACAACTCAACACTATTTAGTCTTCTAATTGGTAACAAGTCTCTCCATTTATTTAGACCTTCAGTTTTGTCATGTCCCTTATATAGATCTTGTATATGTTTTATTGGATTTATTCCTAAGTATTTCAATTTTTGGTGCTATAAATTGTATTGCATTTTTTATCTAAATTCAAATTTTACATTAATGATATGTATAAAAGGAAATGTTTTTTTTTTTTGGCATTTTCTACATAGATGATAATGCCAGTTGAAAATAGAGATACATGTTTCTTTCTTTCTAATATGTGTACCTTTTATTTATTTTATTTTATTGCTGTTGCCCTAGCTAGGACATCCAGAATGATGATGTTGAAAAGGTGTAGTAGATATTCTTTTTCTTTTTGCCTTCTACTTTCTATATCTGGGATTTCTTTTGGTCAGATATTAGTTTTTTAAATTGATCTTTTAATTGTCTTGCATTTCTCAATTATAACCTGTGTCTGCCTATTGTTTCATTCTTACTAATATTTCTGCAAATTCATCTTATAATTCTTCAGCTAAATTTCATATTTCTGCTCTTACATTTTCAACAGCTGTGGTATTATTGGTATTATTAGGGAGCTCTGATGGTGTAGTGCCTAAGGGATTTGACTGCTAACCCAAAAGCTGGCAGTTTAAACCCACCAGCTACTCCCCAGAAGGAAGACTGGGCAATCTACTTCCATAGTGATACTGCCTCGGAAACCCAAGGAGGGGTCGCTATGAGTCTGATCTGACTCAATGGTAGTGCTTTTTTTTTTTTTTTTTTTTGGCTTTTAGTGTTATGTAAGCTAAACTGGAAAAAGGGTTGCAGGTCATCCTCCTCAGTATGAGTGCTGTTCAGTCTCCCATCTCAGTGAACCACATCATCCTATCCTCCATTGCCATGATTCCATGTGTGTTCAAGGACTCTCCAGAATAAATTTCCCAGAATAAACTTTCAGGCCCTGGCACATAGAAAGGAGGTGTGTTTCCCTGGCTGTGAAGGGCAGGAGGGGAATTGGGTGATTTGATGGCTCTTTTAATAATCTTTCAGGGAATCCATTTGTTTTTAATCCATCCATAACATTTGCTTTAAATAAAAAAAATAAATAAAAAACCCACCAAACTCACTGCCATCAACTCAATTCTGACTCAGTGACCTCCTTTGGGTTCCAAGGCAGTGAATCTTTATGGAAGTAGATTGCCCACTCTTCTTTCTGTGGAGTGGCTGGTGTGTTTGAACCACCAACCCTCTGGTTAGCAGTCAAATACCTTAGGCACTATGTCACCAGAACTCCTTTCAACACATGCCTTTGCTGTTATTGTTGTTGTTATTTGCCATCGAGTCGGACCCAACTCATAGCTACCCCTCCTTGGGTTTCCGAGGCAGTATCACTACGGAAGTAGATTGCCCCATCTTCCTTCTGAGGAGTGGCTGGTGGGTTTGAACCGCCAGCCTTCTGGTTAGCAGTCAAGTGCCTTAGGCACCATGGTACCAGAGCTCCCAAAAGGAGATATCAAATGCTACCATACTTGAGATCATGCCAGTATATGAACATGATTCAGCTTCATTTTTATTGTCATCATCCCTTTCATTCATATTTCAATCTTCTCCTTTCTGTTAAATCAATTTCACTAATCCATCTGCTTCACTCTCTATCTTACCCAAATTCTTTAGATTTCTCAATTGATACTGTCTGGTCTTCCATTGTATTAGTTACTCAGGATATAGGAAATTTACTTGCCCCCTTCTAGTGTCCCACTAACACAGTAGTAGAGATAAACCTCGCTATAGAACGCACGGGAATGTGCAATGTTATTGTGGTGGCAGAATCATGGTTCCCAAAGACACCTACATCCTCGTCCCCAGAACCTGTTAAAATGTTACTCTACATGGCAAAAGTAACTTGCAGGTGGGATTAAGTTAAGCGTCTTGAGATGAGAAGATGATCCAGGATTATTCAGATGAACCCAGTGTAATCACCAGGGTCTTTGTCAGAGGAAGATAGGAATGTCTGGGTCAGAGAAGGAGATGTGATGACGGAAGCAGAGATCAGAGAGAGAGAGACTTGAAGATAGCATTTCTTGCTTTTAAGTTGGAGGGAGAGACCATGAGTCAAAGGATTCAGGCTGTCTCCAAAATCTGGAAAAGGCAAGGAAGCATATAATTTCTTAGAGTGTCCAGAAAATATACAGCTCAGCAAACACGTTGGCGTTAGCACTATTAAGATTTCTGACCTCCAGAACTGTAAGAGAATAATTGGTGCAGTTTTAAGCCACTAACTTTATGGTAATTTTTTATGGCGTAACTAAGAAGCTGATACTGTAATGTTATAAAAGATTATGTGCAGCACACAACTCTATATTTGGTTAAAAATCTATGCAACCAAAAGATAGTTATCTGCAAACACATATTTGTATATACAATGTGAAAGGAGATAGGAACCCAATTCATCCAAATACCAGTGATTATCCTGAACTCTCAGTTCAGGATTATGCAGAATTTCAGTTCCCTTCCTTTTAGCTCTCTGGGATTGTTAAATAGCCAACAATGACAAGAATTATCCTTTCAAATGATATTTAATGGGAAAAAAAGAAAAACCCTCTTAAGGTTTTTACTTTAAAACATTATGGTGCTCCTTGGAAATATTGGTAGGGACAGTTATTGTCAATGAAGAAGGCCTCTTAATTGTACAGTGTAAAGAAAATGTATTAAGGACAAAGAATTTGAACATAAAAAACCCAAGGAACCATACAAAGAGAGTATATTAGGAAGAATCTGGTCATGTACGTTTAATACAAAGCCATAGTGCCTAAGGCACTTGACTGCTAACCAGGAGGCTGGCGGTTCAAAACCACCAGCCACTCCTCGGAAGTAAGGTTGGGCATTCTACTTCCATAGTGATACTGCCTTGGAAACCCAAGGAGGGGTCGCTATGAGTCAGGTCCGACTCGAGGGCACATAACAACAACAACAACAATGTCTACAAGTATTCAATGCATAATAAAACTCTTAAGGGACAGTTGCTAAATACTAGGCAAAACTAGCAAACAATGTGCTTCAATGTCTCCATTTTCCCACTTTCTATTCATGCCATCAATATAATCTATGACATCAGTAACAGATCTTGGTCCTTTTGAGTGCACACTGGACCTTAGAATATTTCTCACCATATTGCTCTACGCAGCCATTAACAGCTATGTGGAGTTAGTAAATGAGATCAACCTATTTGCCATCTCAATTCTAGAACAAAATTCTGATAAGTTCTTGGTCAAATCTGGCCAGAATTCTCTCTAGGGACTAGATCAGTGCCCATGTTATATACAAATTCCCTCTGTGGGTATCTCCACCCCAGGAAGTATGTTGAACTGGAAAATGTTTCCATGTCTTAATTCATGTTTTCCAAATTCTCACAACTTTAATATATATTTGTCTACAATTTATCCTTTGATGTGGAAATGTTCATGTGTGCTGATATGATACTTTATATATATGACCTGTTCCTTCCTGCATTTTCCATTTTAGATGAGGATCGAGGTTAAATGAGCTTGAATCTGAGGACATCCAGCTAATTAAAGGTGGGGTTAAGATTTTAATCTGGACAATGAAAATTTAGAACATGTAGAAAAAGAAAAAGGATAAATTAAGCAACATGGATGTGAATATGAGAAAACTCCTGGGGATGTTGCATTAAATCTTAAACAATAGGATTTTGAGATAAAAGGGGAACTATCTTCTGTTGAGACCATCTTTGTGTTAATTTCTGAAGCTGCATATCGCAGACCAACTACTTCACCTATATTTGGAAATGAATGAGTTGGAAAAATTCCACAATTCTATATGGTCTGTACTCTCAGCTTAGAACCTGGACTTTCAACTCTGCCCTAGCACACATGATTACCTATACTTCAAGAAAATATAATTCAAGTAGAGTTTCTAGCTTTTGGGGCTGACAGATCCATTGTCATTTCTTCTTAGAAATGTTTGATTTCAACATTGACAATTTAGCTGTTACAAGAATTCTAAGATTTTACAATTAGTTCTTCTTTCCTTGGCCATTCCCAGAAGAGTTTGTCACTGCAGCAAAGAGACATTCACTATTGTTAGAATAATGAGGATAAAATGCAGTTTTCTTGTGTTTTATGTGTTAGTTTTTGTAGCTAGAATTGAGTACCACTGCCAGATTTCCCATGATGAACATTCCTCTGGCAGTAAAAAAAGAAATAAAAATAAAACCCCCACATCTCTGATATGTCTTTTATTTGGCATTTCCATTTCCAAAGGGTTTATTAAAGAAATTCAGACTTCCAAAGTTTATTAAGAATTCAAGCAAAGTAGGAAAAATAAAACAAAAACAAAAATCCACCTTGCCTTGAAGCCAACTTGTATGAATAACAAATTGATAAAACAGGATAAGTTGGATGTAAAAATATGTCTCCAGTTTCCCATTATAAGAGGGCTAAAGCAAAGGTAAGGTGATTAGGAAATTCACAAGCTTGTGGGTTGATGCTGTAGACCAAAACTACAGCTTCATTTAGGGATTCAGGATATTCCTACCATCACCCAGACTCTTGGTGTACAACATGTCTACAGTGTCTCACGCCCCAAACCATGAATTCTCTCATGACACCTCTTTTTCTCACACCCCACATCTAATTCATCAGTGTGCCCTATTGGCTCAAACTAAAATATATCCAGTCTGTGACTACTTCTAGCTTGTTCCATTCAACTCTTGTCCAGTACTATTTCCAGAAGCCTCCTCAGTAATCTCCCTGCTTCTACCATTGCCAGTCTTCTATGTATTGTCCTCACCATAGTCAGAATGATGCTTTCAAAACTTAAGTCAGATCTCATGCCTACTCTGCTGAAAATTCTATATCCAGCCTCTCATTCAGCCTAAAAGCTGAAATCCTGCTGTGTCCTGTGTGATTTATCCCATGGGTATCATTTTTAAAAACTAATTTATTTGTTTTTGTTGTTGTTGAGAACGTGCACAGCAAAAAATATACACCATTTCACATTTCTATGTGTGCAATTTAGTGACATTGATTATATTCTTTGAGTTGGGTAATATTCTCACCTTCCTTTTCTGAGGTGTTCCTCCATCATTAACATAAACTCACTGCCTCCTAAGGTTCCCATCTACTCTTTTGAGTTGCTGTTGTCAGCGTGATCCTATATAGACAGGTCTTCATGAAGCATAATGTTCAAGGCACACATTCTCTACCCCCCCCCTTTTTCTAATTGTATGATTCCATTTTTATGAAATATCCAAAATAGGCAAATTCATAGAAACACATATCAGAATGTGGTTGACAGGGGTTTGGAAAATGAAGGAATGGGGAATGTGTTTTTAAAGGGTAAGGTCTACCATTTTGAGGTGATGACTATGTTCTGGAACTAGACAGAGTGGTTATTGCACAACGTTATGAATTTGTTAACTGCTGCAGACTTGTTCACTTAAAAACAGTTCATTTTACATTATAAGAATTTCACTTCAGGGAGACTTCTGGTAAGATGGGGGAATAGGCAGACAAGCAACACAGACTCTCTTCAACAAAGAAAAGAGAAACCAATTGACAAAGATACAGAAGATAATCCTGCAGCCTGAGCTTTGAAAGAAACTATACAGAAGTGGATTAGGCACCAACTAATGGAAAAACCTGAATGATAACAGTGAGTACAGAGATGGTTGGAGCTGCAGACTGTCAGCTTCTCTGATGGGACCAACAGCCTGAATATTTCCAAGTGGTGTTGGGACCTGAGAATTGACCTAAAGATCAGCCCTTGTCATCAAGGGCTGCAGGGATGACTGTGCTGGTGGTCTATGTCTAGGAAGGGAAACAGTAAGGTGGGATACAATCTGAGCTATTGACTTTCCACTGTCCAGAGGGCACAGCCATTTTGAATGCCAAGGTTGGCAGGGACATACAAGAGGCTGGCAACAGGAAAGGGAACAGGTGGTGAGTGTATATGTGCTGTCCACTAGCAAATAGAGTAGTACAGCACTGTACCCTGCTTGCATAGATAACATACAAAGAAAACAAAAATCGTGGGCAAGTCACTCCAACATACAATCACCAATTAAATATAAACACAAAAATGTCACAATGCCTCGGAGACAACAGAGCATCACAGTCCACACAAAGAAACAAGATAAAGCAGGAGAAACAAGGGACCAGGATACAGACCCAAAACACATCCTTAAGGAAGACACAGCATTGGAACTCCCTGATAAGGAATTCAAAAGAATTTTATATAGGTATCTTCAGCAAATTGAGAGACAGATAAAGGAAAACACAGAGAGAACCCTACAACAATTTCAAAAGACAATACAAGAACAAAATGACAAAATAAATGAAAAATTATAAATGATACATCAGTGATAAATGATACAAAATCTACACACAGAAATCCAGAAGATTAATAGTAAATTTTCAGAAATAGATAACACATTGAATGGGCAAAGGAGCAGAATTGAATCAATGGAAGACAGAATTAGGGAGATTGAAGGCAAATACGTGAACACTTCTTTGGAAAGGGATAAATCAGAAAAGAAGAGCAAAACAAAATGAAGAAAGCCTAAGGCTTTCCATCAAAAGGAATAACCTATGTGTCATTGGAATTCCAGAACAGGAAGAAACAAATAAAATTACAGAGAAAATTGTCAAAGATTTGCTGGAAGAGAATTTTCCTGGTATGATGAAAGATGAGAATATATCTATTCAGGAAGTCCAACAAACCCCAAACAGGATAGACCCCAAAAGAAAATCACCAAGACATATCATCATCAAACTTATCAAAACCAAAGACAAAGAAAGAAT